>NC_088348.1:4275000-4582500 GCF_036884655.1 Musa acuminata AAA Group | reverse complement strand
GAACGTAGTATGTAAGTGCATATGTATTAATCCACATATCGGTATATGCACTCATGGATTATTTTTGACAAGGAGGATTTAAAAAATACATATATTAAAGTGTCATCTTCATCTCGAGTTGTACCTTATTTCTCTCAAAATTAAACTTTCTATTTGCGTAAGTAATTAATTGTTTGTAAAAAAGTTAGTCGTATGTTATTGATCAAATTTCGTTTTCATCATCTACCTTATTTAATTTCCACCGTACATCTTGTGGGTCATACTTACTATTGTATTATTGTTATATTAATAGTCGTCATTGATTATGAATTTCGATTTTTGAGAAGTATCATGATCGTCTAATAAGAAGGGTTTCAATTTATTCAAATGAAACGTCTATTGATTTTAATAACTTTTTAATTCATAGACGTGGATCTCGATTCTATATACGAGGATACTCTTTGACAGAAAGAAATAAAGTGATTTAGATAAATATTGTTTGTCCTCTAAGCAATCATAGTTACTATTTGCTTTTATATTTTATATTATTATAAATATACACTTATACAAACATCAAAATCAACAAGATGGAACGAATAATATATAAATGACTAATATATGATATATTTGTGTAGGATGGCTAGTGCAGTGTTCCAAACCCTGTAGCGTAGTCATTTTAGGCAAGGAACAGGTCTCAAGGCTCGGATGTCTGTGGGGCCTCCCCTTCTAAATTTGACATGAAAAGGAATCCAATCTTGGGTGTCTGCGGCTCTCTCTCTCTCTCTCTCTCTCTCTCAAGTTTAAATAAGGATGTATCAGCTGAAACCAGGGCACAATTGTTAAAGACCTACCGAGCTCGTAGGGTACGGAAGCCTGCCGAGGACGATGATTAAACTATAGTGCTTTGGTTTATCGAGGGGAAGGGTGTTGGCGACCAATGAGCCCAATGCACTCCACCTAACCTCCGCAATTTTGTCATCCAATTTAAAGGCATGATGATGATAGCTTCCTTCTCTATTCGCATATTTTAATACCCAGTCCATTGTTGAATAATTAATGAGTTTTATGTTCGAGTTCTCATGTGAATTATCTTATACATGATTAAATAAATATAATATATTTTTTATTTTTTTATTTAAACAAATACTTAATATCATTTCGCTCCTTTATATCCAATTACCTAGTCTAGTGATGTGTATCCACATCTCTTTCTCATGGTAACTTAATAAGACGTGATGCATTGAATTAACTAACGTATGTAAATGACTAAAATTCATAGACCAGTAAGGTTCTTTATAGACTATCTAAAAAATAGAGATAAGATTGTGTATATTAATAGACCGACATTTCGTTCATTTTAATTGTTAATACTTTCTCGAGAAAATTACACAATGATATACAACTATTCTGCATCAGAGTGGGGGAGGATTTTGCTGCTGTAGGGTACTTCCAAAAGATCAATGTGCAAAGAGTTTCTTGCTTTCAGTAGCCTTTTTAAGTGTCATGAATTTTCTTTCAGAAGAGTTACTCGAGCTTGTACTCTTCATTGGTTGGTGAGTGGTGACTTTACTGCCATCATCGGACCACATGAAGAAGTTGAACTGGGTTGTGAGTGAAGTCCAACAGCCTTTGCAGATCTGAGAAGACTGCTGGGTAGATTCAGATCTGATTGGTTAATACTTTGGAGGAGTTACTGTATTCATGATTACAGTTCTTGCATGTTTATGTTTGGCAGTAACTGAAGCAAACAAAGAGTATAGAGTACAGTACCTATTCAATTAGTTTCTGAATCGTTGAGGTTCCCATTCTAAGTTCAGAGATATCGTTAATGTGATGTGGCAAATGTTGTTTGTTCAACAATTGAAGTCGTTGAAGCCTCTTTTGCCCCCAAAAAATAAAAGATACTAATTAAAAGTGAAGACAGTCCAATCATTCGAAGGTAATGTTGGGCAACAACGCATGGTTCAGCTCATAGTAGGCTCTAATAGTCCACAACTCACTTTAGCCTTAACTCTCTCTTCTAATCCTAGATCGAAAAAGAGGGCAAATGGTGGTTGTGAAAAGGGCTGAAAAACTGTAGCAATGTGATTAAAAAAAAGGAGGAGAAAAGGACAGAAAAATAAGAGAAAAAGGAAAAGAAAAAAGATAAGGACAATATATAGACTATTCTCAATCATCCAAGCATTGTTATCACCTCAAGTTAAATTAGACTTATAGTGAACTCTTACTGTGATTACTTGGGGAGATTTTGAATATTATGCATAGTGACATAATCCTTGTATCATAATTATTCTCTTGTGATTATTGTTTGAGTTTTGGGCCAGAGACTTTTAGATTTGTATATTTATTATTTTTATAGTAGATTTTCTTTGATTTGCCCTGTGGTTTTTACCCTTCACGTTGAAGGGGTTTTCCACATAAATCTTGATGCCCTATTTAATTGTGATTCCGTTTAATTCCGCTACGTGTTATGACATACTTATATTTGTTTATATACAAACTTATCTTTTTATCCCATCAATTAGTATCAAACCAAGGATTTGGTGGTATTTAATTTTATGTTCGAACATGGAGGTCGGTAGTGTTTCTCATATAATTAACTTGAATGGAAACAATTAGATAATATGAAAATTAAGAATGAAAGATATCTTGTATTGCAAGGATTTGTATGGACCTTTGCAAGGGGATAGTGCAAAACCCACAACTATGACAGCTGATGAGTGGAAAAGGTTAGATTAAAAAATAATTGGGTTTATTTGACAATTGCTTGATGACTGTGTCTTTCACCATGTTTCTACTAAAAGTTCTACATACTCTTTTTGGAAAAAGTTGGAAGGTTACTATGAAAGAAAAACAACCGGCAACAAAGCATTCTTGATCAAAAAAACTTATAAACCTGAAATATAAAGAGGGTGCTTCTATTGCTGAGTATTTGAATGAAATACAAAGTATCACTAACCAATCATCCTCTCTGAAAATGTCTCTTGATAATGAGTTGTAGGTATTATTATTTCTCAGTTCACTATAAAAAGTTGGGAGACACTAGTGGTTTCCCTCGGTAATTTTACGCCAGATGGTGTTGTCACAATGAGTCAAGTAACAAGCAGTTTATTGAATGAGGAGTTAAGAAGAAAGAATTCAGCAACATCTCAAATTAATTCACAAGCACTTATCTCAGAGAACAAAGGAATATTAAAGTCTAAGGATAGAAGCAGCTCACGCATAGGTAAAAGCAAGTCAAGATCAAGAAAAGATATTGTTTGCTATAATTATGGTGAGAAAGGATATTATAATAATTAATATAAGCAACCTAAAAAGAGTAAGAAAAAAGAAAAAAATAGTGGAGTCTACATAGTCAAAAGATAAAATCATAGCTATAGTATAGGGTGGTGATTATTTGATTTTGTCTCCTTTAGATGAGATTTTTTCTTGTGTGTGTCAGGATCTCGAGTGGGCGATTTACATAAGTACTTATCATGCTATACCACGGAGAGAGTTTTTTGCTATCTACAGGTCTAAAAATTTTGGTATTGTCAAAATGGACAACTATGACACGACAAACATCATTGGCATGAGTGATATCCATATAAAGACCAACCTTGGCTGTAAGTTGGAAGACTATGATAATAGATTTCACAAATGACAATAGAAGCTCAGTAAGGGTTCTCTTGTTATAGCTAGTGGAAAAAAATGTCACGCCTTAT
This sequence comes from Musa acuminata AAA Group, assembly GCF_036884655.1. Classification (NCBI taxonomy): domain Eukaryota; kingdom Viridiplantae; phylum Streptophyta; class Magnoliopsida; order Zingiberales; family Musaceae; genus Musa; species Musa acuminata. The sequence continues at coordinate 4,578,817 of NC_088348.1, read as the reverse complement.
ACAGGTTGTAAGCTAAAGCTTGCGGTGAGTAGTTAAATGCTACAGAGAAAGACTTCAAGATAGAGTTGTGGCATAGGCGACCGAGACACATGAGTAAGAAGGGATTGCAAGTTCTTTCCAAGGGAGAGGTATTATCTAGAGGTACATGTTTGAACCCTTGTATTGATTGTTTGGCCAGTAAACAATACAGTTTCATTTGCTAGCCCTACTTTGTCTAGAAAAATACATGTCTTAGACCATATTTATACAGATGTATGTGGTCATTTGAGGATAAAAACTCATGATGGATCTATTAATGTTATTGGTTATTAGTGGTGTACTTTATTTTGTCACTTTTATATATGATGTTTCTATGAAAGTTTGAGCCTATGTTATGAAAACCAAAGATCAGGTTATTAATATCTTCAAAGAGTTTCATTCTAGAGTTAAAATGGAGACAGAAAGGCAATTGAAATGTATAAGATTAGATAATAGTGGTGAGTACATAAGATTATTTAATGATTATTACATATCATATGACATCCAACATGAGATGATAATTTCTAGTACACCTCAGCATAATACAATTATAGAGAGAATAAATCGTACCATCATGAAAAAAAATAGGCCAAGCTACTCAAAAAATTTTGGGATGAGGCTTTGAGGACTACAGTTGATATTATCAACTTGTCACTCTGTACAATCCTAAATGGTGATGTTGTAGAGCATGTATAGTAAGAGAAAGATATTTCCTATAAGCATTTGAGAGTATTTGGTTGTGCATTTGTACATATTCTAGAAAATGAGAGGTTTAATTTGGATGATAAGACTAAAGAATGTATTTTTCTTGACTACTCACATGATCAATTTGGTTACAGGCTTTGAGGTTCAGAAAAACAAAAGGCATTTAGAAGCAAAGATATGATCTTCTTTGAGGATCAAACCCTTGAGGATTTGAATAAAGCACCGACCAAGACTTCTGCAGAAGGATTAGTAGATTGTGACCCAATTACTTTTATAATATATCTATAATATATCATTGTGATAGAGGAGATATGTAGGAAGATGATATAGAGCCCGATGTTGATCTACTTGTAGGACATGTTAAGCAAGAAGAAGTTGGGGAGCAACTTCCCGTAGAACCTTAGTTTAGAAGATATTCTAAACAATGCCAACCTTCTAAAAAATACTCTACAGATGAGTATGTGATGCTTACTAATACAGGTGAACTAGAGAGTTACTAAGAAGTAGTTGAAAGTGAGTAAAAAAAAAAAGGTTAGTTGCTATACAGAAAGAGATAGATGTTTTATAGAAAAACCACACTTATGATTTAGTGCAACTACCAAAAGGAATGAAGGCCTTGAAGAACAAGTGGGTTTTCATAATGAAGGCTGAAGAATATTATTCTCAACTAAAGTACAAAGCTAGATCGATTGTAAAAGGCTTTGGTCAAAAGAAAGGTATTGACATTGAAGTGTTTTTTTCTCCCATTATTAAAATGTCTTCTATTTGTGTTGCTCTTGGTATTGTTGATAGCCTGGACTTAGAGGTCGAGCAGTTAGATGTGAAATAGCTTTCCTTTATAGTGATTTAGAGGAAAAAATTTATATGGAGCAAACAAATGGCTTCAAAGTCAGAGGTCAAGAAAATTTTGTCTGCAAGTTGAAGAAGAAATTGTATAGGTTGAAGCAAGCTCCAAGATAGTGGTATAGAAAGTTTAATTCATTTATGACTAAAAATAGATACAAAGAATAGCTTCAGATCATTATGCATATAGTTTTGTGAGGATTTTATTATTCTCTTACTTTATATTGATGATATACTTATCCTTAGGAAAAATATATCTATAATTGATAGGTTGAAGAAAGAATTAATTGAGTCCTTTGTAATAAAAGATATGAGGCCAGCAAAGTAAATATTGGGCATGTAGATTTTTTGTGACAGAAAAAAAAAGAAGATTTAGTTATCATAGGAGAAATACATTGAGAAGGTTTTACAAATGTTTAGTATGAGCAATGAAAAGTCAGTTGGTTCTCCTCTTTCAGGCCACTTCAAGTTATACTTAAAGTAGAGTTTGTCAAGTGATGAAGAGAAGGAGAAAGTATAAAAGGTTCCTTATACTTTAACAGTTAGAATTTTAATGTACATAATGATATATACGAGGTCGGACATCGTATATACAGTGGGTGTTACTAACAGATTTCTTACAAATCCAAGCAAAGAGCATTGTATAATAGTGAAGTAGATTTTTAGATATTTCAAAAAGGGCTCTAAGGTTCATTTAAACTTTGAAGGTTGACTACCTATGTTGATAGGTTACACAGATGTAGATATGACAAGAGATATTAATACGAGGAAGTCCACATTAGGTTTTGTACTCACTTTTGTAGGGAGAGATATGTCATGGTAATCCATATTACATAAGTGTATTATTCTCTCCATCACAAAGGTAAAATATATTATTACTATAGAGGTTTGTAAAGAAATATGATGGATGAAAGAATTCTTATAAGAATTGGGGCTGAAATAGAAAAACTATGTGGTGCATTGTGACATCTAGAGCGCCATCCATTTATATAAGAACCCAACTTTTCATTCCAAGTCAAAGCATATAGATATGTCAGATACCACTAGATTCAAAATATACTTGAAGAGAAGCAATTATGATTTTAAAAAATTCATACAAATGATAATGGAGTAGACATATTGACAAAAACCTTATCGAAAGAAATGTAGGAGATGTGTCGACAGTTGCTTGGCATGACTTCACATTGATGAGTCATGAGATAACATCCCTTATGGGCTAAAAGGGAAGGTTATTAGGCAGACAACCATTAGTTTAGCCCACAACCCATTTTAGACTTAACTCTATCTTTTCTTTTAACCTAACCGTAGATTAAAAAGGGACAAGTGGTGGTTGCGAAAGGGTTAAAAAACTACAACAACATGATTTAAAAAAAGGGAGGAAAGTGTAGAAAAACAAAAGAAAAATGAAAGGGAAGAAGACAAGGACAACATAGAGACTGTTCTTAATCATCTAAGCAGTGCTATCACCTCATGTTAGATCAGATTTATAATAAACTCTTGTTGTGATTACTTAGGGAGATTTTGGATATTGTGCACAATGACATAATCCTTGTATCTCAATTATTCTCTTGTGATTGTTGTTTGGATTTTGAGCAAGAGACTCTAAGATTTGTATATTCATTATTCTTGATTTTCTCTAGTTTGCTCCGTAGTTTTTACCCTTCACATTGGAGGAGTTTTCCACGTAAATCTTGGTGTTATATTTGATTATAATTCCAATTAATTTCGCTGTTTATTATGATTTTCTTATATTTATTTATATACAAAGTTTTCTTTTTATCCATCAAGTCAACCCTCCTAGAAGGAAAAAAAATTTGTTAGCACAAGTATAGCTCGTCAAAACAATTCTTTCTCATATGATTTTTTTCTCTATAATTTAAATAAAAAATATTTCTTATTGCAAAAGTGTCACGTATACATGTGTTAGAATAACAATAAAAATATAAGAATCTGATTAAAAAAATAGTAATTATAAAAAATAAAAAAAAAGTAATAAATAATGTGGAGTCATTTGATCACTATCTTAAAGTAATGTTTTTGATCAAATTCTTTAATATTTCAAGATTCAACCTATACTATCCCTCATAATAATAATAATAATAATAATAATAATAATAATAATAATAATCAATTTTAGGGTTAGACTAGTATTTTTATTATTTTAGATGATAAAAAAATTAATTAATAATGTGGGTGCAATATTGAAAAAAAAAAGATTTTCTATTAAGGAGCCCATCTGTATTCTTCTCCTTTCATGTTAGATAGGTAGAGTCGTCATCATTGGTTTAATGACTCACTCTTATCGTCGAGATCAAGAGCCCTAGATTTAGAGACGAGGAGGGCGACCAACTAGGGATCCAATAAAATCCATCGTTTTTCTCATATTTAAAATTTATTATTGATACTATTAAAATATAGATTTGACATCTATGATGTTAACTATGATGAAACTAGAAATCCATAATCCATCTTAGAAAAAAAAAAAAAAAAACGGAGCCATCAGCGTCTTTATATATGTATATATAGAGGTTTTTAGACATAATCAGAGATAACAAAGCATTTGTCATGTTAAAAAGAAAGCTCAAGATAATTGACATGTTTCTGCAATCCAACAACAAGATGCATGTAGACGTATACTATCGTTAGCGGTGAAGTTTCTGCCACTTTCTCTACTTAAGTATGTTGCAGGAGGGACGGCTTGTCAGTGATGCCACAAACTCTCCTTCCCCTCCGGTAACTATAAATGTATCCTCATCGGTTTGCAGCTGCCTTAAGAGGGACGCTTGTGCAGTTGCTTCCTCTTTGACTTGCATGTATTGGTCCTTTGACTTGAGTTCTCTGTAGATATTAACAGGTTTTTACCAGTCTTTCTAATGCTTTGAGGACTCTAAACGACTTCCTTCTCTGACTTGTCCAATTCTATTAAATAAGCATAGTTTAGACCAACCTGTGAGTTGCTTCCTCGATGCATGATCTTGAATTTAGTGCAAGTGGTCTGCAATTCCATGCATAACAGCCGAACAACATTCTTTTCCGCAAGCTAGCATGGTTCTCCAATGGTACAATTTAGGGGACTCTCAGTCTGTATTCAACGAGAATGTTGCCTTTCACCACTGTCTAATCTCTCTCTCCATCGTTTTCCCACATTGTTTCTCTGTTGATGTTTTATGAGTTGTAACGTATGCTTAATTTGCACAGCCCGTAGGATAACAACAATCTCCTCATGCATCCAATTATTTTACTTGGGAATTCCTTATAGCACCTGAACTTAATTACTCATAGTGGGGTTCCGCAATGAGATTGGTGTGTAGAAATTGCTTTGAGTCATTGTCTTTTGTGGATATATATATATATATATATATATATATATATATATATATATATATATATATATATATACAACGATGCATATAAATAAAATAAATATGATTAATTGGTTAGTTAAGGAGAGAATGATAAATAATTAAAAAAAGGGCAAAATCAAATATAAAGAGAAAAGGTAAAATTTCTTTTATTGTTATTGTATAATTAAATAATCAAATATTTATCTTTTCCACTTTGCTTGAACAATAGATTGGTTGAAAGCTAGTTAGTAAGTGGCTTGTCGACCCAAATAGGTATTTTTAAAATAATAATTTGTATTTTTAAATCATAAAAATTCAGGTAAATATTTATTTGGATATAATAAAGTGTTATAGGCTTTTCTTTAAATATGATTCTTGTTCTTTATATACTTGTTTCATGCTTCAATGATGTGTTAGTATGATTATTTTAATCATGAAGTTTTTTATCATAAATTAATGCGTATGAATATGTATGTGGTTACAGCAAGTGGCAAAGAAGATAGAGTGCAAATGTTATATATGTATTTATGTATTTTTAAGTTAGTTCTTATTAATTTCACTATAAGAGATTATATCTCATTGTGGATTCGAAGGGTGGTAAACCTTTGGACTGATGAAAAAATGACGTTTAAGTCAAATGTATGAGTGATACTCGATGGTAGTAGAAAATTATAGAGAAATATTTTATCAGCTAATTTTTTATGATAACATGCTATCATTTCATGATAGATGTACCGATAAACCCGTGACCCGATATATGGGATGATACTTAAATTCATCAAAGATATTGTCCACCGATTAGGTTAGATTTTTTTTTTACTTTAGTACATAATTATCTTCAAAAGTATATGACATATGATATGTGTATAAAAAGAAAAAAAAATATATATAAATATAAGACCCGATGTATGTGATAATTTAAAGCTTTTATTTATTCTTGCACTTATTGATTTGACAGTGTATAGTCAAATGTATATACTATTATTATTATTGTTGTTTTGTTTGTGATACTAAAAGTTATAATGAATTCAAATCCTTCTTTATCTACTTTATGAGGAAAGTTTATTTACTTACTGGATATTTTATTTAAATACTCACCCTAGGCTCCTATCTCTATAGGTAATTCATGTATGATTGATCTAGGATTGGATATGCATTTGGTACTCCACAAATATCAAGAATGATTATAGGATAAATGTCTATCAAAAATAATTATTTTAAATAAAAATATAACTCGGATATATGAAACAGTTAGGTGATACTCGTAATAAGGTTTTATCATTTTATTAAGTTAAATTTATTAAATATAATACTTTTTTTTATAGTTATAAATGTATTAGTTTTTCAAATTTGAGTTAGAATAATTAAAAAAAAAATTATCAAAATTAGGATTGCCATATCTTGGATTTCGGGGCGTCACATCCCTTCTAGCTATCAACATAGTACGGATCTCAAAGGAGAGTTAGGAAATGGAAGCTAGCCATCAACTCACCTAGTACGGATCTCACAGTAGAGTTAGGAAATGGAAGCACGGGAAGTCTATGCTTCCATCACTCACTATCATCATCCACATTGCTGGGGACGAGAGAAGAGGCTTCCTGCAATCAAGCACCGAAACGTCACACTGGTCCCTGTCATCTGACTCAGAGAAGACGACGACGTGCAACCATCCTAAGATACGGATCCACGCACAGTAACAACGACAGAGTCGTGGTTCTTACAACCCGAAACGTGCCCGCCGCGCAGGAACACTACACACGTACGTGAAGCTACGTACGCGTGCATGCATGCATACATGCAGTGGCGTCCGTCTCACACTCGCACGATCTCTCCTCCGTCTCACCTCAACTTTGACCTCGGAGTTGCAGCGACTGCGTTTGTGTCGTGTGTTTTAGCCTCCGAGGATGGGACTGATAGATATTAAACGAAGAAGATAGAAAGATATAAATTATAGAAGAAACTATGAAATGTATAAGATATAATTGTCTAATACATCTTGATAGTGAGCTCTTGATAGCCATTTATACACACTCAGTAGGGAGGTTATACACATTCAGCATGGAGGATTTTTCTCAACTGCTGAGAGATTTCCTCAACTGTCTTGAGGAAATCTTATCTACTTCTCAACTGCTGAGAGATTTTCTCAACTGCCTTGAGGAAATCTTATCTGCTTATCATGCCCCCGCAAGATTGAGCTTCCATCAAGGATGCCGATCTTGGACCGATGAGATGAAAATAGTTTACGGGCGAGAGGCTTTGTGAGTGAGTCGGCTAGTTGATCTGCTGTATGTACGTGAGAAACTCGGAGTTGATGTCTGACAACTTGATCTCGCACAAAATGGAAGTCGATGGCTATGTGTTTCATGCGGGAATAGAAGGATTGACACATAAATAAGTAGCTCCAATATTATCACAATATATTGTAGGAATAATCGTGGAGTTGATGTTGAGTTCCTTGAGCAAATTTGTGACCCAATTGAGTTCAGCAGCGGCGGTGGCGACGGCACGGTATTCAGCTTCAGTTGTAGATCGTGTAACCGTCTTTTGTTTTTTAGAACTCCAACTGATTGGAGTAGCTCGAAGGAAGACAATGTATCCGGACGTAGATGTTCTATCATCAAAATTCCCTGCCCAATCAGCATCAGCAAAGGCATGGAGATGGAGTGAAGTATTTTTGCGAAGAAAAATGCCATGATTAAGAGTCCCTTTAAGATACCGCAAAATTCGTTTGATCGCAGACCAATGCGTAGTAGATGGTCGATGCATGAATTGCGATAACTTATTGACGGCAAATGAAATATCTGGACGGGTGAGAGCCAAGTACTGTAAGGAGCCAAGGACTTGTCGATACTGAGTCGAATCTGTAGCAGGACTTCCATCACATAATTTAAGCGATTCACTGGTAGAAAGAGGAGTTGTAACCCCTTTCGCATCCTGCATGTTTGCCTTTGATAATAAATCTTGAATATACTTTCTTTGTGATAGGAAGAGACCTGAAGATGTAAATGTTGCTTCTACTCCCAGAAAGTAGCTTAAAGTTCCTAGATCTTTGAGGGAGAATCGATCGGCCAAGTGCTTTAGAAATGCCTGAGTCTTCAAAGGATCATTTCCTGTGACAATAATATCATCCACATATACTAAAAGATATATTATGCTTCCATTGTGCTGGCAAATGAATAACGAGGTATCAGACTTTGAATTTATAAAGCCAATTGAGGTTAAAAACGAGCTAAGCTCATTATACCAAGCCCGTGGAGCTTGACGAAGTCCATAAATAGCTTTTTGGGACAACCTCCATTTCTTGCTCTAAACCATTTGAAATCATTTATACCGACGTGTGGGGCCCTGCCCCAATTCCTTCTTTTGACAAGTTTCGTTTTTATTTCATTTTTGTAGACTATTTTACTAAGTACACATGGTTATATCCTCTCCATCATAAGTCTGATGTTTCTACAGTATTTACCAACTTTCGAAAGTGGATGGGAGGCGATTGGAGAACGGGAAAAGTTAGGCTCTTTAAGGGTTTCATTCGGAACGCCCTTAGTCCTTGCCTGGTTTATGATTCCCCGAGCTTTTCTACACCAAACGGTGGCACAGTTTCTGTCGAAGAGTTGCCTTTTGGTTTGGATGACAGTATGATCGACACTGAAACTACCTGTGAGCCCTACGCCCAAGAATTGTTAGCAGGGGCTCAGGCAAGACATAAGATTTTCCACGAGGAGATCGTCCTCAAGGCTTTTTATGAGGCCGAAAAGGCTCACAAGGGGCAGATGAGAGCAAGTGGAGATCCTTTCCTGCAGCACTGTGTTGAGACAGCAGTGTTGTTGGCCGACGTTGGGGCTAATTGTACAATAGTTGCTGCAGGGCTTTTACATGATACGCTCGATGATTCTTTTATGGATTATGATCATATTTTTCATATGTTTGGAGCTGGGGTTGCTGATCTGGCACGAATGGTGGTGGTGTGTCGAGCAGACGCCGCTAGGGGGGCTCGCGTAGAGGGCGATCGCCGGCACTGACATGGTCTCTCCTGAAGCAAACAAATCGACCTATGCCCAAACCACAAAAAAAATCGACCTTTCACCCCTATGATGCGTCGAAGAGGAGATCAGAAGCCCTAATTCCAAGGAAATTTAAGCAAACAGATATAAGAAATCCGAGGTCGGTTGGTGGAAGGAGCGACCAGATTCTTCTCGGGCGGCGACGGATATCGATCTCAAGCCTCTCTGGCGTTCCGTTGCCCTCAGCTTCTTCCTTCGTCGCCCCTTCCACCAACCGACCTCGGATTTCTTATATCTGTTTGCTTAAATTTCCTTGGAATTAGGGCTTCTGATCTCCTCTTCGACGCATCATAGGGGTGAAAGGTCGATTTTTTTTGTGGTTTGGGCATAGGTCGATTTGTTTGCTTCAGGAGAGACCATGTCAGTGCCGGCGATCGCCCTCTACGCGAGCCCCCCTAGCGGCGTCTGCTCGACATGCCTCGGATCTTCCATTAAAACAATAGAATATAAGAAGCTTTATTGAAGTAGAGAAACTTTAGCTTTTTGAAGTTTGCGGACATGCCTCGGATATTGAGGATGAACGAAACTAGGAGGTTGTTGCATAAAGACATCTTCAGTAAGTGACCCCTGTAAAAAGGCATTGTTAACATCCAATTGTCGTATGTGCCAGCCCTTTGAGATAGCCAAACTCAGGATAAGACGGATTATTGTGGGTTTAACAACGGGACTAAATGTCTCTGTGAAGTCGACACCAGGTCGTTGATGAAACCCTTTGGCGACTAGACGTGCTTTGTATCTGGCAACGGATCCGTCTGGGTTCCGCTTAATTCGAAAGACCCATTTACACCCGATGATATTTTGTGTGTGATGAAAGGGTACTAAGGTCCATGTAGAGTTATGGAGGAGAGCATCATATTCGTCACACATGGCTTTACGCTAGTGAGAAGATTTTTGAGCTTGAGTGATTGTAGTGGGTTCACTGGCCTCAGTGGAGGAATTTGTTATAGCATGTAAGTCAAGGACTTGACGTGGTTTGAAAATACCACTTTTGGAGCGTGTTGTCATTGGATGTCTAGGGGGGTGGAAGTGGTAGATTGTGTTGGTGGTATAGCCGAGGGCGAGTCACTGTCATGGACCGGGCCAACCGTCGGCACAACAATGTCACTAGATCTAGGAGAAGGTAAAGCCAGTGGCAATGTTGCCGAGTGTATGACTTCATTAATAGGGGAAACTTGTGAGGAAGGGAGTGGAGGAATAGAGGGAGTGAGAAGCTGTTGAACTGGAGTAATAGTAGTATGTGACTCTTGAGAGTAAGGACTGGATGGTGTCATTGGAGGTTCGTGTGATGAGATCGGAGGGATATTCCAGTGATGTATGTTTATCGGAGTAGTTTGCATGGTAGGATTATTTTGAAAAGGAAAGACAGACTCCTCAAAGATAACATGACGTGATATAAAGACCTTTTTAGTTTGGGGTTCATAGCATCGAAAAGCATTATGTTCAAGAGAGTAGCCTATAAAAGTGCAAGGCTTAGATCGTGGTGTTAGCTTATGTGACGCATAGGGACGGAGCCATGGATAACATAAACAACCAAAAACTCTGAGTTTATGAAGGTTTGGAAGTTTGTGGAATAATTTTTCAAATGGTGACTGGTATTGTAAGACTGGAGTGAGCATACGATTAATGAGATAAACTACAGTTTGAAAAGCTACTAACCAAAAAGATGGTGGCATGGATGCTTGATGTAGAAGGGAGAGACCAGTTTCAACGATATGCCGATGTTTGCGTTCGGCAGAACCAACCAATTGGGGAGTATGTGGGGGTGACTTGAGGTGTTGTATACCACAAGCAGAGAGACAGGATGTGAGGGCTTGATATTCGGCGCCACCATCAGAGTAAACTGTTTTAATGGAAGATTGAAAAAAATTCTCGACCAACTTTCGAAAGTTGGTAAATACTGTAGAAACATCAGACTTATGATGGAGAGGATATAACCATGTGTACTTAGTAAAATAGTCTACAAAAATGACATAAAAACGAAACTTGTCAAAAGAAGGAATTGGGGCAGGGCCCCACACGTCGGTATAAATGATTTCAAATGGTTTAGAGCAAGAAATGGAGGTTGTCCCAAAAGGCAGTTTATGACTTTTATTGCAAAGACAAGCATCACAATGATTAATAGTGCTATTGATTTTCAAGGTAGGAAGAGAATAACGAGAAAGTAATTTTTGCTGAATAAAAGGGGAGGGATGACCAAGACGACGATGCCATACATCAACCGGAGCTGCGATTGAGGAGTGAGCAGTAGGAAGGGTAATTTGTGAAGTGGATGGCCACTCATAAATGTTGTCTTTGTTCTGGCCCTGGACCAAGGATGCCCCCGTGCTCAAATCCTTGACAAGAAAAAAGTTAGGAAAGAATTCAATTGATGTATTATTTTGTTTACAGAATTGAGAAACGGAAATAAGGTTTCTTTTAATGTTAGGTGCACACAGAACATCATCGAGTGTAAAGGTTGTGGTAAGTGAACTAAGCGTTAAGGAACCAGAATGAGTAATAGGAATTCTTTTACCGTCACCGATGATGATATCTTCATTTCCGTCATAGTTGTTATGGATGGACAAGTTTTGAAGATCAGAGGTGATGTGATGAGAGGCGCCCGAATCCACAATCCAATTAGGTTGAGTAGGAGTTGGAGTAGCCATGAAATTTGCCTGAGGCCACTGTGATGGAGTAGGGAGTCTGGGACGAGACCGACAGACTTTCGCGGAGTGTCCAACTTTATCACATAGTTGGCAAACAACTCGTTGGCGGCCTGTGAAGTCAGGACGCGACGGCTGAGTATTATGAAAGTTACCACCTTGATATGGATAAGGAGGGTTTGGTCTGGGCCCTATAAAGCTAGGAGACAGCTTAGCCAAATCGTTGTTGACGTGCTTATTGTACTGGTTGCTCTTCCTCTTGGATTTTTGATTGCCTGAGCTGTAATAGGTGGTCCGGGCAACTTATCATCATGCTTCAAGTACGTCTCATAGTCGATCAACTTATCATAAAGTTCTTCGAATGATATTGGTGAGTCACGTGCCCGAAGTACTGCTGTCAGTTCTTTGTACTCGCCTCCTAGGCCATTGAGGGTATGGATTAGGACTTCTTCATCGCTGAGAGAATGACCTATCAAAGCTAAATCATCGATGATAACTTTGATATTTTGTAAATAATCAGCAATAGTACTTCCCTCTTGTTTCATTTTCATCAGATTGGAGAGAAGTCCGAGCATGCGAGTACGCGAGCGATTTGCCAAAGTTGTTTGTAATTTGCACCATGCTTCTGCAGCAGTCGTACATGAGGATATCAGCGGGGCAATGGATCCAGCAACGGAAGCTTGAATAGCTTGGAGGATGAGGCGATCTTGACGTAACCATAGTTGGTGGGCTGGATTTGGCACTGGATTGGGTTTGCCTAGGATGTTGATCATTTCAGGTGAACACTGGAGAGAGCCATCAACGTAACCTAGGAGATCATAGCCAAATAAAAGATTAGAAAGTTGTGCCCGCCAAGATGCGTAGTTGCCGCCTTTGGATAATTTGAAGGGAATGAGTGCTACAGCATTGATGGTGATAAGACTTTGAGAAGTGCTCAGAGTCCCTGCAGAAATAGGGACAGGAATATCGGAAGAGGAAAATGAAGACATCCCAGATATTTTGTGGCGGGTCAAGTGATCTTTATAGAAGATGTAAAGATATAGGAGGAAGGGAGGAGGAGAAAAGCAGATCGATGCGTTGTAGAGGAGGCTGCAGCGCGATGAACTGCAGAGAAGGCTGTAGCGTGATGAACTGCAGTGATGGGCGAGCAATCTGCAGCAAGAAAGGCAGTGATGGCTGTGGCGGGAGGTAGATGATGAAGACGTCAGATGTAGAAGAGTAGCTGTATGCAATGCCGAAGAGGGCTGCTGCTTCTTCCAGAGGCACTGGTAGGCTGCAGCGATTCAAAATGCAGGAGAGATTGTTGCAGCGAGGTGAAAGAAATCTCTGTAGCTTGCAGCGATTTCTGCAGCGATGCTGGAGAAATCTGCAAGGTTGGAGATAGTTGCAGTAATACAGTATTGGAGTTTGGTGGCCGGAAGAGCAGCGGAGTTTTCAACGGAAGACTTCGGATGGCAAGGGAGCAGCAGCCGGCGGTAGAAACAAAGGCCGTGACTGTGCTTCCTTTAGGAGCGTTGCCCACGGATCTGATATTAGCAGCCACAAGTGCTGCAGTAGGCTGCAGCGAATGGCTACGCCTGAGGGGCGGAGACGTCGCCACGAGAGGGTTGGTCGAGAAGAGGGCTTGCTCTAGGCAAACTGCTCTGATACCATGATAGATATTAAACGAAGAAGATAGAAAGATAGAAATTGTAGAAGAAACTATGAAATGTATAAGATATACATCTTGATAGTGAGCTCTTGATAGCCATTTATACACACTCAGTAGGGAAGTTATACACATTCAGCATGGAGGATTTTTCTCAACTGTTGAGAGATTTCCTCAACTGTCTTGAGGAAATCTTATCTGCTTCTCAACTGCTGAGAGATTTCCTCAACTGCCTCGAGGAAATCTTATCTGACGACGGTGCATTGTTATGTGGTACTCTTTGGGACAGTGATGATTCATTCGATAGAAAGGAAAAGAACTTTGTGGGGGAATTGACCCATATATCCATCGGCCGATCTAAGAATGCATTATTTGTTTTGGATATATTAGGAAGTACGCTTTGGGATGATGCTGACTCTACCAATCCTTCTAAGAAATTATCATCATCATCAAAAAAAAAAAAACCAGCATATTTTAATTAATGAGAGCCTAATAAGATATTGGATATTGTCCCAATCAACAACGAGAAGGTTGTACCATTAATATAAAATCACAATCAGAGAGTCATAATTTAGAATAATCTTGATTCTTCAATGACTAAAAATATATTATTTCCATGTCTCCAGTCAAGTAAAAAAAGTGATAATAACTAAATATTCGATAAAATGATAATCAACTAACAAGCTCCAACTTATAATCAATTTATAATTCAGTTCGTCGATCTTCATAATATCATAATTCAATCCCTAAATATTGTAGATTAATCATTGATTGTTGTAATTTAATTCTCGAATCCTGAAATATTATGGAGAAGCAGTGTTAGATCAATCGGGATCATTAATTTTATGTAATACATCAACTATAATAGGATCTAACTTGTGTTCATTCCACATATCGGGACATATTAAATACTACTCAGCCGTCTATTTTATTATTAACTTGATATGTTTTGTTGTTAGATTATATGTTCTGAAGCTTTTCTTCAATTCTTAATTATTAAAAAGAAAAAAAAAATACATGGGCTTGGGATGGTCTGTGGAATGCTACCTTTCACAACACATTTACTGAATAATTTATAGGTAATCTAACCATGCTATATGAAAAGAAGAAAGAATCTATGACAAGTCCCTATCGTATCCCTTCTCTCAGATGCCACCATCTTCTACTCTTTCCCTCTCCATTGTTATTTTCTCTACTGTGACAAGTTCCTATGACACGTGAAAGAACTAGTGAAATAGTATAGCATCATGATATGTCCCATGTCGAAAGTCATATGATAGATTATGACACTACATAGGAAAAGATGGATCCATCTACAATCACTTAGATCTAGATATTTTTGGGTTTATTTATGTTTTCAATAAAGTTATTTTCCTTTTTATATTATGCAATGGATCTAAAGATCTTTATAGATGAACCCTAGATATTTATTTGGAAGAAAATTTATGTCATGCTTATTATAAAATGATTCCTACCACAAATTGTCTTTTTTGATATCCCACAAAAGATTTAGTCCACTGTGCATGGTACCCACACAAACACATGCACCTGATGGCTCTATAAATACAAAGGCCAACTTATGCCCTACGCCACACAGTGCAATAATCTCTCTCTCTCTCTCTCTCTCTCTCTCTCTCTCTACGGATAAGTGTCATTGGTTGGATTAGCCTTTGAGTGATGTGTGCATATTTTTTGGTGGGAGATATGGGATCAGACTCTGAACCTTATGCTCACATATTTCATTCGAGATAAGAAGAAAGACATAAGGTTCAAGTCTCATCCCATGTTTCCCATGCAAAAAAAATATATTAATAATAATTAAGGAAGGTTTCATTTGGTTACAGCAACTTATGAAAGGTTCATTAGTCCTCTCTTTTCTTCTCTTTAAGAGTTATTTTATTCTTTCCAATGCCATGCGTATTATAAATTATATATGGAAGTCTTACACACACACACACACACAATATATATATATATATATATATATATATATATATATATATATATATATATATATATATATATATATATATATATTCATATTTTATTTTAAATATAAAGTATATTTCTGTCCATTTTTTTTAGTTTGAAAAGTGTCTTAATAATAAATTCCAGAATCTTAACGATTGATATGTAAAAAGTGTAACCCAAAGATTCATTTCTCATTCGACTTGACACGATCCAACCAAAACAGATATGGCTCGGGAACCAAACTTAACCCAAGTTAGACTAGACTCAGTCGAGAAGCGATTTGATCGATTATGGTTCATGCTGCAGTTATCCGTGCTCCTACAAATTCTGCACTCAAATCGGCAGAACTATGGCTGCAAATTCTGCACTCTACTCCTCTATCTCGAACTGCAGAGTCGCCCCCGTCCTCTCCTCTCCTTATCCGTGCTCCCGTCCTCTCTTGGTTAGCGAAGCCTCTTCCTCCCATAGTCGAAGTTGTTCTTAGCATCTTGGTGGTCTATCAAGGCCGTTCCTATGGGAGAGACAACCATCCCGGAGGAGGAACAAGTGGTAGAGATAGTAACGAGGGATGTGGCAGAGGAGGGGCATTTGGTCCTAGTCCTAACCTCACCCTCCGATATGCTCTCCATGTTTTTTCAAGCGATATTACAGTTATCGACCAGTAAAAAAATAGTCCAATTATAAAAAAATTCATTCGGAGATGACAAAAAGATTTTTTTAATTATTTATTTTAGACTCTTTGCTTTCACATATAAATAAAAAGGACCTCATAGGGACTCCAGGATAAGTGATGTTATTGAGAGATTATAGATATTTTTTTATGTCTCTTTAGTCACATGATATTGTTGAGATTACAAATATATTCTTAGTCTCTCGTAGTTCATAATATATCGTTCATAATAGTCCTTTGAAGGATAGAAAAAGAGGAGAAGACGAGTTTAGTTTTCCTTATAGATTGGTATGACTTCGTCTTACGGATTTGACGATGATGTGCCTATAGATCAGATAAATATTGAAAGATATGTATCGTATATTTGGCCTATTGAAGTTTTCTTTAGTAGTATAATAAATATTTTTATGCTTAGAATTAGTACCAAGGCCATGTTTTGAAATCAAATATCTTAGATATGTTTATTAGCACCATTTGCTTATGAAATATATTATTCAATTATAAAATTAACTAATTTAATTTATTTTAACCAAATATTTTGATCATGATTGTATTATAATTACTTGATTGGATTTAGATTTAACCAATCAAGTTTTGATCAAATTCATGAAAAATCAAATTTTGATCAATTTTAATTTTTAACTACTTAATTGAACTGATGTTTCGCCAAATTCTATGCCTACCTAATTAATTAAAGTTGACTGGTTTCTGGGTTCCACATAAAATTAAAAAAAATATAAAGTATGCTTTTTAATAGTTTTCTTATAGGACATATTGATAAAATTTTGCATGTGATAATTAAAAATATAATTATTATTCTTTAATATTTACATGCATATTTTTAAAATTATAAAATAATATTTATTTTTCACATAAAGATATGATCTACGTTTCATCATGATTATAATTATCGTGAGTTTTTCTTTATACTGATTAATATTTAATAATTATTAAAACTATTATATTAATATTATTAAACTATTTTAGCATAAATTAGATTAAAAATTTTGATAAATATTATTTGTAACTTATATCTCAATTTTATCTGATTGATAACTATCAAAGTAACTTGGAAAGCTAGGTTTATAGGATATGAATTATAATAAATATTTTATTATTTATAAGATATTTTAAATTATATATTATTTTATTATATTAGTTTTAGTAGCCGTCAAAATGGTCTAGACCAATAACTTATAAAATTATATTAAAAAATTAGTCTTAAATGATATTTAAAAAAATAATATTCATAATAATATATATAATTATGAGATTTAAATAATTCTGGAGAATAATATGCTTGATAGGATAGGATGATTCGATGTGTAAATTTGAAGGTTGAAGTAATGATGATTCGATGGCTTATGCTATGGACAACAAGTTAAAGGTTGGTTAGTAATGATCGCACCAATATAATTTCTTTCTTGCAGTGACATTCCCAACGGTATTGAGCCTGCTTTTGCGAGAATTTATGGGGATAACTCTACCTTCTTTCATGATTTAAGAAACCAAAAGTGTCTTAGCAGTAGACGATCCATATTAATCAATTGTCCTCCATCTTCTCGAGCTTCCTAATTCATTTTCATGCTATAATAAAGAACTTATTGTTATCTTGATGCCATTGATTATGAATCAGCAAGGCTCGATTTTGTCCTAAAGGTACAAGATCGTCCAGGTGATCTATGTGGCAATTGAACAAGATTCGATCGAAGTGATTCTGAGGCGGTAGTTGAGTGTTCGAGGTAACTCTTGAGTCCGTCCGAGATAGGCTCTAGCCTACTTAAGGTTCTGGGGTTGAGCTAAAGTGGGCATTGGTCTTCTTGGGGATCCTGCATAAAAGGTTAGCATTGGGGGGAGGGATTTCCTAACCCAACTCTTCGATGGCAAAGTTAGTTTTCGATGAGTTGAAACATTAGTGAGTTCGAGTTCGGTCCTTCTTCAGGCCTCAAGGACTAGTTTTTATACTTAGGCAATCGATGGAGGAGAACCGATGATTGATAAGGACTGACTTATATATCCTTCTGTAGCGTATTCATGTAGGCGATCGACCCGTACATTCTCTTGTGGTCCATTCATGTGGACGAACGATCTGTACAACCCCTTATAGTGTGTTGTTAGTGAGGACGATTATAAAGGCATCACCTACCCATCCTAGCGATTGTTGGAGACAATCGGATGGTTGTCATTTGTGGGAGCCGACCAGGAAGGGCGTAGGTAGGTTCGATTGCCCTTGATGATCAGCCTGTATCGTCTCCCTCGTGTTACGATTTGTTGGTCGTGACAAGTTGCTGCTCTACCATTAGTTGCAAGAGAGAGACGATTACGACTGATACCAACATATTTCCTTATCAGAACTAACTATATATTGGGCATAAAACTTGCACACCTCCTTTAGATAGTCCACGTTGTAATTAAGCTTTCATAGCATTTTTTTTATTGTTGTGAAGCAGACAAGTCCAGCAATATGTTCCATCAGTTTAGGACCTTCGTCGTCCTTACTTTGGCCTATTCTTGGTAGCAGGAACTATTGACGGCAGTTGCAGTCAAGGAAGTGATATTAGGAACTGATATGATGGCCTATACATATGTAGCTTAGTTTGACCCACAGATTAGGTGGTTTAGCAGTCGATAGCTCTGATAGAACACCGGAGAAGTCGAGTTTAGAAAGAAGCACTCTATCAATTAGCATTAATTTTGTTAGGTGCCACAAGTCTCGAGGTTGAGGCACTGGCCAACTTGTATTTTTTATTTATAAATGAAGTTGAGTTTGCACCATTTAGAATTAAGGACTTTGTAATTGTGCAATAGAATTTGAATAGGGTTGATGAATTTAGTGTTGTAATTCGAGAGAAATTTAGTTGCAGCACCGATTGATGCATTTTGGATAGAACCGTTCTGTGTCAATTATGTAAGATTAATTATATTTATTATTCTTCTAATCCGAGGAGCTTATGATTCCAACATTGTATACTTGTTCTGAATTCATTAATGAATCAAATGTCTGTAGCTTGCTACATCGACTCAATTTCCTTCTCATATTTATAAAAATAATAATTAGAAAGTAATTAATTATATTAATAGTGTGATTAACATATTTAATGATGATTTCATCGTAATTTGATCTATATTGGATCAAATTTATATATTTAATACTTCCTATGATATTTAACATATTTATAGTAGTAAAATATAACTAATTACGATGTAATTAAGTTTTTTTTATTATAATTAGTATATTTAATAATAAATTTAATCATATCGAGTCAATTGTACGTATTTAATACTGAATATGTTGATTGACATATTTATAGTGACAAAGTAGGGTGTATTACGTGTAATCTCATATTATTATTTTAAATTAGAGTTAATCATAGTTTACTTATTTGATTCAATTTTGATAGAAACATGATACTAAAAGAATAGACATATGATGATGCTTAGGATCATGCTTGAAAGATAGACGAGAACTATCATCACTAGTATAGATTTATTGTAACTACATCGGTAAGGGTGGAAGAATCATCCGGGTGAAGATATATTTGGTCGACGGGTATCTTAATATTGTAAAATATAAGAAGGTTCTAAGAGAGGTTCGTAAGTCATTTCAAAACAAGTTACATTGGGCAACGGAAGATCTACTTAAAAAAAGATAAGAGTTGAGGAAAAATACTATAAGTCTATGTAGGAATCGATTCATGATGGATATAAGAATTGAGACGATGATATCGACTTAGATTTTAGAGCTGGTATTCATACATCACTAGAGCATTAGTACATGTACGAGAAAGTAATGAGGTATCGATGACCTAACTCACAATAAGAGCATGATAATAGCGATGAGTCCATGGCACAAGGAATATAAAGGTTGGCCAGTATAAGACAACTAATTGTCCCTCCTTAGTTGAGCCGAATTGGTAGCATGAGGTAGGGTGGAATTCATAATTTTATGAGAAAACTTGATATGAGGTCGAAGTAACAGAGAACCGAGAGGATCCTCTACTTAATGAAATGAGATATCCTCCACGTCTTTCGTATTTTATCACCAAGGTAATAAAAGAAGAGGAAGCATATCCCCAATAGGAGAAAGATCCCCCTCGGTCAAAATACGGTGAAAGGAGTCATACAATATTGAGTCAAATTATTTAAGGAACTAGAGATACCCAACCATTATAGTCATTCATCCATTGTACAAAGGTAAAGGGGAAGATAGTAGCATTAACTATAATATTGGAAAGATTCAAGTCGGACAACAAGACACCTTAATTATATTTAGTAATCCACTCGGTCCAAGGATACGACAACAACATGGACAATGACGATAATGGTGGGAGTCAATTGTCCCATTTACATAATTTGAGGATGGTGAATAGATTAAAAAGTAATATTTTTTACATGTTACTTAAGATTCTGATCATGCAGCTTGACAAAGTACTAGTCAAGTTTATAAATGGAAGAAGAAGGAGAAGACAATGGATGATTTTGAGAAAATAGCAAAAATAGAAGTTTTGACATTCTTTATGTACCGCACCGATACATGTTACAATCTCTCAAGAGCTACTTCGAATACATATGGTTTACGATGACGATCAATCTATATTGATGTATCAATAACATACTATATATTAATATATTATGTCGTAGGATTGATTTCATGATTGAGTTTGACGAACATATCAAATTGATATATAGATACATATGATTGAGGACCTCGATCCACTGCTCATGGAATCTCCGTCTTCGTTTTTATGGTAAAACTAAGTAAATCCATCGTTTGATTACTTGATTCATTTGAATATTAAAATTTAAATTATTTAAAAAATAATCTAATAATTTAAATTATTTCTTTGTAGATAATTCAATATAAATAAAATTACAATCCGGAATACACCATAAAACTACTCAGTGCATATATGTCACTATTCTTTCTTAATTTAGATTATTTTTATTAAAATTATACTCAAATTATATTTATTTTTATCTTAAAAATCCTAATATAATTTTATATTTTAAATTTTTTAAAAAACTATTTTAATTTATTTTCCTATACCATCAGTATGCTCGCCATACTAACATATGATACATCAATCGGTAAGAGGACCCTGAAAAAAACAATATACCATGTGAACTAAAAGTAATTAAATGATCTAAATACCTTTTAATATATATAAATTATTGAGTAAGTCGATCATTTGATAACCAAAACATTCTAACTAGCGGACCCAACTTGGTGGAGTTTCAATTCTCAAGTTTTAGTAACTATGCTCGCTTGAATTTATAGTTATTAAAAGTCTAGACCAGACCAACCAGTAGGATGGGAGAAACTGAGAATCGCACCTCCAACAGGTTCGATCCACTACTTAAATCGTTTTGGTAATCAAAAGATCGAAATACCCCAATAGTTTTCACAAAATTTAAGGATATTTAGAACATTAAATTTTTTTTTTGGAAGATATTTTTGTTTTATTAATCTGTGCCCGCCTTTTAAGGATTTTATGTATAGTTATTAAAATAAGAACTCGCACGTATTAATCATTTTTTCAAGCATAGTTATAAACCAAAATTTAGTTATTTTTATTTATTTTATTTAGTGCTATATAATATTGTTCATTTGTGCATTAATCTCTATCTCAAATCTAATAATTTTTTATTTGTACAATAATTTATATTTCAAGTATAACTATAAATATAAAACTTTTTATCTATTAATCTCTATTTCAAGTATAATCATAAAAATAATAGTTCAGATTTGAGTCTTAGAAAAGATTTTAATACTCTTAATTTTTATTTATTATCGAAATAAAAGTTCAATATGTCTCTTTCATTCCTATAATCCTATTTCATTATATTATACTCTTTTTTTTATAAAATTGTTCATATATTTTATATATTTTAAAAAAATATTAAACATGTGGTCTGATTGTTGATCCACCTGCTCACCCAATGATCCAATGATCCAAGATTTGACAGCATCGGCATTCAATTTAGTTCTAATAACTATGCTTGGATTCTCTTCTATGTCCTGCCATCAAAGCAATATAAACCCTCTTCCCAATGCTTTCTTTATTCTACGAGTAATATAGGTTGTGCGTAGGTGTATTACTATTATGTACACTATTTTCATGCTTGTGTGTGTGCAGCCTGCTGATACATTTTGTGTCACTTGGTAGCTAATCTAATTTCTATTGTTGGCTTCCACTAACTCATCTTTTCTATTTTAGCAAGGAATTAAACTCCTTGCTACGATCATAAACATGTTTCTATTTTTTTTATCTAACACAACATTATATATATATATATACATACATATATATGTAGATTCTGATTATTCATAAGGTGCAACTGAACAACCCATTTACATGACATGACAAGCTTAATCAAGCCTCCTTAGAAGCCACCCATTTTATGACAGAAATTTTCACTGACTGACGATTCATCTTCTCTCACCGAACACTTTGCTCGGTATCTAAGCAGTTATTCCATTTTAGCTTCATCAATGGGAGAAAAGATGAAACCATAACATAAGACCTCTCCTTGATCGTCAACAGATGCTGTTAAGGTTGGCCAAGAAGCGATGGCCTGTAGAAAGCTTGACTCTGAGCCAGCTCGATCCTTTCACGAGGATCGTTCATGGTTTCATCTTGTAGCGCTTGAAGAATGGCTTGTGAAGGACACTCCCTGAACATCACATAGAATTCTTTTAACAAAAGAGGTTTTAAATTAAGTAAGAATACTTGTATTCAGCTTGAACGATGGAATAAATGAGAACCGATGAATACGACATACATACACCCATCTTTGATCAACACCTTGAGACTATTAGTGCTATTATTTTAAACAAAGAATAGACTAGACACTGAAATGAGGTGACAAATGTGATGATGATATATTTTAAACAAAGAATAGACTACACACTGAAATGAGGTGACAAATGTGATGATGATATATTTTAAACAAAGAACAGACTAAAAGCTGAAAGTAGAATAATCGTAATATCATGACCCGAGCCTGATGGGTTAACTGGTCTATCAACTTCGTTTGGTTTAAACCACTGATCAAAATGTTTAAGCTGAAATGGATAGCAGTACACTCATCAGATCCTTATAAATCAATCTTAATCTTATCTACTTTCAATGTGAGACTAATCAGGGGTGTTACAATCACCCCCACTCAAAGGCTTGACGTCATCGTCAAAGCCCAACATAACCCAGATCAGGTTCTAGCATAATGCATGTGAGGCGTAGCTTAGTGGTGCCCTCACCATGCCCAAATGCTAGGTCGGCTCTGATACAAAATATCATGACCCGAGTCTGATGGGCTAATTGGCCTATCAACTTTGTTTGATCTAAATCACTGACTAAAATGTTTAAGCTGAAGTTGATAGTAGTACATTTATCAGACCCTTATAAGCCAATCTTAATCTTTTTCAGAGATGTTATAAAGGAAAGAAAGCCAACCTTCTAATCAGTATTCTGTAAAGTGTTCTAAGGATGGGACACAGCTCAGCTGGAGCAACGGGTGTGTTATCCTCGGGATGCAACACGTTTAAGCTAGGCTGACTAAGTAGTTCATAGAATGCACCAATTGCAGAAACACCCTACAAGAAAAAGGAACTAATTAAATATCACTTGACTAAGAGGTTCAATGAAATAAGAATGCAATGCCATGCAAGATCATGAATGAAAACATGTAAAAATTGGATCATCAAAACCTAGACAATTTGAATTGTTGTATGAAAAGTAGAGCTGCAAAGCTATCAAACATCACATACCTGAATCATTCCTTTCCCTTTGATGCTGTCACCCATGTCAGGACTCAGTTCTCCCTTGGCAAGCATTTGCCCATACCATGCATTCCGACCCTTTAATAGGGTCACATAAGTATCCGCTAATAATGGACCAGCCAGTTTTTCTGGTTGTTCAGTCAACAAGTGAGTAATAAATATCATTTCAGATGTGCAATGGGCGAAGTACACTGATTTGCTTGTTGCACTCTCATTTGTCAGAGCTGCTACCATTCCTAAATAAATAAACAAACTATAAAATGAGTATGACAAGCAGTACATTTTCAACAGATTCAACTTAATAAGAAATAATTAACAAATCATGCCAAAAATTAATTTGACATAATCCTACATAAGTTTTTTAGACAAATCAACCTTCATTTATAATCAATAGACCAAGTAAATGAACTTCTTTACTGGCAAACTGGAATGAGTGCATGTAGTAACTGTGATGGAAGATGTTTTGTTGAGGCTTTCACATGAAGTATCACATATTCTCCATTAACAAACATATATATCTTCTAGATCCCAAGCGTTATATGAGATGCAATTTCTTGTTCCTGCCACCTTTTAAATTTTCAACTTCTTTTAATTAAGTGGTAAGGAACTCATTGAACCTCGATCTAGTTTTTCACATGTATGGACTTCTATAATCATCTGATGAAACTTATGCATACGTTCAATAATGATTCTCTCTTTTTTTCCATTTCATACTAAATTAAAGCAATTTCTGCTTGTTTTAAGTCTGCTACTAGGAAATTAACTTCTAAGCTCATCTTCAGCAATCGTTAAACATAAAGAGACTCCGTAGTTCATTTTCCTAATCTCTCTAGATATTTTGACAAGTTGGCTACCAAGATGGATCATCACTCTATCTCGTCATTGTAACATTGGATTTATCACTAGCATAGAATTCCCTTTCTTACATTTCATTCTACCCTAGAATCATATATTTTCTGAAGAAATAAAAAAATTGAAAAATTGTATCTGCTGAACAAGGTTAACATTGACTATAAATTTGTTGTGCTCATTTGCTCCAAAGTTAAATAACCTAAAACCAAATATTCGAGTGATTACCACAAAAGATTGAGAACACTACCTCTTAAAAGAGCAACGGCTACAAAATAGCCTCTTTAAAGGACTTACCAACACTTCTCTAAGAACAATGGTTGAGAAATAGCCTCTATACTTTGAAGAATGAGACATTTATGTCATTGTGCTAAGTACATTACCTCTTTAAAGAAAGGCTGCTGCCAAATTCGTAGAAGCCAATTTTTACAAACATCTTTATCAATTATCAGTACAATACCAAAAAAAAAATTAAACAGAAGAAATTATGGTAATCATATATGCAGAAATTCTATTATGTAAATAAGTGACTAAATTAAAGATTCTTAATTGCATAGTCATATGAAATCATATTCAAACAAATGGGTCATTAGTTGATGCAAAAGGCCTTAAAAATATTTCTTGCAGACGGTACCACATATTAAAGCCTTAACTTAGAAAATAGAAAAAAGCCTCAACTCCTCCAGTGTGGTGTAGCTTGGTCATTGAGAAGAATGGTTGGTATACAATTTAGCAAGAACAGGGAATGTTGAAAGGAAACTTACTGTTTAGTTGCCAAAACTTTTCTAATTATTTAAAGCAATGAGTTTCTAAAGACACAAGTGTTGTGTGAGTGTCCATAGAAACTGATCCAAAATATGTAACATACAATCAATATTTCTATTACCAAAATATGGAACATACAAAATGTTTGTAACCATACAAAATGATACGGAAGGGTATAAGGGTGAAGAAGACAATGAAGTAGTAAGAAAGATGTTTTCAGCCAGCACCAGTTATATTAGAAATTGGTCATCAATCTTGTCCTATTTCTATTAGGACTTAAGTTGACAAAATGATTTCACCATGATCAGTGCATGCAATTCACTCTCCAGGATTTGGAGTAGTTCTTGTTCGTTCCACTAGTAGGTTAAATGCCCATGAACATAGTGGCGTCTCTTCTATGGTTTTGCAATAAAGATACACAGTCTTTCTCTGTGATTATCTCAAAAGGTGTTT
Organism: Musa acuminata AAA Group; assembly: GCF_036884655.1. Classification (NCBI taxonomy): domain Eukaryota; kingdom Viridiplantae; phylum Streptophyta; class Magnoliopsida; order Zingiberales; family Musaceae; genus Musa; species Musa acuminata. Next base: position 4,553,068 of record NC_088348.1, on the reverse strand, counting down.
AGTGAGGTGATGAGAGAGTGGTTTTCATGGGAATTTTAGCTTGTTACTAACGCTCAAGGGTTAGTGAGGTGATGAGAGAGTGGTTTTCATAGTGGAGAACTCTCACTCTCCAGAGAGTATAGGCTAGAAACTATCATCTCCATGGTCAGAATCATCATTACTTATCTGTTCTTTTCAAGCGAGAAAGAACAGAAAGTCTAAAAACATTAATTAGAGTCTAGCATGATTTTAATGCAAGCTCAACTCATGACACATCTCATAGACTGATATAAGCTACTTGTTTTATCCAAAAGCTGGCATCACCAAAATTGCTTATAGATACCAAGGCTACATACAGTAAAGCACATTGGGGAATTGCTTTTCTGTTCATACAGTCTAACCCAAGCAATAGCGTTTTAGAACATCATACACCAACTAATGCACACAACTAAAACGATGATCATTGCTAGCTACCTGCACCCATAGCTATGAAATAATTGAAGAAAACCTTTTAAGTTCCGTTATAGAAATTCTTATGAATAATACCAAAAATATCCTGCTAATTAAACAACTTGATAATCAGGTTATGAACCACAAAATTCTTGGTGAGTCACATGTTCAATGAATCTTCTGCTAATCCAACCAGTTAATGCACTCAGCAAACAATTATGAATTGCTGAATATGGTTTTCATTTTTGGGGAAAAAATGAAGTATTGGCAAGAAAATAAAATTTACCAGCACCAATAGCATAAACATTCTTCAAACCACCCATCACTTCATGAGTAACTAGGTCACTGTTGTCCCATACAATGAAATATGGCTGTCGCAAGAATTTGGCGAGAGGTTTGCTCCACTTCTCTGATCCACAGATTCGAGCATTAGCATATTCCTTGTTGTAAATCTCTGAAGCAATGTTTGGACCCCCAAGATAAAGAATGTTTTCAATTGGAACTCCAGCTGCCAATTCATGTTCATTACAGAAGAACTATGAGACGAGAATAACATTCATAACTACAGTCTATATCATGCCTAGAGTTGCAGAAAATAAAATATTACCAATGACCACAGAAAAAACCATAAAAAATAATTTATATATGAATTAGACTTTGGCTTAAAGATAAGGAGTGTTAAAAATGTTGGCTACAGCAGCAACAATAAGTGTATTGGACACCCAGAAAGATAAGTGCATTAGCTCTCCAAAATGATGTGTATCAGGACTATTTGCTTTGTGTAAATGTATATAGCATATTAACACATCTATCTAATGACTGCAAAAGGAAACATTACCAAACCATAATTGTTTAAGTGGTGGTATCACAGTTGGCATGTCATAGAATGATTTCATACTTTTCTATGTTTCCATATCCATGATTCAAGTAACTTGCTTCTTTTTTTTTTTTTATTGTTTCCCACTCCTTGCAGAGATGCAGGGATGGAAGTTGTAAATACTAAAAAATAAAGAACAGATATATCATGATGGAAGCACAAAATATATTGGTGAGCCTTAGTAACCTACGTGATTATGCATTTGCTTATATATACAAAGAGCGAAAAAGGTTTACTTGCACATTTGATCATCTGAGTAGGTGTAATTATACGTGGGACGGGATCCAAAGCTGCCTCTATACCCTTTGCAAGAGAGATAATAATGGGAACAGTAATTCTCTCCTTCCAATACCTACTAATTTCTTCAAACACTTCCCTCGTCTCCGTGGAAGGCAGAGCATTCACGACAATATCCGCATCCCATACTGACTCCTGCAAATTAGTCACAACCTTCAAAGGGCAAAATGGTGTATCAATCATGTTTAAGCAGAAACCATCCCTCAATATCTCATCGGCATACAGTGTTCGATCACCAAGCCTTGCCTCCACATACTTTAAATAGGCGCATCGTCTGATCAAACGTCTTAAAACATCCTCCCTTGAATTGATAACCTCAAACAGATGCTCAGCTGTGGATCGATCAACTGATCTACCAGGCCGTCTCCATATCCTTATCTGAACCTTATCACGAAAATGACCATAAGCATCTTGCAGGAGGGCAGCAAACACACTGCCCCAGGCACCAGCCCCAACACCAACTATCTTTAGCAGGTCACCATCAGTTTTGCCGAGGAGGCGACGAAGCTCATCTAGCTTTTCTTCGGCACCATTGGAATTGTGAAGGGAACCGTTCGAGTTAACAGAAGCATGATTCTTTTCAACAGTGCCAACCATCTTTCTCTCGAGTAGTGAACACAGCAGAACTTCACTAGTTCAGCCAGTAATAAGATTTGCTAAGAAATAATAGGAAATAAGCGAAGAACAGGGCTTGATTGGATGATGCCGTCAATGTGATTTCCCAACTCCAGACATCTTCCTTCTCCTGGAGAAAAAAATACGAGAACTCGGTCAGCCAAATTTGCAACAACAAGTTAATTTTCATGCCTCTTCTCGTTAATTGTACCTCACAGAATTAGAGAGCCGGTCTCCAACATGCCAGCCGACCAACGAACTGTAGATCTTCTCGAGCTAACCTACAAAGCTCTTAGCTTACAGGCATAAATCAACTCTAGCACGCTTCAATCGTCCTATCCAACCATATCTGGCCAAATCAAACAGCAAAAGAAGCAAAGAACTGGAGAAAGCCTTCGGAATTGCCGTCGGAACTGTTCATCAAACCCACCTCACAATAAAAAAAATAAAGGCAAAAAGTTTTGTGTCGGAGGCTCCAAAGCTACTAAAAACCATTCAGATCTCTCTCTCTCTCTCTCTTGTTCACTCCAAGTTCAATCAACCAAAGACCGCAACAAAAAGAGAGAGAGAGAGAGAGAGAGAGAGCTCCTTCAAGCACCTATCGGTACCTGGGACTGCCGAGATCCAAACTCGAGTGGATTTCGATGCAGTGGGCGGGAGGAAGGATGGGAGTCGAAGCGAAAAATCGTGAGCCTTATGGGTGTTGGAACAACAGCTGCTGATAGTTGGGAGGCATTAAAGACTCGGGAAGACGGGGAAGCTTCTTCTTTTCAATGAATTAGTGATACGTGAAGCATAAAGAGAGTAGTTGAGAGAGCGTGTTAGTTTGATTACCAAAATTTGACTGCTTAGTAATTGCTTGTTTGATGTGCCAAATTGATAGATTGTGGTTAAAAAATCCCCTCCCAACAAACATACATCCATGTGATCCTCTCTATTCTATGGATTGAGATGGAAATTGATGTTAATCCTTATCCAGCAGCTATTAATGCTACTGTCTGTTTTCATGATCGAAACTGTGTTGTTAGCTTGCAAGAGAAGAGTCACAGGAGAGTTAATGCTGGAGGGAGGGAAAGTGGTGCAACGCACAGGTGATAGTAATAACAATTAACGTTGATTGGTACCATTGAGCCAACAACGCCTACCACATTAATTGTGGAAAACCATCCATGTGGGCCAACCAACCCACCCCAAAACACCCGCTCTTCACACAAACACTTCCATCTCTTTGACTAGGCTGACATTTAGAATGACAGGGGCCGAAACCAGATTTGAAGACCAATCTCAGATTAAGGATACCATCCAATCAATAGATGAATAACACAAGCAAAAAGAAAAGACGCACCTGATTGAATGCAATACCTCTTTGCTCCGAGTCAGAGAAGGCCCAGTCATAAGAACACAGCTTTCTTCCGATATATGACTGACAATGCTACCGACCATAGACAATAAAAGAGTCGCATTTCTCGATTATGCTGAGAGTGACGCAGAACGGTCTTGCTAATAACAGCACATATATAATAAAATAGGTTCTATCTTAAGAAGAAAGCAGTTGCAAGCATCAAATCAAACCTAATGACAAATCTTCCGACTGGCTAAGACTGGAAGACAGCATCGACAGAAAACAAAACAGACCATAGTACCCAGGTATTATATTATAAATAACTGGTCCCACGTTTTCACGTTAACCACTGCATCCGAGAAACCTTCATCTTCTGCGTAAGTATATCTCATTTCAGCAGCTAATTAAGTCCCACGCTTTGTCGCCTCAATCTGTTGTGCAGCTCCTGCATGATGAAAAGACTATAGGTTGTAGAAATAAACTATGAGATTTAGAACCTGAAAATTCACAACTGTAGGAAATGCTGATGTTCTAACAGAATGATAATAAAAGAAAAAAAGTATCATACCCCGTCCATAGTTTTTGAGATGTGTGCAATTCAAGAGAGCAAGTTCGGTCACAGGTGGGGCCAGCACAGGCTCCCTCTGGACCGAATCCAGTAATTGGTTGGCTGATTGCTATTCGGAATCTTCATCATATTCCTCGTCGGAAAGCTCATCGAAGGCCCTCAAGTCAAGCTGATAACGAAGGATTCCCCCAATGCCACCGAAGCCTCTGCAAAACTGAGATCCCTCCTGAGATTTGTTAGTAACAAATTCAAGAGTACATCCAAAGCGCTTGTATTCATTTGCAAACCACTCCAGCAGGGAAATTTTCTCCTGTACTTCCAGCTCTGAGGAGGTTACGGAATCCAAAAAATTATTCTGATCTGTTTCCTGATCCTTCCGCAAATGCTTTATGACAGTCTCACCACTAGTGCTATGCTTCAGGACATACCGGTTTATATCCAAATTTTCCCACACAATCAAGGTCTCAACGGCACCCATCTCAAGAGCTTTCAAGGTGTCCTCAACACCAAACACATACTTTCCTGTGTCTTGACTTATTTCCTCAAAGTACTTGCCTATCAATTTCTTTTCCTGTATGAACTTGACATTTGATAGAATCTCAGCTGATAGCTCAATGGCTTGGTTGAAACCATTCTCGCCTCCATATGACACATCAACCACATTGAGAATTTTAGCCTGTAGCCGTTGATCAAACATATCAGATTGGCTTAACTCTGTCTTAAAATCAGCAGACCCAGCCAGAATTAATCCTGCAACATTAGGCTGACTTGTGGCAGGATTGATAAAAAATTGAGTCGCAAGCTCAGCAGTTTTGCGGACATAGTTATGGCGCTTCTCCATCCTAAGGCGAGCAAATCGTAGTGCTGATTGACCACCTCTACCATGCTTTTTTGGAAGGTCAACTGTGAACTTGTGAAGAACCTCACGTGTATTTCCACTTAAAGTGCCAAAGAGTGTACCATTGCCATCCATAACTATGAAACCAAACTTGTCATCAGATTCCAAAAGTTCATTTAATGCCTCTGTATGAAACTTGTTATCACAGAGGTAAAGAGATGCATTGATGGGCTTGAATGGCTCAAAATCTATTGTGACTTTCTTCTCTTTTCCATCTTCAGTAACAATAGTTCCAGTGTATAAAACTAGTCCATTCGGAGGAACCTTGTTGTATAGCTTGAGTCTCTGCTGAGCGGAAGTAATCGCACCTAGAACAGACTGTCGATTGACTCTACTTTTGATATTTGATGCAGTTCCATATTCATCACCCAGCATCTTAGTGACTCGAGAAACTTGATCACGAGGCGGCATAATTAGAGAGATCATGCTAGTGCCATTACCTCTAGCTGCTTCCAGAGCCTTGATCAATTTCTTGACTTTCCAGATCTCAATGTTCTTATCCGTTTCAGCCATTTCAGCTAGCTTGTGCCGGAATAGTCTAGGAAAACCTACTGCAAATGATCTGGCAAATAAGAAGATTTGAAAAGAATAGGCATCAAAAGAATTCCTAGAACTAAGCCAGACAGCTTGAGATATTTTGATGAAAGTCATTCCATAAACAAGGATAACAGCAGTGTGCATAGATAGTACATGTTTACAATTTAAGATATGCACAAGAAACATCAAAATGTGGTCCAAAAACAGTGAATACTGATGCTACCCCAAGGTTAAAAAGACATCAACTACAACAACCTAAAAGTAACAGGTTCTCCATGCAATTCAAAGAAAATCCACAAATTTTCTTCAGAAATCAGTTAGCAAGAGTTCTGCCTTACACTGAGAAACAAAATAATAAAAATAATAATATGCAAGACAGGGTTATACCACAATATAGTATAAAGATTGAAGAAAGAGATTATATGCATAGTATGGAATTTGGATGAGAGAAGTATTATGACAAAATGAAGCAAACTTTGTCCTTCAACATTGGAAACTAATAAAATGGACATCTTTTTCAAGGGAAAACCTAAGTACCAACCTACTCTGTTCTTTTTAGGACCATTGAAGCATAGTTTAGAATAATCAGTCACATAAAGATGGGAGAAATGCCAAATTATTGACTTCAAAAGATTGTGAGGTTGGACTCTTAGGAACAAAGATTACCCAGCCATGTACCAATGATGAAGAAAAACTCCATGCATTCTTCTAGTTCTGATGTGTACAACTCACTTGACCTACTCATAACACATTCAATAGCTTAAGCAATTCCAGAGGATTGTCAAAAATCAAGAAATCTGATTTGACATGTGATCCATGAATTTTGGGGCAGGGTAATCATGGCCAATCCCAGTTAACACTGATAAAAGCACTAGTAATTTTCAACCTATCATAATCATACCATACTACTACTGATTTCGATCTAGAATAATTCAGTCAAAACCATAAATGATTCAGAGGATTCCAATCTATCTCAACCTAGCTGGAAGATGCTGGTCAATCCCAAATTAATCTGGTGAACCTGGTTGTTCCTGTGTTAACACTGAGCAACTCCAATCCGATGATATATGATTATAATTTGACTGATAGGACCAATTACAATCGCAATGTTTCAATGTCAACATAGACTTGGCCAATCTCTGAACCTCAGTATTCCATGTAGACTAGCATTTTGCTATGCAAGATTCTAAATGAACTCATCCTCACAGCAGTTCAAACAAGCTCAATAGACATGAAAAATCATGTACAGTAGTAAAAAATGGAGAACTTCCAATGGTAAAATTAGATAACAGAAATTCATCTAAAACGTAGTAAGAGTAAGCCTAGGTTATCCTCTAGCAAAGAAACCCCAAATTACCCTCCAACGAATTACATACCGTCATTACATCACTGCACAATTTTTTGAAAAAACAAATCACCATCGTCCAACTGTATAATTTTAAATTGACCATAAATCAATATCAAATTGCCTAATCATTGAAAAGTATTCTTGTTATAATCAATAAGGACAAAGAATATCGAGTTAAGAAACATGAAAAGAATCAAATATCATACTAAACAATGGCAGCAATATACAGAACAGGGAAAAGCAATTCTCTTGAGCAGAGTCCATTATTACTAAAAAATCATGTGTTGAAATTTGCACATTTCCCAAGTAACTGTCAGATCTTTTTTCAGACAAGTGACAGAAGAAAATAAGGTTGAATAACATGGCTAGAATCAAAATTTATATGCAGCAATGAAGGATGGTTGATATAGAAGATTAAAGGGTTAAACGAATCACACGAGAATCAACATTATATTATGGTTTAAAAAAAACAAATAAAAATTAGCCACTTCCATATGACAATTCTATCAACTGTATGAGACAGAAGACCTAGAAGATAAATAAATAACTAATGATTCTAAACAACTACCTAAAACAACCAGGCCAAGGAAATGTCTCTTAATGCTTTCAGAGACTATACAGAAACCTTAGCAAAAGGTGTCATGCTGTCTTGTGAGTTTTCACAAAATTATTTCAACTTGTTTCAGTGACAGAACATCAAATCAAGCTTCTAGTGACTTCATATCTTAAGTGACGCATGTGGTCTAAAGATTTTAAGAATAGTTATAGATGTTGAGGATCAAGGTCAAAGATGCACCTAAAACTTCAAATATAATTACATTTACTTGGGAAACTTGGTGGCAGTAATGTGGCTTCATTGCGACCTAACCACATTGCAATTTGCAATGCAAGGCTGTGTATATTAAACCTTGTCATACCACATTGGCAGAAGTCTCATGTAATAGGCTGCCTAAATTAACTGCAATTGACAAGAAAGGATCCACTAATTCCTTGTCCTATTTTATATTATTTCTAGTAACCAGACACATCCATCTCTATGACACTAGCTTCTTCTACATACTAATTTCTAATTGCACAATGTTTCAACACAAATCATTGTTGGCCTTACCATTGTATCATAAGATTTTATTTTAATTTAATATCCACATGACATCATAAAATGTTTGACGTCCTTCCCTACTTTGACCATCCCATATCAACTCTATAAAAAATGTCTTTACACTGAATGTGAATCCAAGATATTTAGAAGTTACAGTTCTAGGAAACGCTTGTCCATTCATCATTACTATAATCAAAATTCTTCCCTTGGAATCGTTAAAGTCACTTCATGTAGTTTGGTTTTAGTTCCATATTATCTAAAACACCTAGTTTCTAGCATTTGTCAACAATGGTCAAGTTCCAATTAAAATGCAACTAAATTCTCATCAATAAGAACATCATTCTCAAAGAACATGCACCATTGAAGTTCATCTTGAATACGGAAACTTTATCCATAATCAAATTGAAGAGAAAAACACCCAACAACATCCTTGATGTACATACATAGTTATAGAGAACATGACTACATCCATGGTCATAAATGCTAATCACAACTCTATTGTGTCTTCTATCACATTAATCAAACAAATAAATAGCACTGTCTTATGAAAAGCCTATTGAAACGCTCCATTCTAGGAATATGTAAGATCAATAAGAATAATACATATGTCCTTCTCCTTGCTATTATTTTTATATTAATTGTCATGATAAAATAATTTATGTGGTTGATCTTCTGAGCATAGAACCAAATGTATTTTTGAAGATACTTATTTAAAATCTTAGTCTTAGTTCAATCACTATTGCCTAAAGTTTCATATTGTGGCTTATCAACTTATTCTCTATAATCTAAGCAACACTAAATTTATCCTAGATTATTATACTAGGATACCAATATGCTTCTCCTTTAACAACCTGTCTTGCGTTGTTCATCATCGAGTGGACCTGGTGTCATGTATTTTAATAAGATTAATCAATTAACAAGAAGGACAGGTTCCAGTTCATCCCAACATGTGCCAGGATACCTAACCCTTATCCCTATCACGTCTCTGGTTTTCCACTCTTATCTTGTCACCTCGCATCATCTTGTCAAGGCTAGACAAAAGCAGAGATTAGAGAATCAGCCAATGACCAAGGACACAAGTAGATAGCTCTTTTTCCTTTGGAAACCCGTTGTGCATTTTCATTTTAGATCTAGAAGAACATCCAATTTATCATACCATGCTGATGGTACATACTGTCAGCTGCCAGCAACTAAAACCTCGCCTGCAGCATCTCAACAGCATAATTCTAAATGCTAGTGCATATACATATGACATTCATAGTCAAAGCATCATATTTTCTGTTCTATTATGCTGATGCTAACAGTTTGCCACGGAACAAGTTTTTCTATCCTAACAGAAAGTTGTGGCATACACACCTTATTATTAATATAAAACATAAATACTATGACCCATCATAAAAAAAAACAGATCCATGGAATTCCTGGCCAAAAATCACAATATAGAAATATACAAAAAATTTACAATTTTTAGTTTCAGTTTAATAAATTTCAAAACAAGAGGGGAAAAAAAGCTAAAAACTAAATCTACAGATCAACGATGAAATTACCACCTTTTGGAAGAAAATCATCAAAATTGTGATCTACCACCACTTTTACATGGCACTACATTGGATCCAAGGAGACCTCAGGGATAGATGTCCTATTTAGTAAATAAAGCAAATTCCGCACACAAACAACCATAATCCCGCAGCACAACAATCAAATATGATAACAGGTATTCATCTTATGATCTAGATACCAAGAAGAAAAATCAAAATTTACAAGATTCCATCACAAATAAGAAAAAAGAAATCGAAAAAACCCATATTTTGAACCCAAAACGAGACATCTGGATTCTTCTCCCAGATGCAAAGGCGGAGAGTTACAGAAACACAGACCATAGCAACAGCTCGTGGATCCGAAGTAAACCCATACGGGATCAAACGAAAATGGATCGATTTCAGATCGGAAAAAAGGAACAATCAAAACACTAAATCATCAACTTCGGTAAAGAAGAGAAAAAACAAAAGAAAAACCATGGAAGAAGCTAAGAGGGGGAGATGGACCTCGACGGCGACGTGCGGGAATACGAGATCGCCCCAACAGACCGAAGCCGAAGGTTTCTTCCTCTTGAGGCGTCTGGTATTGGACTGCTGGAAGCAAGCTTGCAAAGATATAGATGCTGTTTTGACATGTGCCGGTGGCCCTCTCTCAGCCGTTAAGATCTCAAGATCAGACGGTTATCAAAGCGTCGAATCTTTTTTCCTCGTAAAACGAAACGTAATTCCCCGCTGCGTCGGATGACGATCGCTTTTTCAACCACATGATTCCTGCGCGTACACCGTTCGCGTACGCCACGCGCGTGTGCAGCATATTCAGGGAAGTGAACCCGGAAACGGAACTCAGTCGACACGACTTGCCCGCTGGGTAGCATACCCGCGTGCGCACCGAAGTGATCCTCGTGATATTGCATTTACATGGACAGCACCGCACGTGGGTAACGGCGGCACGAACACACAGAAAAAAGCATTGCTATAAAGTGGGTCCCACTTAAATGTCTTCTAGCTGTAAGCCTTACGAACCACTGGACAAACTTAGAACCCTTACCATAACGCGATCGGGAATGGATTCGACGGCTCCGAATCAGATCAGAACCGGGTTTTAACGATTCGATTCTACACCGTCCATAACCGAAATCATTAATTCTGAAACCGTGATCAGGTCTACCGACCCTTTGTTATTTCATTTTCCAAGTAAAATTTGTATATACTATATTTGAACCTTATAATTTTATAGCGGAAACATGAGATGATCCAATGAATTCGAAAAGAAATGAGGCCAGAATAAAAAAATAAATCTACTAACAAACAAGTAATCTTGAAAGAAAATTATATTGGTACACATTCATTCCGCTAATTATTATAGAGAATAAACTATCTATAAGGAAAGCACGTTCAAAATGAAACAGTAATCTCAATCATCCCATTGTTACCAAATATAAACACATTTCCTATTAAGAATTTATCCACCCATCGGGAGATTTATAGAAGAATATATATGGTAAAGAAGGCCCAAATTTTGAACAGTCGTTGGATGCAATAAATCACTTTATATGAACAAAAAAGTGCAGAAATTAAGCACACAGAGAAACTGTTGGATGTGCAGCAATATTCTTAACAAGAACAATACATCATGATATATTTGGGAGATAAACCAATACTGTCATATTGGATAAAGTCCAGAAAGCATATGGCTTATGAGAAGTCCACCCTATTCCGGTTAAGCCACTTTTTCCAAAGGTAAACTCATATGATCCATGGGTTAAAATATCTCTAATATACTCCTACAAAAAATAATCCATATTAGAGAGTCCAGAACATTTGTGACTAACAAGACACTCTCTCTTCGACATATCTTCTATAATAGCAAAATGGTACTATCAATGGGCCAAAACAAATAATACCTAAGGGATAACAAATCCTCATACCATGATCCAATCATCGACAACATAAATAGACTTTATCCACCGAAAAAATTTCACATGGATGGTCCTTTGATTTCATAAAACAATGTTTGCTTGATCTTGACACAGAGTTTGTAATCATTATAACTGATGGAGAAAACTCAGGCATGCTTGAAGAGTTTCATACTAAGCCAATAAAAAATTGTGGCAACAAGTATTAGAAATGAGTAACACCTTTTAAACAATGAACATAGTCAAGAGTTTTTGAGATCAGACTCATTATTTTTTCATACTGCCAACATCATTTAGAAAATTCACAGATTAAGAAAAGACGATCAACAGAGTCATTTTTGAATCACACAAAGGACACGATAAAGGCAGATAAATAAACTAATCAGATTCTTCCATATCATAAAAATTAATAATTAGGCTACCCAATGCATTTGTTGCACAAAAGCAAATTAATTGTTATACGATGGAAGAATCTGATTAATTTATTTTGAGATTTCAAAATAGGAAAATTAATTTATGTGCGTAAGACAAAATTAATTGTTATACTATGGATAAACCTCGTAAATTTATTTGGAAGATTCAAAATATGAAACACAATAATTTCTTTTGGAAAAATATGAATACATGCCAATCACTTGACAGTAATAACAATCGATATGCTGTAGCACAGAGTTTTGCCTCGTATGTTCCGCAACCAATATTGAGTGTAATTTCAGCATCAAATGATGCAATTAGTGCTCTTCGACACGCATGACACTGCATGGTCGGTACAAGTGTGCTGGCATTTCATACATATAAGATGAGAGGCTCTTCTGGCTATGTGATCAAATCATGGACCCTGGATACAACAACATCAACTCCTGCAATCAAGATGAGAAAGGAGATTTAAATGGCAACATACGAAAAGGTAACCAAAACTATAGTCACGGGAAGATAGCTGGGACTCCACGAATGAAATCTAGATTTTGCTAAGGGAACATAAGTTCTTGATAGAGTTGACATCGTACTCTGATATGCGATAGTCAGGATTGGCATAAGCTAAATACAGTGAAAGATTATGGTTAAAATGGATGTAGTCATGAAGCAATCCATGGACTGAACTGCAAAAATAACATGACGATGAAAAAAGATCCTACTTCTTACGATTATCAAGTAACAATCCAGCAAAGTGTGCTAATGATGCTGTGATACCTTATGTATAAAGTTGCTGAATCTGAGCAGCATAGTGTGTTATATAGCCCACAGTGTCATTGGCATGTCCTAGTGCCAAGACACCGAGGGAACAGAGATGACCGACCACTAGAAGCTTGTGCCGACCTAGTGCTCTGTTTACTGGCCTGTCCTGACATTGTGCTGGCAGAAGATAGCGCAACACCTACACTGGTTGCATGCAGCAAGATTTATCTAAGCACCTTCCTTGATTTTGAAATCATTGGACAATGGAATAGATCAAACCGCCTTCTTTTCGCTCTTCAACTTTCTTCCGTTGACATACAATGCTGTGAGCAACTAATTCACATGTATCAAGACCATCAGATCGTTAAAAGCTATCACGTCCTTTCAGTTCATGATGGATCGTTAAGGGCATGGCACTCGTGTCATGCTTCATCTTCATCCTATGAGTTGAAGTTTCTAGGTTGTCAATGGCACACAGATGGAAACCATTTCTTGGTGCTGAACCTGCTACCTCTCTAATAGGCAACAGCAGAGCCAATATTGGTGAGGACAGAGATATGGTGTTGTTAGAAATGGGAGTCGGGCCATACACAAGAATTTCACATGTTAAGATATCGGTGATACTTCAAATCGAAAAAAAAAAAAAAATACATTAGTAAATGAAAATAAAGGAACACTAGACATTTTTACAGTTATTTGTGTAGCCAGTGCCAAGTCAGAAGCAACTAATTCAGGTCTTCATCATATATACAAACACACATAATTATGATGCCAGTCATTCAATACTTGTCTGCTACAGAAAGGAAACCTTAAGGTGTATGATTCATCTAAGTCTTCAAAAAAATGGGTTTCTACTTTACAAGAAAGAAAATATCCATGCAAGATCATTAAAGGTTTTCTAAAGATAAAATCATCCAGAACTTGTCGTTTATGCATATATCATGTTATGCTCGGCAGTCTCGACAACATATACATTTTTTTTTTTTCTTTGCTTGTAAAGACGACACAATCATATATGTTTGGAAGGAGATGGCCAATCCAGACATGGTTAGACGCAAAAACGAATCATGTCTGTATAACTTTTAAGTAAAAGGAAAGCGAAGGAACCAAATCTTACAATGTTAATCAGAGGTCCGAATACCATCAACACATAACGCCGTCTTCGACCAGAAGCAAGTATTCATGGGAGTGCGCAAGTCGAACAAGTCAAGAAGAAGAGTAGAGTATCCGTCGATAACATAAAAAACAATTCAGCCGGCGCCGTAACTGATAACGTTGCTCATTATGCGAGTAAAGAATGGTGCTGTGATCTAAAGCGAAGCGAACTCAGAAGTCCATCCATCCATGTCCTCTGGTTTCCAGAACCGGAGAAGAATCAAAACAAATCGAGAGAGAGAAATAGAAACGAGAACTTGATTAAAAACCACAAAGGAGACAAAACAGTACTGAGAGCGAGAAAAAAATTCAGCAGAAAAAAAGAAAAAGAAATGGAAAACAAACCAAAATAAGAACACAAATGGGAGAAAAAGGAGCACAGAACCCTAAATCCTAAAGAACCAGATTAACAGCCAATAAGAAACAAAAAATGAAAGCGAGTCGGAATAGGACACGAATGGGAAAAAACGGAGCACAAAACCCTAAATCATAAAGAACCAGCCAATAAGAAAGAAACCAAAAACAAAAACCGAATCAGAAGAGGGGAGGCTGGGAAATCAAATCAGAGAAGAGCAAAAGGATAGGAAATCAAATGGAGAACAAGAGAACGCGAATCGGAAAAAAAATTTGGACCATTTCTCGATTTGTGCGTGTCATCCTTGCGCAGGGGCCATGCTAATCTTCTCTGTATCGTTCCAATTTTATCGGATGTCTCCGAAGAGACAACAGTGTCGCCGATCGACGGATTGATAAAGGGATGTTACATTGAAATTAATTACGATGTGGGACTAAACCTTGCTAATAACTATATTTAAATTGAAAATAATTATATTTCACCCACCGACCCCCCAAGCTTTCTGCACCACCCAACCCACCCCAGCCAAGTCTTGCTAATAACTAACTCCTTCTTCAGCAGCTAATAATAACAACGCCATTATGCTGCTAATAAACTCTTTATCAAAACCGATAGTGCTCTCTCTATCTTGTTTCTTCTTCCGAGAACCCAAATGCAATTAATTATTCGTCGGTTCAAATGCAGCACACTTGTTATATTCTCGAATCATCTACGAGCTTCACTGCTCCGACCCGCCTCCCAAGTTTCCAGGAAAAGTATGTCTCAGCATTCTCCAGAAAGAAACAGCATAGTCATATATTGGCATTGGCTTGCAAAAATATAGATTATCCTCCGTTGACTTGAATCTTTAATATTTAGGCAGGCAAAGAGAAACCTTAATACTTAGGCAGGTAAAGAGGTCTGCACCCATGTTTAAATCTTATTTAGTGAAGCAAAACATATCATTTTTGCAGCTAGTAAACTGGTTCCAGCAAAGTTACTGGGACTAGATTCAATAAACTAGTAGACCAGCCCAAGAATGCCAAGATAATTAATTAGCTAGCATAAAGTTAGTATTAAGAAAAAGAAAAAACAGTCAAGATACCAAAAGAATGTGCTAATTTTATTCTTAAAGCTCGTAAAAAAAAATTAGAGAGAATAAAATAATTGGTTGTCCTATAGAATAAAACAAAGTCAAAGAATAGATGATTAATCATCTGGTTCATGTACTAAAGCAATACTAGTAAACACAAAAAAGAATGTCCAATTGCAAGATAAATTAGCATTATCAGTTGGCTAGTCAAAAAATATGTCTCCTGAACAATCTAGTTATAGTCGTAAAGCAAGGAGGACAATTTTTCTTGACACAGCCCAAGACAACAAATCGATTACAAACCATGTATTAATGATAAAATGCACCGGTGCCGTTAAATAAGAAAATAATGCGAGCTGCAAAATTCAATCATTGTGGCCCAAATATTTCCCACAGCACTCGGTACAAGTACAAAATATTTATGGTATCAAAATACATGTTACATATTTTTTATGTTGAATCACAAGCCAGACACCAGCTTCAGAAAATTCTAGTTTATGATTAGGCACCACCTCAAGTTTGAGCTCCACATCAGCTACTTCTGCAGTAGGAAATCTCAGTCCTTCAACTCCAAGAAGTTTGTACAAGGAGTGGATGAATGTCAACATTTAAAAGTAGAAGATATAATAATTTTTATACTATGTATATGGGCGGTTTAAGTGGTACTCCATAAATGGATTATTTAAAAGTGAATGATATAATAGTTTTGATACAATGTATTTGCATGGCTTAAGTGCTACAATTTAATTGGATGATTTTAAATTGACACCAATACCCTAAACCCGAATCTCTTCCATCTAACATCATCTACATGGACTATTCACACTTGTGCTTCCCAAAACCCTTTTTCAAGTCCTTATGCATCTCTTGTGTAGGTGTTTCTGACACCTATGTCTTTGATGCTGTCAACACATCTCTTATGACCAATACCCCCTAGATATGTCTATAATGATCAATATTCCCTATGTGATCGATTCAAACCATTACACTCCTAATATCCTTATGTGTCACAGCATGTGACATCCCCCTTGTGGGTTAGTTTATGTTAGCATACCATGACATCTATCGTGTATCTTCTACATGAGGCACCCCTATGTAGACGGTTTAAGTTGGCACATCCCATTACTCATATGTGTCTCCTGTGTCTCACGACTCCTAAGCAGATGATTCAAGTCAGCATGCACTAACACTCTCATGTGTCTCCTACATATGTCATCTCTTATTTGGAGGGTTCGTGTCAACACAATTCAAAGCCCTCATGCATCTCTTACGTTTGACACCCCCTATATAAATGTTCAAGTATACACGCACTAACGCACTTACATGTCTCCTACATTTGACCCTTCTATATAGGTTGTTCTAGTTTGTATGTCCCAATGCCATCATGTGTCTCATATGTTAGAAACATTTTACGTGGGAGGTTCAAGTAGGCATGATATGATGTCCTCATGCATCTCGTATATCCAACACTCCTTATATAATAATTCAAGTCTACACATTCTAACACCCTTATATGTCTAAGTTTGACATGCCCTACATGGGGGGTTCAAGTTAGCACGTCGTGATGCCCACATGTATTTCATGTATCCCACATCCTCCTATATGAGTAGTTCAAGATGGCACATTTTGATGTCTTTATATATCTCATGCATTTGAGACCCCCTACTTGGATTGTTCAAGTCTATACACCATAACACCCTCACTTATCTCCTATTTCTTATACACTGAATATGGGTTGTTCTACTTTGCATCCCTAGACACCCTCATGTATCTCCGATATCCCACATAGCCTATGTATATTATTTAAATTGACATGCTTCGATGTCGTCACATGTCTTCGACGCTTATGTGAATGTTTCAAAATGATATGCTCAAAGCCCTCACACGTTCCTTGTGTCTAGCGCCCCTTATGCATGTTGTTCAAGTAAACACATCCTCATGCCTCACTTATCTTGAGTATTCAATGTCTCTTATGTAAGTTATTCATGTCAACACTTCTCGTCACACTCATGGGTCTTAGAGTCTTATGCGTCTCTTATGTTTGAGACCCATACATAGGCAACTCAAGTCAACATCGATGTCACTACACATCTCATACATTTGACACCCTCTATGTAGATGGTTTGAGTCCATATGTGCCTTATATCTCCTACATTTAACATCTCTAAGTGGATGGTTCAAGTCAGCATGTATGGATGTCATTATATGTCTATGTATGACATATGGAAGTGGATCAAGTCAGTATTTCCTTGAAGCTCTTGCATATCTCTTATGTCTTACACCCCTTGTATGGCACGATTCAAGTCAACATGCCCTAAAGGCAATTTTGATATGAAACTTAGCCCTCTGTATTTCATTCGTAACAGGAACCTCAAAAAGGCTCTCTTGTATTGTTGACTATGGGATCATTAGACCTAATATGCTACCACTACACCAAGTGAAGGCACTAATCGATCCACGATTGCAGAACAATCCCCTATAAGGGTTCTTGGGTAATTTTCGAAGATAATGGATTTCTACTTTGAAAGAGGAACTTCCAACTCCTCCATGTCCAAATTGGCCTGAGACCTTTATGAATCTCTAATATCCCACACCCCTTATGAGGCCCTAGCATATCTCCTACATCAAATACCCCTTACATTAGCGATTCAAGTTGGTATATGCCCTCGTGTATCTTCTATGTCCAACACACTCTATGTGGGATGATTTAAGTTAATACATGCCAATGTTATCATGTATCTCTTATGTTCGACACCCTCTATATGAGTGATTCAAATCAACATGTCTTGTGCCCTCAAGTGGCCCTTACATCTAACATCCCAACATAGGCAATTCAAGAGATCATGCATGAATGTCCTCACATGTCTCTTGCATCCAACACCTCATATATGGGATAGTTCATGTTAGCATATTCGATAGTCTTACACATCTCCTATGTCTAATGCCCCATATATATGGTGATTTAAATTAGCATGCTCTAATGCCCTCGTGCATCATCTATGTCGAACACCCCCCTATGTGGATGGTTCAATTCTGCCCACTTAGAGCCCTTGCATATTAACTACTTTTGACACCTCCTATATGGGTGGTTCAAGTCTTAATGCTCTGATACTCTTGCATGCCACTTACATTTGACACCATCATGTATTAGTAGTTCAAGTCGGATGCCTCGATGCCCTCGTATGTCTCTTCCATCTGATGCCCCTATTTGGTGGGTTTATGTCAACCTTCTTTGATTCCATCATGTGTCTCTTATGTTGGACACCCTCTATGCGAGTGAGTTAAGTTGACATGCCCTAGTGCCCTCACATGTCTCCTCCACCCAACAACCACTACATGTGCAATTTAAGCTAACACACTCTAACAACTCCTATATTAGTGGTTCAAATCGGCATGCCTAAACGTTATCGTATGTTTCCTACATTCGATACCACCTTATGCTAGTAGTTCAAGTTAACATACTCCAAGACCCTTGTGAGTCCCTATACACTTGTGTGCCTTTTATATCTGACACCCCCTATACAAGTAATTTAAGTCAACTTGCTTTAATGTCCTTACGTGCCTGTAACATTGGACACCTATTACACTTGTAGTCTAGGTTGGTATGCACAGCATCTCCTATACCTAACACCCCCTATGTGAGAAATTCAAGTTGACACATGTCAATTGTCTTATGAATCTCCTATGCATGATAATCTCTATGTTGGTGGTTCAAGTTAGCACACTCCAAAGCTTTAATGTATCTCCTACTTTTGACAGGTACTACACAAGCAATTCAAGTCTTTAATGGATACCACCTACAAGGGTATATTTAGTTAATACATTCTAATGCACTCACATGTCTCATGCGTCTAACAACCCTTACGATGATAGTTCAAGTCGGCATGTGGTCCCATGCACGGGAAATTCATGTAGGCATGCCTTGAAGTCCTAATGCAATTCCTACGTTTGATACCCATTGTGTGGGTTGTTTAACTTAGCACATCTGATGCCTCGTGCATCTCGTGTGTTTGAGTCTAAGTTACTACATCCTAAATCTCTCATGTATGTCATATGCTCGGCATTCCCTATGCTGATGATCCAATTTGACATATGCCTTCGTGCATCCTATGTCACTTATTCATCATGCCTCAACACTCTCATGTGACTCTTGCATCTGACATCTCTTATGTTGGTGATTCAAAGTTGGCACATCCTGACATCCTTGCACATCTCGTGCAATTAACAGCCTCTATGTGGGTAATTCAAATTAACACTCCCTAATTTTTATGTATCTCCTAACTTCAACATGCCTTATGTGGATGGTTCAATTCAACACACCCTGATACCTCACGTTTCTCTTGCACCATACATTCTATACACGGGTTGATTCAAGTCGGCATGCAAAGATACCCTCGTTCTTCTACCATCTTTGGCTACATGGCCTTTCAAGTAACTTTGATGTCCTCATGTGTGACAATCCTATGTTGGTAATTAAGTTGACATGCCTCGACGCTCTCAATATCTTCTATGTCTAATACCCTTACATGATGGTTCACATTCACATACATGATACTCTCATGCATCTCCCTAGTGGCATCCTCTAAATAAGTAGTTTAAGTTGGCACTCCCTCACGCCTTTTCACATCTTGTATCTCGTGTTGCATGACCATGTCATCAATATCAGCAACCTTTGATATTTTATAGTGGGGACGCACTCCCTCACGCCTTTGCACATATTAGCATTCCATGTTGCATGACCATGTAGTCAATATAGGCAACCTTTGATACCTTAAAGTGTGTCCTCACACTTGACGTGCCCTCACCGAGTATGGCGAGAAATGTGTGTAATGCAACCCTTGCATATGAGGCATGTCCAGCCTTCGATTTTATGCATTCACCTCAAGCAAAAGCTTCTCAAACACCCTTTAATTGATTTCTCATGTGGGCTATAGTTGTCAAGTTCTTACATACATTGCATTCTCGTAGAAGTAGCTCACCCTAAAGCTTTTAATGGTGCAAATGACTTGGTCAATATATTTGGGCCAACTAGAATTTGACACATGGAGCACAAACAGCCAAACGTGCCACATAAGCATTAGTTGGAGGATAGAATATTCTCTTGGATAAGTATTATTGCATGAATGTTCTCACTACTTGATTCTCAAGTATGGTTCAGGATCAAAAAAAATTATTTTCAACCTTCACATGACGCTTTGGATTGACTTGAGTGTCAAAGTGATGACAATAAGAATGCTCTAGCAATGCTCTTATGTCAGAGTGATGATGATAAGAATGCTCTTGATTCATGTTGGCATGCCCCAATAGCCTCATGAATCTTTTGCATTCGATATACTTTATATAAGTTGTTCAAGTCATCACACTTAAGTCTCTTGTCCATTTCCTGACACCCCCTATATAGGTGGTTTGTGTTGATAGACTTCTTACGCTCTTGTATGTACTTTGTGTTTGACATCTCTTACATGGTCGATCCAAGTCCTCTTGATACTCTTGTACATCCTAAAGCCTGTCTCATACATCTAACACTTCTTACATGAGCAATTCATATTGACATGCCTTAATGCTCTTATGTGTCTCTTACGTTTAACACCCTCTGATGCCCTTACACGTCTTTGCATCTGACACCCCCTATGGGTTCAAGTTAGCATACCCAATATCCTCATGTCTCTCCAACACCTAACATCCCTTACATGGTATTTCAAGCCAACATTCTATAACACCCTCACACGTCTCTTGCATATGAAACCCGAAGTTCAAGTGGGCATACCCCCATCGCTCTTATGTGTCTCCTACATTTAACACCTCATACATGGGGGTAAACGTAAGATCGTCCTAAAACACATTAGGAGGGATGATATGACTAATGTATTTTGGGTCAATTAGAGTTAAACATGTGAAGCCTAATTAATTGAACATATCACATTAGCACTAGTTGTGGAGTCAAATCATCTTTTTGTAAGAACATAACACTTACCACTATGTAAATATAAGTTCTCAAGGCTTTAGGATCGAAAATTTTAATCTTCAAGTATGCATAACATATTAAACTATCTTGAGCATCAGACTAATTGCACCAGGTATGCTTTGATGCTAGTTTTGCATATGACTCCAGTGACATAAGAAACTTATTTTAAAGGAAGTCGCTAGAGTATCACCTCCTCAAAGATCTTGTTTTTAAGACAACTATCTTTATGAAGTAGCCAGATCGACTTGTGCAATCATTGAAAATTTCTCCCTTAACATAAATTAATTTATATAAATAATATATTACTTTATTATTAACTTTAATGTTTGTGTACTATAATTAAGGAAATAATTAAATTTGATTTCTTTAATCATGTGGACAAGTTAAAAATTTTGCTAATCAATTAAATTATTAATTAATATATTTCCTAATTAGTGATATGATTTTAAGAAGTAAATAGTATATATTCTATTTTTCGTGTGTGAACCATATGAAATGAATGTTATATTTTTATCTTTATGTGTGAAAGCAAACTAAAAATAAATTAATTAATTAAAAATTAAATATTTAATTATTCTTCAGGAAGATCTCATCTTCTCTTATATAAAGGAGACTCCTCTTCCCTCATTTCTCATTGAGCATCATAGGAGGATTGAGGAGAGGATTATCCGAGGAGATGATTAGAGGATAGTCAAAAAGACATAAGATCTTATATTCTTTTCTAATCAGTTTTGATTCATGTTTTGAATCATTAATATTAAAATTATTATGATTTTATGATGCATAATAATATTTTAATTTTAAAATGTTATGATTAATAAATAATAATAATTGATTTATGATGTTAGTTTGATTTATAATGATCTTTTAAGCTTAAGTAAATTTCAATATTAATTTAATTATTAAAATTATTATTTTTAGATTAACATAATAGTTCTAATTTATTTAATTAGATATAGTTATGTTTCAAGAATTATGTATGAATTTTTATGATTTAATTAGTTTTAAATTTAAGATCATATATTTAAATCCTTTAATTCATAGATTTGAGTTATTTTTTAATAATTTAAAATATTAAAATCTAATTTGATAAGAGGAGTCTAATTTGGGTCTAACTTGAGTCAAGTTGATCTGTCGGACGGGGTTGACCCTACCCATGTGGTTATGTACGACCAAACACATGACAACCCAGCCCATAAGATATGGCTAGGCATGACATAGCCCATGTGGTTAGGTAGGAGTCAGCTTATATAGCAAGGTACGACCCGATCCATATGTCTAGGGATGACCTAGTCTATATGTTCAAGTACGATCTAACTCATGTGGTTATGTATGGCCCAGCCTATGTAGCAAGGTACAACCCAACCAATGTGGTCAGGTAGCAGCTAGCTCATGTTTCAAGGTACGTCCCAACCTATGTGGCTAGGTAGTAGTCAGCCTATGTGGTAAGGTACGACCCAACTCAACTCATGCGACTAGGTACAACCTAGTTTATATGATCAAACAAGACCCCAACTAATATGTCAAGGCACGACCCAACTCGCAAGCCTAGCATGGCCCAGTTCGATGGTAAGGCTCAGTCCAACTTGTGATGGAGGCTTAGCCTAGTCCATGAAGTTAAACCTGCCCACTTATATGATTGACGCTAGACACATCATTGTTCCTCTATCCAACCTATTGTATCTCAGTCCAACCTATTACTTGGGATAAGCACATGCGACACACATGACTCATCCAAGACTCAAGTGGTTTAGTTCGATTTAGGCTAGTACTATACGATATAATCTGATTTTCTCTCCCTTTATTAGTTTAAGTATGTTAATTGACTAAATTAGACATGTTTGATCGGTTAAAGTCGGTTCAAGGTGATTTCAGACTAATTTAACTAATTCAAACTTACTTGACTTAATCGAGATTAATCAAATCTAAATTAGATTAAACTATGATGATTTCAGACTGATTCTATAAGGATTTGGGATTGATTCTATTAGGTTATAATTGATTTGAGTTTGGTTTAAGTCAATTAAGTTATTATTAGGATTTTGGTTGATTGAGGACTATTGAGATATTGATGTTTCATGCCTTTATGATTTGATGAACTTAAAAGGTTTTATCTATTATTTAAAAATAATTATTGGTTTTCTACTTTTCTTAAGTTTATGATATTGATATGATTGTTACTATGTAATATATGTGACTATGCTAATGGTCCATATTGGAAGTACAACATGTGAAAGAAACTATGTGCCCATCATAGTTCGAAGCCACCAATGAACATAGTCTAGTAGATCATACGACAAGCATAGTTTCTCATAATATTTGATCATATTGATTTCTTGGATGCATGTATGAATGAATGGATGAATATAAATGAATGATCATAGGTGTTTATGTATCTTTGCTGAGGGCAGGTACGGTGATTCTCTTCTAGAATTAGCGTATCGTCAAACATGACAATTAGACAGTTCTTCTATCTGCTATTGGAAAGAATATATCTCTACTTGAGCAAGTGGGGGATACCACTCTATCCACTGTTGAGAGTGTGATGAGTTATCTCCATCCGTTGTTCGAAAGAATCCATCCCGTGGAATATGCTTCTATATCCGATATTGGAAGAGTGCATTGTTCGGAAGAATCCATCCCGTGGAGTATGCTTCTATATCCGATGTTGGAAGAGTACATTATGAGATGTGATGTACATTTTGTTATCTAATTATGACGTATGTGTTGCCTATAACTTATGCATGATTTTATTTATTACATAAGAAATTACCATTGCCTTTGTTATGTATAAGTTTATGGTGAATCGATATATTATTATTTTTTATTAAATTATTAATATTTATATATGTTTCACGATTATTGAAGATTGTTTTTAATTTAATTTTATTTTTTCAAATGTTCTTAATCATTTTTCTAGTTAATAAAATATGTATTATTGTAAAGACAAATATTTGAATTTAAAAATAAAGAAAAAAAGTATATGCTGTAAATTATGGATAATAAAATAATAATTTTTTATTTTTTATAAATCCTGGATGTAATAACTTACTTGCTCCGTAATCAATTTTGATACTTGAATGCAACGGGCAATGGACTACTTCGGTAACAAATACAGATAGATACCTCTTGAGTGTTTTCGAATAGTTCGGTTCTTGAAGTCCGCCTCGTCCTCCGATTCGTGAGACGGCACGCAAAGCCTATTAAATTCCATGTGGGTTAAGGCACGGTGACGGATTTAAGTTGGAATAAGTAGGAAATAGCCTTTTTACTACAACAGGTGAACAAGCAATCAGCTAGTTTCTACCCAGGTTAGGTTGTGTCGGACGGGAGATTAGTCTTCAGCTAAATTGTCGGAGTCCTGTCGGACACAAGAAAGCCACCTTCATGTGTCTCTATATAAGGAGGAGGAAGGCCGCTAGCTGTCGTGACCGGCACTCTCCAAGCGACCAATGCTTCCGCCGGGCTTCACCTTCCAGCCCTCCGACCAAGATCTCGTCGTTCACTTCCTCCTCAGGTGGATCCATGGCCTGCAGCTCTGTCGCAATGTCGTCCAAGAGGCCGACGCCTACGCCCGGGAGCCGGAGGCGCTCCTCCGCGGCCGGCAGAAGGCCTACTTCTTCACCACCCTCAAGCCCTCCAGCCGCAACTCCTCGCAGGTGGCCCGCCGGGCCGGGAGGGGCACTTGGACGCTCAATACCAGCAAGCAAGGCGATCCCATCAAGTTGGCCGTCGCCGGCGGGTACAAGGTCATCGTGTGGTTCAAGCGCCACCTTTCCTTCCACCTCGGCAACGCGAAGAATTCCACCGGCTTCGTCATGGACGAGTTCGCGCTAAGTAGTAGTTATGCTCCATCCAATTCCAAAGGCCGCCCGGTGATCATCTCTATACTCCTGTTAGTTCACTTCTCGTTTCCTACAACCGATGTGCTCTTTATATATGTGCACACGGATTGCAGGGTCAAAAGGTGTTGTGTGTGATAAGACAGACCCAGAGAGCCATCAACGACGCAGCAAAAAGAAATAGACAGCAGCTTCAAACGTGGTCGCCGCCGCCCACCCCTGCCGCCGGCGTTCGCAAAGTGTCCAACGCGCGTCTCCAAAAGCTCCAGCTGTTGTACATCTTTAGAAGCATGAAACGATGGGGCTTGACCACCGCCGAGGAAGAAGCGCAGTTAAAGGATTTGATGCACGATCCGCAAGTAGATGAGAACCACCCAACGATCAAGAACATGGTTGCACAGTTTGCGGATCGAGCCAGCCAACTTGATTCGATTCATCATGCTTCTCTCTCTTAATCAATCTTCCTTTCTCCTTTCTCTAGCTAGTGGTTTAGGTGTTAGATTTGGATTGTGGCGACAAGTGTTTTAGGTATTTTTTCGAAGCATCAAAAATATTGTTACTAAGTTAAATTTTCAATTAACTCGTATTGTATTTTTTATATTTTTTCAATAGATAATAAAAATAATAAAATTCTATTCAAAAACACTATAATGGATATGGAAGTATATTTTTTTATATATCCTTTTATTCTTAAACTAATAAAAAATATATTTTTAACCTTATAAATTATGGTAAATTATTTATATTATCTGTTAAGTCTTTATTCCTCGGTTTATAATATTTTTGTACAGGCTTATCATGTTACCAAAAATACTTATATATTATATTTTTAATTATAATATAAGTTTAGGAATAATTTACTTATTCCCAAATTAATAAGAATATCTATTTTAAATTATTTATATTATATGTTGTGCCTTTATTCTTCAGTTTATAATATTTTTGTTTAGGTTTACAATGTTACCAAAAGTACTATATTTTTATTTGAAAACATTGTAATTAGACCCCGTAACTTTTATATATTTATATTTATATTTATATATATATATAGGTTCACGTTATGGATTAATCCTCTTTGATATCAATCATAAGTTAATTTGGACCAAATCGGACGGTCCATCACGAAATCGTCAATCGATTTGTACGATCCCGTGGCGGAGAGCGAGGAAGCCCTCTCTTAGCTGTGTCGAGTCGACAACCGGCGTGTATTCGTAATCTGATCTCTCTCGGCGTGGATTTCATATCTCCTGTTGCTCGAGGTATAGTTGATTTTAATTTGTATTTTTTTATAACACTTGTATTCGATCGTGTTTCCAGGTAAATGAGCTCGATTTGGCTTTTTTTCTCTCTTTACCGATTCCCTTCTTGATTTGATTTGATATGACTGCTATCATTAGGATTTATATGAAGGAACCGGAGCAAGATTGGATGACCGGAGTTGAGATCTCGATCCAGGGTTTCCTTTTCAATATATTGTCCAGTTTAAGAGTAGATTTCTATTTGTTCCCTTAGTCTTTGTTTGTTCTGTTGGGGGCAGTAGCTGGACTAAACTTGATAGTTCATGATCTAGCAAGAATTTTTCCTCGGTCATTTGGTGAATTGATTTTTTTTTTTTTTTATGGGAAGTGGAAATGTATCGGTCAAATAATGTCAATTTGCCCTTTTTTTAGCCCTGATTTCAAGCTGATCTTTTCTCTTATGCTGTATCAGCTGTTTAGAATTAGAGTTAAACGTCTGTTTGAATTTTCAATGGATAAAACATCTTCTTTGATGTGTAAAATATGTGGAGTATGAAGGGTAATCTCTGGAGCGTTTGCTGTCACTAGCTTTTCATCTTTATTATGAGTCTGCTGCATATTGATTTCTGATACAAGCAACAGAAATTTCCTGAGAAACGATGGCATCTAATTTCAAATGTAGATTATTATTTACAGTAGGAATTATCGTTTACTTAATTCTTTATGCACACAGATTAAACTAAAACGTAAATTTAACCCAATTTTAGTGTGCCTGTTGATTGATGCTATGGATTAGGTTGTTTATTTATTTATTTTTTTAATTGATGTTTGAAATGTATCATAATTTTGCTTGCAGCGAAGTGAAGATTTCGAAGGATTTTGCTTTTCTTCTTTGCTGATCTTGATTTTGGTATTGGACGTTAGGTTGAAGTTGAAGAAGGTGGAAGATGCCAAACAATAGTACACACTGGTGTTACCAGTGCAGGCAAAGAGTAGAACCTTGTCAGAGGCACATGGTCTGCCCCATTTGTAATTCTGGTTTTGTGTTGGAACTTGATGAGATAGATGCCACACCGAGTGACCATGTTCGGGTGGATCCTGATGCTGTTCATGATCCATGGATTAGGATAATGGAGGCCATGTCTTTTTTGACAAGGAGGAGGAGGGTGAGAAGTAGACATCATGGTGGACTCATTAGAATGCTCAACGTGAATTCAGATTTTGGTATGGAATTTGGATCAGGCCCTTTGGCAGTCTCTAGGGGGGGTCAGATTCCAGTTCATGAATCCGAGGGCCATGGATTGGACACCTCCCTTAGTGGGCATTATGGTGTTGGAATTAGACAGGCCGACATGATAAACTCTTTTGTTGAGCCAGGCCTGGATGAACTGATTGAACAGTTTATGCAGAATGATAGACATAGATCCATGGAAACCCTCCTTAACAGGCATTATAGAGTTGGATTTCGACAGGCCGACATGGCAGACTATTTTGTTGAGCCTAGCCTTGATGAACTGATTGAGCAGTCGATGCAGAATGGTAGACATAGATCCATGGACACCCTCCTCAATAGGCATTATGGTGTTGGAATTCGACAGGCCGACACGGCAGACTATTTTGTTGAGCCAGGCCTTGATGAACTGATTGAGCAGTCGATGCAGAATGATAGACATGGAGCTCCATCTGCATCACGATCATCTATTGATGCTATGCCCATCATAAAAATCAATCAGAGGCATCTTCGCGTGGATTCGCAATGCCCTATTTGTCTGGAGAGGTTTGAAATAGGATCGGAGGCACGAGAGATGCCATGTACGCATTTATATCACTCTGAGTGCATCATCCCATGGTTAGAACAGCATAACTCATGTCCAGTCTGCCGCTATGAGATGCCAACTCAGGGTTCTGGTGGTTGGAGTTCAAGGTCAAGTGGTCAAACTTCAGGCAGTAGTTCAAGGAACAGTGGACAACGTCTAAGGAATCTATTGTCACGCATGTGGCCTTCTCACTCTTCAAGCTCTAATTCTAATTCTTATTTGAACCCAAACTGAGGAATCATTCTACTTCTAAGTATGATCATACCAAATGAGTTGCATACTTTGGATAGCTTTGATCACTGTTGGTCTTTGGCCTTGTTAAATCATGTTGTTTTTCTCATCTTTTCAAATTGTTGAAAATTCAAATTCCTGTGAATTTACTTGTTGGAAAAGAAGGGTTTTCATATCAAAGAGTGGAGGGTGGCTGGTGCTTTTACGCTTGCATCTTCCATCCAAATGGTGTGCTTTTTCTCGTTTCTTCTTCTATCCTTGTGCTGAATTTATTATATGCTATTGCATAATGTGGTTCATGTTTGAGCAGTAAATTATAGTTTTGAAGAATTCAATGGGGAAAGATGGGTCTCATATGGAAGTTACATTTAGTTTTTTTTTTTTTTTCTGCTTGCACCTTTGATCAGTCTCCCAGATTTTGTGGATGATTGGTTTTGATTAATGTCAGTACACACCTGAAACTTGTGAATTTGAAGTTGAAGAAAGTGTTGCTCAGATTAATCTATGACTTGCTATTGCATGCAGCAATATTTCTGTTTCCTACAAACTCTTCTTTTTTACTGTAATTGTTATTTGTTACTCAAACTTAAAGATAAGGTGGCTTGCAGGTATGAAATGCAATCAATAATGGATGCACTTGGTGTTGACTTGAGCTTACCCAGTGTTGTTATTCAGCATGACCATAAATATGCTTGATATCTATTCAATCAGCAAACTGGACCTTTTAGAGATGTAGTAATTAGCAGCATGCTGCATCCAGTAACACAATGATATTTTTTATATTTTAGTACTGTGATATATTGTTTGTGACTGAGAATGCAATGTTCTCTCTTGTTACATGCAATGGTCACTTCTCCAAGTCCAACTATTTGTAGAGCACTACTATCCAAGCTTTCCAGCCTAAACTGTGTAAACATGATATTTTGTTATCATTTTCTTTTTGTCCTCTCAGTTTCGTTCTTTATTTACCTCTCTCATTGTCATTCTTATTATTTATTTGAATTCATTTATAACAAAGGGATTCTTCACAACTATATTTATAGCATAATTTATATATATTTTATATATTTTATAATTTAAATATTTTATGTTGAACTTGGGGTTGCATTATTTGATCCATTGCTCCAACCACTGAATGGATCGTTCTAGATTTGGCCAAACCAATGTCAGAGTTGCAGAAAACCTTTTGTGTTCCCGTAAATTATTTGAAGTATTTACATTATTCATTTTGGTAAGGAAATACGACAGATAGGTCAATTAAATCGTCAAATAAATGGAAAGATTGAAATCAAGAGCTGCGTCTTCTTTTTCCAATCTCGTGCTACTTTATCTACTGCTCGTCGAAGAGGTAGGAAAGATTGGTTGATACAGTAGTTTAGATGTAGATGGCGGAGAACAGAGACCGGTAATCACTGCCTCGCTGGTCCGAACCCCAAAACCATTCCATGCCCGTCTCCAACTGGAGTTCGGCTATCTATAACAGCGTCATGTCGGAATTGAGCTACGTTAAATTTTAGTCCCACATTTCTGGTTACGTCTCGATTGCCAGTCGGGTTTATTAGCGCAAGGATGATACGATTCGAAGTGCTTTGATTCATTCTGAAGCCCTAAAAACTTGGATAAAATGTTTCTGAATTCGTTTGCATTTGAGTGAAATGGTCCCCTTTTTTTTTCGATTCGATCGATTTTTGTGTTTTTTTGGTTTTTGTGGTTGATTTGTTTCCGGTTCTCAACCAGGTTCGTTTTTTCTGATCTGATCTCCCTTTTTTGTTGTTTCTTTTTTGTTCTTCCGTTTTCGATAGAGAGTTTTTGCGCCCTTTATCGTTTTCAATCGGTTTTCCAGTTCCAGTTCTGAAACCCTAAAAACTTGGATGGGATGGTCCTGAATTCGCTTGCATTTGAGGGAAATGGTCCCAATTTTTTTTCGATTCGATCGATTTTTTTGTGCTTGGTCTGTTTTCCGTTTCTCAATCAGATTCTTTTTTCCGATCTGATCTCCCTTTTTTTCTGGTTTCTTTTTTGTTCTTTGGTTCTCAACAGGGTTTCTTCCCCCTTCTCGCTCGCAATCGATTTTCCAGTTCTGAAACCCTAAAAACTTTGATGGAATGTTCCTGAAATCGCTTTCATTCGAGCTCCACCTGCATTCTTTACACGCCAGTTACGGTGCTACCTGGGATTTTGTGATTTGTTGGTATGTTATGCACGAATACCATCTTCTTTGTATTAATTCGTTTGGCTTCTGGATTTGGCCTCCATATTTAACTTTGTCTTTTCTCAACGGTGGACTAGAAATCTACTGGTCTTATTCTTGATGATATGATGTATTAATCTTCTTTGGAGTAACATATGTTGCTGATTATTATATAATCGTTTATATTACATCAGTAAATGGTTATATTTGGTTTAGGAAGAACTTTTTACTTTAACAGAACACCTTTTCTGGAATGTGAATAATATGTGCAGCTTCTTTTGTTATTCAACTCTCACAGAGGCTTTTGATCGTCTCTTCCTACTTCTTTTGTTGAATGAGGTTAACTAGAATTTATAATACATCGCCATCAATTGTGAACTACATTGCAAGGCTCTCTGCGACTTTACACTTGGTTGTACAAATATATTGCTCCCTTCTTGAACAAACATTTAATTTCGTGGTGGTGTTCATTTTCTGCTTAAATGATCACTTATTCCTTGCTTCCTTAATATGAGTCCTTTGCATTTTTTGTATTTTAAGGCTTCTGAACTGCAATCTTTATTTCATTCATCAAGCTTGCTCATATTTCTTGTGTGGAATCGC
The DNA here is from genome assembly GCF_036884655.1 of Musa acuminata AAA Group. Lineage (NCBI taxonomy): Eukaryota > Viridiplantae > Streptophyta > Magnoliopsida > Zingiberales > Musaceae > Musa > Musa acuminata. The sequence continues at coordinate 4,521,959 of NC_088348.1, read as the reverse complement.
ATGAGATGGGAAAAACATAACAAACTTGGATATCCATCTGGTTGGGAAAGATGGATATAGCCATGGCCCTTCCCAAGACCTTGACAACTGTCTAACCAAAAGATTCACTTAGAGTGGTCCAAGGGGAAGAAGCAAGTTATTCTTTGGGTTTTGTTTATCTAAGATTGGAAACTAAGATTTAAGCAAAAACATGCTTGTAAAAACTGATAGGGATACTGGTCTACTCTGAGTCTCATTCCTCTTTTTTCAATAAATATTCAGACGAGGTGCACTTTTGTGTTAGTAGATAAAATAATATTTAGAATTGTACTTAAACTGGCCATCTCCTTTTAAACATACTTTGTTGTGATGAATTTAGAAGTAAAGACGAAATGTGTATGCTGTTGAAACTGTGAAAGAACAATGGAACACAATTCTAACTGTTTTTGCTCAAATCCAATGTTGGTTTAATCCATGGAAGTCATCCATCTGCCACTAGCTTTCTTCATGATTGTCTTGTCAATCAATTCTTCTCATTTATCTTTGCCACATGTGCTTGATTTTTCATGTGTAGCATTATTTGTTTCTATGTTTGGATTATCTAGCATTCGAGCCTCTATGGTAATTTAAACAAGATAAAACTCTGCAGTGCAGCTTCTGAGTAGTACGCTTTGAATTCATTAGACCTGGTGTCTGAATTTATTGCAGTAGTCTTGCTTGACATAATTATGACTCTAAAAGAGCAAACATTTATAGTTCATTTACGATTTTATTTTATTTTGTTCTCCTGTCAATCTATTTCCATTTCTCAACCATGATCTTGTAATTTCAAAGCATTTCACGATATAATTGTCCACAAATATGAGATTATGAACACACTGTGATTTACTACAGAATAGTTGCTGCCGAGTTTCAAGTTCAGGTAACAACTCTAAACAAATTAGAATTGTTTGGAGTTGCTGCAATTACAACTTTAAGAATAACTTTGGGAGTGTAAAAAGATTAGTTCCATATTGAGGTAAGTGGTAGAGGAGGTAAAGAATGGGTCGAGGTCTTTTATGTGAAACCTTCATTAACGACAGCTAACAAATTTACTTGTTTTCACCTTTTAAGTTGTTTGGGGATTGCAACTAAATATAGAAGGTACCTTAAAGTTGATTTATCATGGATCACTGTTGGTGCATATAAACAAGGATGTAGTATCTTCTTTTACAGTGAAATACTTAATCAGTATCTGTTCTCTATTATTGCTTTTCACAAATTTTCATGATTATATAGCTTGTGGTTCTTATATATGTTTTCAGTTAAACAAATGCATGTAGATTGTGAAAAACAATGAATATGCTACATTTTTAATAGCAAAGGCAGACAGACATGTCCAGTAGCCCATTCTGTAGTTTATGATTGTGATTAGTAGTAGAAGATCTCCCTGTCATAAGGTTGTTAAAAATTCATGGTTAAAATTTTTGACAGAATTCTGATCCTGCTTTTCAGCATTGCTCACATCAGTTTGCTCCGTAATTATAAATGCTGACCATATTGATTAATATTTTTTTTGTTTATTTAGCATAGGCTATCTCATTCCTGTCTCCATCCACCTTCTTTGGATTGGTCATATTTAGATTCAAGAGAAGCATAAATTTCGTGGAAAATTTTCCTCTTTCCGGTATATGAGCTACTGAACCAGATGGAATATATCTCTAGGTAGCGTAGCATTCAATTTTTTTGCATGATTGATTTTGTGCGGTAACTTGATTCATGGTTTGCATTCCTTAGTTCTTGGTTTGAGAGTGACAAACATGCAACAGGCGAAAATAAAAGAAAAAAGGTCAATGATGAGGAAGTCAAATTTGAAAAGATCTCAAACTGAACTTGCAAAGTTTAAGTTTCTCCAGCAATTTTGAGATCACAAAAGTGATGTTTATTAATTGGTGTCAATTCATGCAAAACAGAACCCTAGATAAAATCTGTAGGGTTAAAGTTAGCCAATTTGCTTGCAGAAACTATTTTCTAATTCAAAAGCCTGCTATATGTGTTATAGGACCTGTTGATGTATGCCTATAAATGCCGATACATGATTGATTCTTACGACCAGAAACTTTGCTTAATCAAGTAGATATCTGCATCAAGGTTTGCAAGTTCTTGTGAAAAATATAATGACTCCTAGGCAAATAATTGTACAATAAAAAGTTGTATTCATTGCTATGTCAAGAAAATGCAGCAACAAAAAATATTTGTAATGATTCTTGGGCATTTTAACTTAAAAAGTTCTTGGTGCTTGGTTTTAACCAAATGGCACCCCTTAAATAATTTTTAATAAGAGAAAACATTAAAAATATGCTTGCCTCTAGAGAAAACGTCCTCGTTGCTCGCTTTCGATGAGAGTCACATGAGTGGGGTTAGTGGGCTCTCGTCTTCGATTACGAGGAAAACGGAGCGATAGATGGTGATGTAGACAATGAGCTCCTTTGATCATTGAGGAAGGAGGAGATGTGGTCGTGGTGGTTGTAGCCTTGTTGAGAGAGGTGGGTGGTGATTGTCAATGGGCACCAATATCAAAGGTGTCATAAGCGATAAGAGAGAAGAGGAAGGAGATGAGATGAGAGGCTCGCGTCACTCACAAAGGAAAAAAGGGGGTGATGATGGTGGAGACGAAGGGTGTTTTCATCAAATCGATGAAAGAATGATGTCGTCGATATATGGGGCATCATTTGGTAAAAGTTCAACATTGGAATTTTTTTTTTAAGGTAAAACGTCCATGATTGCTTTTATATCTAGCTTATTCTTATTACCAGTGTAGTTTTAGGTAAAACTATTTTACTATATGCATAATGAGTGAGGAAAGCTGTATGTCTACTTAGTAGTAAAAGCCTCACTTTTGTCGGTTGATTGGCTACACAGTGTTTGGAGGTGAAGACATCGCATGTGCAGTAGAAGCCAAATAGCCCATGTTCCCTATCACTTTCAGTACTTCCACAGTGTCGTCCTCATATCATTGCAAGCCCCCATTATTTCCCATGCTCACATGCAGGGGACATTTTTTGAAGCCACACACACAGCAAAGACTTCTTTTTCTTGTGCCACAACCATGGATAGTGACTGATATCCATCAGTTGACTAGCTTCAGAGTCTTAGATTGCCTAGCTTGATGATGCCTGTCTAGTCCTCATTCTCACTCTGGGATTCACATGCTGACTAGTACTGAGCCCTCAAAGGGATTATTGCATTACAGCTACTACTTAATTGTGTAGCATAGATTAACAAGACACATTCCTCATGTGACAAACACCAGCTGTAATGGTCCATTGATGATGATGTTGCATCCCTCAATCATGTATATCATAATCAATCTAAATGTTAATACCATAATCAATCTAAATTTTAAATAAAAATTATATTTTCGTGATCCAAAGCTTTCCTCCATTAACAAAGACATTGTTTCGGTGAATTAAATTAAACCCGTCTCTGTGTGACACCTAATAGATCGGAATCACCTGTAGAAGGAAATTTAGGAGTATCTTATTATATATATTTTTTTATTAATTTTCCTTCATTCATATATTAAATTACATGCACTTAAACCCAAGACCATACCTGTGAGTGAGCACACTGCAACTTAGTAGAGGGAAACAATCTTGTGTGCGCTTTCGAGGCAATTCTAACAAGGACTTGCCTTGGGACATCCACTCACCAGCATAAATGATCAGAAGCATGGCTTTCTGGAGAGAGCGGCTTGCAGTAAAGGAAATGATCATAGGCAGAATAGCCACTGATGAGAGCAGCTTTTGGATGGGAGAAAACAAAAGAAATATAATGAGTACATGATAGCACATCATTTCACTACCATTTTTTCCAATAAATATGCAGCCAATGATATCAAATCACCACTTCCTTCACAATATTTATAGAACACCGCACCAGCAGTATGGCAAGATCAGCTCCACCACAAGTAAAATAATCTTTGAAGTAATCACAAATGCATCCACCGAGCCCTACTTACTGCAGTGAATTACTCGCCTACCATATCTTACCACCACATGAGCGCCATCCCACACGCCACGGCCATGCCCACCCTGCCGGAGCTCCAAGTAGAGTGCGCAGCCGCTGACGTCAAGTTAGTCGAGCCGGAAGGAGTGACCGCCGAATTGGGCTGTATCTCATCGGGGTTCGGCGGGCTCGGGCTCGACGGGATGATCGGCAGCGAGCTGATGGGCGGCGTCCCGGCGCGGCCTCCCGGCGTGGGGAACACCGGCATTGTGTCTGGGGCCAATGCGGGCGCCGAGGACGAGAACTCTGGCGTGGATGGAAGAAGCGCCGGCGCCGCCGAGATGGTGAAGGTCTTCAGTGCAAGAGGAAAAGAGTGAGATGGCCTGGGCGTGGTTACGAGGAGCAAAAAGGTGGCTAAGGCCGAGAAGAGCAGCTCTTTGTGACCCAAAGTGGGAGGAAGGAGGGAGAAGAGGGTGGAGATGGTGGCCATCGCGACGGTAACGGGTTAAGTGTAAGGAGGATGGGGGAAAGTGCTATGTGTGTGGGAATAAACCTCAGAGAGAGAGAGAGAGAGAGAGACTCATCGATGCAACATGGAGAGCGATGATTGGGGGACGGATGGCACGGCACAGGTTGGCAAGGGGCGCAAAGGAACAAGCAAACTCGGGCATCAAATAACATGGAATGACACCAAGGAGTGGACTGATTTGGCTCGAGCTAAGATGGAAAACAGGCCTAAAAAGCAGTGACTGTTCCTCCATGATTGGGTTTGGTGGGTGATGATGAACAAGTGATTGGCAGCTCACCTCAAATCCAACAAACCTTCCTGATTGATATGATTTTGAAGAACCATGCATTAATTCTTTTTCATCCACTCTGTTTCAGGCCTGTCTGTGAATCAAATGATAGATTGTTCCTCAGCCAAGGAATACATTTTAAGCAGAACCATATGCACATCTCCTATCAAAAGAGTGCCTGCATCTAACTTGAGGAATTCCTACCAGGTGAGTGAGGAGTTGACTGGAGGTGGTGGTCCTCGGTCCTCGTCGATATATATATATGTCAAATGCCCACCGGACTTGCGTGGGGCTGTGCTTCCATGATGTACTGCATCTTACAAGCTGTAATCCTCAGAAGTAGAACATGGAAGGAAGAAGAAGTTTGGTTAGGCCTTCTTCAACATGTCAAGCTGAATGATTGAGAGCTCTTTCGTGCCCAAAAGGTACAGAGGACTTTCACAATTTAATGGCTTTCAACTTTTTGTTACTTTTGATGCAATCCAGCAAGAATACCAAAGGATGAAGAAAGGGTAGCACAAAAGATGCATTTTTTATTTGGTTTTATGTTTTCTTTTGATTCCTTCATTGCCTCCCAAAAAGCTTCCTAGTGAGCTTCTTGAACTCAGAAATGGGTCCCTTCGTCTTCCCATCTTTGATGCACATCCTGAGACCGGCGTGCTCCTCCTTCAGGATCTGCAGCGACAACGCCAGCTGCCTGATGACATCTCTCTTCTCTTCGTCTTTTCCTGCGATCTCCGACTTCAGAGCTGCGTTCTCCTCTTTGAGTCTTTCAACCTCACCCATCAGCTTCACCAAATCCGCGTCTGGCGTCTCCCTCCCCCTGCGCTCGCCTCCTTGTTCGGGATCATCCACTTCGGACTCCTCGGAGTCGTCGTCGGAATCCGAGGCAGAGCTCCGCGACTCGTCTTCACCCTTGTCGCTGCTTATGCTCCGTGCCCAGCTCCTGTCCAACCGAGACGCACCGAGCGCCGCGGTGACGCGACATGCCGCACCGCCGGATCTGAGTTGATCGCACCGCACGGCCAGAGAGCGATGTGCGCGGTGGAAGTCCTCGATCATGCTCACCAGCTGAGGCCTCTTCTTGTAGTACATCTCGGCGCGCTTGGCGAAGGAGTCGGCATCGTCCTCCACCAATCGCAGCATCTGTTTGGTCTTCTCGTCAAGCTCTGCAAGTGAACAAACAAGATATCATTAGCATCTAAAGAAAGATTTCCCTTTCAGCTTAAAATGAATTGGTTGGTCTTCGGTTCATCGATAGACTTTCCTTCCACCTGATCCCGACAAAGACACATACTAATTTAAACTAAGATCTCACATCTCTCTTCTCTGATGCTCTCATCTTCATGTCTTGGACTCGTTGTTAGGATGATCTCATGAAGACCGACTGTGTCGGGACGACAAAGCATCAAAATGGTCATAGGGACACCAAAGACATGCTAGAAAACCACGCGAAACAATCTAAATATGTTTGTGTGTAAGTTAATTCCTGTGCTCGGATTACCCCGACACTAATCTAATCTGCTACCTAAGTCAAAAGGAGAAAATAAAATAGCACCACCAAAGCAGTATTCAAGAAATCTTTGTGAATGCATGGAATAGCGAACAAGGAAAACAAACCTGCAAGTGTTGATATCAGCCATGGAGATTGCCTGGAATTCTTGAGACTGCCGAACCACCACGACTGGGCGAGTTGCTGCTGCTGCATCGTCGCCCTCACTTGGGCAGATCATACAACAACACAAACAAAACTAAACTGTAAGTCTCAAATTATGAATAGATGTGGCCGAGCCTCGAAGCAGAAAAGCAAAAGAAGGCAAATGGAGACACAGAAAGTTACCTGATGCTTCTTCTTCTTCTTCTTCTTCTTCTTCTTCTTCTTCTTCTTCTTCTTCTTCTTCTTCTTTTCCTCTTGTTGTTGATGTAGCCATGGAAGGGGAGCCGAAGAGGAAGACTGAGCACCCCAAGAAGAAGGAATGCATGCATGTCTCTTGGCGACTTGCATGCTGTATATCCTTCCTGTTGATCTGATTCCTCCCTCCAAATTACTAATGACTCACATTAACCCGATCTGACTCCTCTTTCGATTCACAATCGAATCAACATGCAAATGTCCACCGATTTGGTTAATTTGGTTCGACTGCTTCAATCAATTAAGAGACCAATCGGACAACTAAAGAACAGAATGCATCCACCATGGTTTCATTAATCTTTTGCCTGTAAAATCCCAATGCAGTTTTCTCAATCTCTATTGTGGGAATCAATTTGATATTCTATCTTAATTAGTTCGATGTCAATCGTACCCTCTCCTGGACGAAACATTTGAGCATGATCTTAATAGACTAAGGTATTTGAGTTGGATTCGACTGTTTCCATAAACTTAGAATCTCCGTGCAAAAGAAATCACGAGCTATATTTGATGGAAAGAATAGAAGATAAAAATAATTATCGAAGAAATAATAAGTTTTATTAAAGTAACTTTAGCTTGAATATATTAATATGTTATTAAAGTAACTTCAGCTTGAATATATCACGAGCAAGAGGAGTGATCACAGACAATATGGGAGGCATGTAATGTCAACATATTTGAGTTGACTCTTATCCGGCATTTGATAAGATGACATTCTTATATAGCTCATTTCAAGAGGCCAATAAAATAAAAGAAAATTGAATAAATTATACCTTATCGAATAACTTAAGGTATAATCGATTTGTTTGAAGAAAAAATGGAACTAAAGAGAATATGATAAGCACTTGAGAAAGGAGAGTGAATGCATGTATAATCCAAATGTATAATCAATTTAGTTTTAAAAAAAAAATAAATCAAAAAAATATGATACAATTGAGAAAGAAAAATGGACATATAGTCTAAATGTGCGATCAATTTGTTTGAAAAAGAAATCAAATCAAAGAGAATATGATAAGCACTTGATAATGAATATATAGTCCGAATGCATAATCAATTTGGTTGAAGGAAAAAATCGAACCAAAAAGAATATGATAAGCACTTTAAAAAGAGCTATGATAAGCACTTGATAATGGATGTATAGTCCGAATGTGTAATCAATTTATGAAACCCAATCAAATAGAATATGATAAGCACTTTAAAAAGAAGATTGAATGTATAGTCTGAATGTATAATCAATTTGTTTGAAAAAGAAATCGTAAAAAAAATATAGTAAGCACTTGAAAAAGAAGAATGAATGTATAGTTGGAATGTGTAATCAATTTACTCAAGGAAGAAACCGAATCAAAGAGAATATGATAAGCACTTGACAAAAAAGTATGAATGTATAATCGATTTGCTTGAAGAAGAAATCGAATCAAAGAAAAATATGAGCACTTCAGAAAGAAGAATGAATATATAGTCTGAATGCATAATCAATTTGTTAGAAGAAGAAGAAATTGAATGAAAGAAGAATGAAATGTATAGTCCAGATTGAAGCATCATGTTGTATGGTGATCATTATTTCATGCAATGACTAATCCAGAATGCTACATACTATTAATTAGAATGGCTTCTGAATGCAACCTAAATCATCACACAAATAAACCCCATCGAAAGGATCAATTGGTTCTGGACTGCATCTTAATTGGATGGAATCATGTGAAAGTTCATTAACCAGCCTACTTGGATCCAATAATCTGAGCCAAAGTCTAAACCAAATCCAAGTTCCATTAGGAGGACACATTCAGCATTTATGTCCTGGTAGAATGTGTAACTTGGTTACGATACTTTAGACACTTTTTTGGACTTTGGTGGATGCATAATGCATAGAATGATAATTTGCTCGATTAAAAAATATGGATGCTTTGAATGTTTTTATTGTGGATGAATTCATCTATTTTGTTCGATCATAATATATTGGGCATTTCAGAAGTTTTTTACTTGGTTGATGCATGAGATATACAAACAAGTTTTTGGCTTAGTTTTTGTTTTGGATAAATGCATGGGATTCTTTATCTGATTAAGTTCATATCAGATTCTCCGGATTTCTTTATTCTAAGAGAACAGTGAATAGATGCTTTTGGTTTGTTAGGATATATTGAGCATTTTGGCATTTTTTGGATGGATATATCAAATTTACATATTACTTTTTTTTTCTCTGGGAATAAATACCCATTAGGTATGAGAAAATGTTTTGCTTCTTTAAATTTACTTATTATCTTTGCATTATTAAGTACGGAAATATGCTTTATTTATTCGATTAAGATGCATCAAACATTCTTTTTTTTTATTAAGATAATATACCAAATACAGGGGATGTTTTGCTTGGTAACTATGTATTAAATATTCCAAATATTTGTGTTCTAGATAAATGCATTAGATAAAAGGAGAAGTTTTTTCTCGTTATGATGTATCATATCGTCGTCTAGATACTTTTGTTCAAGGTGAATATATCAAGCGCGAGCGAGTGATACCTCAACATTAGTACATATTTTAAAAATATTAAAGATATAATATATATATATATATATATGTATATATTAAAATCTAGAGTGATAAATATTTTTTTTACATACCTTAAAAAGGATGATATGTAAAACACTCTTTCTTATATGATTTTGAATTTAGCCGTAGTTGAAATATTTTAACTATGAATTACTATACTAGGGTTGAATTATTCTAACATTAAAAAAATAAAAATATCTGAAACACTATCTCCTCAGAAAAGACCAAAGAAACAGAGAGATCATAACCTCAATAAGGCTATACAAAAACTTAAATGATGATTTATTGTTGTCATATTTTTATGTGGGTCTATAGTCATATATGACCTAAACCCACCAAAGAAAACCAGTTGATATGTCAATTTGGGTTACATCCCAATGCCTGCTTAGATGATCAAATAAACTGTATACACATACAATTAAAATGATCCAGCTGATACCAGTCCCCCTATATCATGTGTTGAGTGTCTCTCCTCCTTGGAATGAGCCACATGGATCCTTGACCTGCAGATCAATGAGGTTTTGCTGAGGCTCTTCTCACCAACCAGTGGCTCAACAAAACTCCTGTGGAAGAGTAGGTGGACATCAGCAGTTGGTTGGTATATGGATGAAGGTTAGCTTGCCTCACTCAGTCTCCAGCACTATATGTAGCTTCATAGAGCAGCCTCAACATCAGTACATCAAAAAGGCCTTGATGGGACCTGGTGGACCTGGACCAGGGTGGGCTCCCCTACCTGGAGGTCCTCCAGGTTTGACACCTGGACCAACAGGCTGCTGTGGCCTTCTCTCCTCATGGTTGGTTTTCTCAGCTTCTCTCTGTCTCTCTCCTTACCTGAACTCCTGCAACTCTCCTTCTGGTTGGCATAACTTGACATCTTGCTTCTCATGTTGACTTTTATGCTTTGGTTAGTGTTCTTTTATTACTTCTCCTTCACGATCTTTTTGGCTTCTAGGAACGATTTATTGGACAAGTCATTGATCTCTATCATGCACAATGTAGATTGCAGTGCAAGTTGGTTTGTTTAGGAAATTTGTTTAGGACAAGTCATTGTATCTTGTTGTGACACACACTTGTTTTAAACTTAAATGGCAGCTTCTACTTCCTCTGCTGCTGCTGGTTACTGGAAGACTGCTGTGGGCCCTTCTTTGGAGGTCCCCTGGGCCCTCCTCCTGGTCCACCATAGATGACAAGTGTGAGAATTCTCTCTTCAACTGGCTTGTCATTTTTCTTATGTATCAATTCATATGCTCTTTCAGAGACCTGATGATCTTTTCATGAGGTAAATAATATGATAAAATCCAACACCTTGAGTTGTTGACGGGAACCAAGTCTTCTGGAAATTACAATTTGTTCATCTGGATATTATCCAAGCAAAGGTTTGTCATGATATATCAGGGATTGTCTCTGACTGTACCTTTTTATCTCCAAATATTGTCTGATACAGGAAATTCAACAAATATGATCTCACTAAAACAAGCAAATAGTAGGACAAGATCCTGCAATGACTCATGGTTTTTAGCACTAAAATTTAGCTTGATTCATGAATTACCACTGTCAAACCATGGAGAACATTTGCTTTTCGCTATATGGGGACTGCAAAGCAATCAGTTGAATGTTATTGCAGATAACCAAAATTAAGATCATATCAGTTCAGAGGATCAAACATTAAAGGATTGAAAAAATTATACAGAAATTGATTCTCTAGACCTAGAACTACAAAGCAGCAAAGCCTTCCCCAAGCACCCTGCCACATCACAGGCCCTTGTCTTTTTTCTTCTTGTCCTTTTTCCTTTTTGATGTATTATCACCTGCAGCTTGCTCTTCTTCAGCCTGCTTTTTCTTCTTTTTCTTTTTGGAAAGCTCCTCTTCAGATTCAGGAGCAGCAATATTATCTTGGGTCACTAACTCAGTGCCCGGAGCTTTATCCTTCTTTTTCTTTTTCTTCTTTTTTGTCTGCTCTTCTGCTTCACTTATGGAAATTTGATCATCAGCACTTCCTAACTTAACCTTCTTTTTCTTCTTCTTCCTTTTCTCCCCTTCACCCTCGCCCTCCTCTTTAGGAGGGTCTTCAGAAGCTTCTCCAGTGGGTTCCAGTTCTGCTTCCTCGAGCTTCCTCTTCTTTCTAAGTGTTGCTCCCTGTTCAGCGGCTTGCTTGCTTGGAGCTAGATCAGTGGTTTGCCCAAACACAAGATCAGCTGAAGGATTATATGTCTACAGAGGCAAAGAAAAATGAAGAATTCCATTATCAGTTTCTTGAACAAGTATCCATAATAAATAAAATAAAATGACAATCTAAAATCCAAGTAATAGAGATCATGAATATTGTAATCCATAATCTACTTGGATACACGTATATAACAGGAACTGATCCTTCAAAGTTATTGAAGTCATTGTTGTGGGTAATCAAAACTTAGGTTCCTCTGGAGGGCTTCTTTCATAAATCACAAGCTTTTAAAAATCTTTACATGAAAAGAAGTCACATGATATGAATGATATATAACCCAGGGAAGATATAAATCATCAGCATCAGTTATGCAATATGAAATATTGTGCCAACAGGAATAAAAACAATGAGGCCACCCATACCTTTGCTGGAGTAATCAGAGCCCCTGCACCCTTCTTTCGATCTTTATCATAAAACTCAATCTTGGGCTTTCCTTTTGTTGACCCAGCAGAACGACCCAATTCTCTGCCCTCAAGAACCCTAAGGCGAGCTTCAAGCTATTCAAGAATTTAATATTTTCATGGCAAAACAAACTCGAGACTAAAGGCATGAGATCAAATATACATGTTACCTTAGCTCGATTTTCTAGTCCCATAGTGTTGTCTTGACCATCCCCAAGAGCATCATATCTAATAGCTAAAGCAGTTTTTGCAGCAAGAGAACGAGAAATCTTTCCTTTGATTTTTGGTGCTGCCTGACCAATTAGAGATGCATGGAAGATAAGCCCATATTTTGGTGTAGCATGTTTTGTCTTGAGAGCTCTGAACAGAGCCTGCATGTCATTAGAACACATGATAATCGAGATTTCACAAGAATGAAGCTAGAAGTAATGCAATTTTCACCAAACCACAGTGGTTCTCTGAAGATAATTAACTTTTCCTTCGTCTACAATGATTAAGTGGAGAAAAAATTCACTAGGGTGTTCCTTTTCATAAGGAGCTCACATGACATTGCTCCTCAGAACAAGAAATCTTACCCATCAAGATCGTTTGTTAATCCTACCTTAAAGTGGAACCATTCAGATTTCATATCACAATCATTCAATATTATAGGGCCCACCTAAGATCCAGTCCATCCATGAATGTGAATCATCCCATCCTAATAAAATATATATGATAAACAAAGAGATCCTACCTAATCAAGACGGCCAAGATGATCATTCTCTTTTTCTTTCACTTTTTTTGGTTTACTACTTACTACTTTTTTAGTGTCCACAAATTAGGAAGAGAGACACAAACTGTGTTCAATTAATAGAAGGCTAGTTTTTACAGCGGTGGAAGTGTCCATTTGGGACGAATCAATTTGTTGCTCTCAGAACATCCGGTAAGCAATAGAATCATTCACTTTTTTTCTATTTAATATGATAGCAAATATAAATTTTAGACCAATTATTCATAAGGTATAGACATTCTATTAATGTCAAAACCTATATTTTGTGATATCAGTCGATTCCTGACACGATATGCATGAACGTATCAGTATTGCCCAACACTGATCCATTTTTCACTGATTTATCAGCTTGTTGCAAAACTTTGATCAAAATACACTAAAATTAAATCAAACTCAATCTTAGTTGGCTCCAGATTTATGTAACAAGTCGGTTGAATAGACTAAGCAACCAAACTCGAGTGGGGTTGGTCAATTTTGACAATTCCAGCTGATTGATCACCTCAAAATTAGGAAGATACGAGATGAGCAGAAAGGATAGTTTTCTTGTGTTCAAGAGAAACAATATACAAGCATTCAAATGCCAGAATGATTAAGTGGAAAACATACCTTTTCCGCTCCAAGAATCTGAACTGTGCTACCCGGTTGCTTTGCTAGATTCAATAAGCTACCACCATGAGCAATAAGACGAGCTCCAACAAGCTCACCGACAAGAGCAGTCAAATTTGGTGCAATTGTATTCATTCTGCTTTTAAGGTAATCATAAAGTTGAGCTCTATACTCTGAAAGAGCTAGAACTTGATCGCATAGTTCTTTAATATTTGCCAAGTCTAGGTCACTAACTTCAGTTCCCATTGATATAACTGCTGCTTCCTTCAGCTCTGCTTCAGTCTCTTCAGACAGTACCTGTTAGCATGGAGAAAATAATTGGCTATTACCAAAGATCTTTGTATAATTTATAATCTTGTAGGAGAGCTAATGTTTTACCTCAGAGAAATCAAGATTGACAGCATTTGTACGGTTTCCCATCAGCTTAACTACCTTTGCATACTGAATATTGTCCTGTACAATCTTAGCAAGCTCTGGAAAATGCCATCCATACCATTCACGGACTCTCATGGCATAGGTATTGAGCTCTTTGTCAAGATCATCCAACAAACCTATGGCTTGAATAATCATTGTATCCACCTAAAATGTTCATCAGAAAGATAATGTTACAAAATAACCCAAAATGTAGGAAGATCAATAAGAAGTGCAAATAGCCATATGAAATTTCCATTTTTATTTAGCTTAAAATAGAGGCAACCCAAAGAATAATGTGTATAGGAATTGATCAGAAGGTGATCTAACAAAAAAATGAATCTGGATAGACACAAAATTGTGTTTAGACAAATACATATCTATCTATTTTCTTGATCAATAAGGAAATGGCCGTGTTATAAAAATTTTCGAACACATACACAATTGAACAACACTTCCATTAACACCCTCTAGCACAAGTTGTGATGCATAATTAAGGACTCACCTTATCAGGGCTGAATTTCAGCTTGTACCTAGATAAGCTGTGTGACAATCCCAAGCTCATTGGAGCTAAATCTTGCACGGCCAACCCAGATATAAGTTCTGTCAGCTGGTTCCTGAGTCCTCTCATTAGCTCCATTACAGCATTGTTGTGGAGACAGTCTATTTTCTGTAAATCAAGCATAAACAAATGTACTTAGCATACAAATTTGAGATTCTGCAACCATATCTTCTATGCATAATTATGCAATGCAGTTATCTAACCAGCTTCTCTTTAATTGCGTTTCCAAGTTTTGAATCAGCCACGGCCAAGGTTTCACCATCACAGTGAGTACGTAGAAACTTCCGGAGGCCCTTGCTAGGCTTGCTATCAATCAATAAGGTCGCAGCGGATAATGCATCTGAAGTGTTCTCAAATTTATTGAAAGCTTTCAGCTTTACAATCTGATGAAGCAAAATAAGTAAAAGAATTAAGATCAAAGACAAAAGAACTTGAATAACAAGTACCATCAAGACTGCTGTTTATTGTTCTATAGTCTACTAAGGCAGATACAAGTTCCCTAAGGCAACCATTAGGCGCATAATGATAATATCCACTAAAGCTGAAGGCACGGTCCTATCTGCGATGAGTAGACAACGCATAAATAAGCAAAAAACCAAGGCTACAAACGCAGTGACCTTTCTTGCCAATTCTGAGGTAGCAAACTCCTTCCACAAATCCTGCAATAGCAAACGTGGAAAATGATAATGCTAGAAAGTCAGATGATGAGATGATGAAACATATCACAAATCGACAAATATAGGGTAGGAAGACATCGTCACCTCAACTTTGTCCAGCTTCCCTTCATCCAAAACTTTGAACAAGGCAAAACCCGCAGGGGTTTCGAACAACACCAACATCTCGACGTCGGCTCTATACCACCAATCTATATCACCACATGAAAAAGAGGAATCAAACAACAAATCAGAAAAAATCCAGTAATCGGGGTTTTTGTAATACACTAGATCATAGAACAGATTCGAAGGGGTCCCAGCACCAAGATGAGGTCTTTTCAAGACAAAAACAAACCAAGGGGCTCAGTGACAGACTACACGGCTACGGGGAGACAATGGTTCGAGTTTAGGGTTTCGGCTTAGAAGCGAAGGGTTAATCGAGAAGAGGAAAAGAGGAAAAACCAAGGGATCTACATCGGCTGGGCGTTAGGGTTTTGGGTGGGCAGCGGATTCCAACCTCGAGGAGGGAGAAAGGCGAGAGCTTTGCTACCTTTTGCTTGCCCAAAAGGAAGGGTTGTGCTGCGCTGCGCCGCGCCGCAAGCAATGGACGAGCCGAAGAAGGAGAGCGGGTGTTTCGAAGGGTTGCTTAAAGAGGCGGAGAGAAGAGCGACGGGGTTTATCGCGGTAAGAGGCGAAGGAATCTGACCGTCGCTGTGTGATTCAGAGTGATCGTGACCGTTCGATGGAAATGGGTCTACATCGATCTTGATTCCTCGTACGAATCGGATCCAATCATATCGGGTAAAAATCCACATTCGATCAAGCTGGTAACCGAGTCTAAATCTAATCGGATCAAACCCTGAAGCGAGAAGTGAGTCCGTTCGTAACATTTGCAATTAACTCCACTCCTTGTTGTTATTTGTTAATCACCAACCACAATGTGAGTTATGGTCGCGGGTTAGGTTAGGTTAATAGGTGGATTAGGAAATCAATACGCCTAACCTAACCAAATCCGGTATCACTTAACCCACTTCTATTATCGTATGAATTGAAGATTAGGGATAGCTGAGTGTGTACTACGCGCTATTATCTATTCATTTTCGTTAGTATTAATTCGCTATTATCTATTATCCACATTTCTAGTTTTAACTATACAATGTATGAAATTGAGCACTCTGTTGATTCATGCAATTCAAATTTTGGTTAGCATATCCATAATAATAATAAGTTTCTTAAATTCAAAGTCAATGAAGCCCTCATCCACTACACATATTGCCATCATTTATCAAGGATTAAGGGTTTCAAGCCTCATCCGATATATTTTTAGATCGATCGAATGACGGTGTGAAACTCACTCAAAAATTATTACAAAGAAAACTTAGGTGATGCATTTATTCTTGTTCTGTTGTCTTTACTTACATAAACATAACTATTACAAAGAATTAAACTATATTCAGCCAAATATATCAAGTCTGTTGTCTTTACTTACATAAACATATATTCTTGTTCTATGCTGCAGACAAATAACACAATTACACTGTAGGAGAAGAACATATTTCCTAATCTAGACAGGAAGATGGCTTGAACTTCTTCCGCAGATGTAAATGACATATTTTATGTGTTCTTCATCAGTTGCTCACCTTCAGCAGGATTCGATGATGAAGCCTCTGGGATTGCGGTCGAGTCAATGGGGGTGTCATCAAACAATAAGTAGGCAGCATTTGTGTTCTTCATTTGGTCACCTCCAACAAGATTGGTTGACGATGACGAAGCTTCTGCAACCTCTTCTTGGGACATGCACTTCGTCTGCCCACGCCCGACCAAGTTGGTTGACGATGGCAGGCTCGCTGGGATTGTAGTGCAGTCGATCGGGATGTCATCAGACCACCGGAAGGCATCAACGTCGTTCGAGCACGGGAAGAAGGAATTGTCTGCGCACTTCACCTGCTCGCCGCTAAGGTCGTCTGACGCTAACCAGGCCATGAGGGCTTCGATCTCCTCATTAGCAAAGCCGAAGGCCACATCATCCAAGCAGTTCATCGGCTCACCTCCACCGACGTCCGTGGACATGAGTAAGTAAGGCATTGTCCGTGCACTCCATCATCTCACACTCGACTCACCTCCACCAAGGTCTCTGGGTTTGTAGTGGAGTCAACCATGGTCTTTTCCTGTTCACCGTGAAGGTCGTCTGGAGATGGCGAGGCCAAGAAGGTATCGATCACCTTATCGGGTATGACGAAGGTCAACGGGGTGACCTCCACCAAGGTCAACGGGCGTGCATAAGGCATTGTTCGCGCGCTTCATATGCTCATCCCAAAGGGGCTCTTCTGATGATGACGAGGTCGAAAAGTCTTTAAAGCTCTTCCACGGTGTCGAAGAAGGCATCATCTGTGCAGCAATCCATTAGCTCACCTCCATTGAAGTCAGTCGACGATGGTGAGACCTCTTCGATTTCGGTAGCGGTAACTTCATTCGATGCCACGGCCTCGGCCATAGGACTATCATGTGACATGAGCCATTACTAAGTTGTTCGAGATACATAACATACGTACATACATATTTATTTTCCTCAAGTGAACTTATTCTCTGACTATTTTTGAGTCATATTAAGACTTTAAAAAAAGAAAAAGATTATTTATATTTTTAGGAAGTTTCATATTTTGAAGCCCCTAAAAAATTAATTAAGTTTCTTTGTAGTATAACAATTAATGTTAGTTTTTCCATGCAAAATTAAATTTAGTATTTTGAATCTCCCAAATAAATAAAGAAGCTTTATCCATAATATAATAAATATATTTATCTTTTACAAATAAGTTAAGTTTCCTATTTTGAAGCCCAAGAATAAATTAATCAGAAACTTCCATTGAATAACAATTAATTTACTTTCGTGCAATTGTTATATTATGGAAGAATCTGATCAATTAATTATTTATGTCCATTTATTATGTCATGTGTGATACTAAAAATAAATTTAAAAAAATAAAAAAAATATTTTTATTACTTTTATTGATGTATATGACGTTATCAAACCGTATGCATATCACTTGTGTAATAATATAGTAATCAAATTGAATATCTCAAAAAAATCTTCGATTCAGTCTAACGATTAGTGATGTAAAATTAAAAGCGCTCACACATTCAATTTTTTAATAAAATAAATTAAAATTATCTTATAATACAATTAAAAGGATGCTGGGAAAAATGACAAATGACATAAAAATAGATTTTTTTTCTTCATTTTATAACTAAAAGAAATTAATGCTACCAAAAAAATTAAATAGGGCGAAGTCCCAAAAAAAAAGTTATCTTTTTGAGTTTTTCTCAAAAAGCGCTCTATTTCTAAAATTATCAAATATTATAAACATAATGTTTTTTTTACAAAATTTATAATATTTTATACTATTTTTATGAATCATAATATTTTTACATAATTATATTATTTTGGTGTAAAAACACTAAAATTGGATCGATTCATCGAAAAATAGCGGTAAAAAGGTATTTCAGGTAATAATAAAGACTTACATTTTTATAAAATTTTTAAGATTCAAATAATCTAATAAATGAATCAAACAGATATTGACTGCAGTTGAAATTTTATGTTGGCAATTTTGTGGGGGAAAAAATCGAAAGGGTCAAAATCAGGGTTCGTAGGGTTGACCAGCTGCACGTGGTCGGCGTGAGCGTGGACTGAGGAACCCTCGTGTTGCACGCATGACTTCCAACGTGAAACTCGCACATTATGCAGGGAAGATGTTCGATCAAAATCCGCATCGAGACGGCCGCCGAAAGCTACAGGCCGTACGTGCCATAGGCCACAGAATGTTGCATCTGCACGACAGCTCAGACTGACTTGTTATCATTATCGTCCCAGGATAAACTCACGTTGACAGCGTCGTCTCCACGAGGGACATGGACTTCTTTTTCTTCTCTTATTCCTCCGAGGAAAAGAGAACCTCGAACACCATGGGTGGAGCCAGGTTCTATGCCTCACCGTCGACTGTTCACCTTGGACTTCTTGGTCGGCATCTGATATTTTATAATGAAGAATACTATTAAGCCATGCAAGAAATCTGGGGACTGCATTTGCAGCAACAAAATACAAATTAAAAATAGAAGTGGGTGGAGAAGTAATCTTGCAAGGAAGAGGATGGGCATTTGGATGAAGTCCACTCACTCTCCTCCTCAGGAAGAGACTAGTTTTCCTTTGTTGTCATTTTTGCAAGGATTGCAAGCCAAGTGTTTATTGTTATTTATACAAGAAATTAGGATAATACCAAGTTTAAGGTTATGTTTATTTTTGCATGCATTTGTCTTAACTATATTTCAACATTAGTTTATGATTATTATGGTCACTAATAGCTACTATCTATATCAGATAAAACTGGGAGCAAAGAAAACATGACTATTTTATTTCATACTTTCTGACCATTTTGTTGTGCACCATAACAATTATGATGTGATGCTACATGTATAATATAAGCTAATCTGATATATTTATTGTATTATTATATAATGCATATAAAATAGAATATAACATAGTCTAGTAAGCAGACTAAATTCTATAAAATGTATGTTCAATAATATATATATATATATATATATTTATTTATTTATTTATATTTATATTTATCTTCCTTAATGTTTGTATGGTTTAGAGAGATTTACTTGTATTGTTAGTTTTATTTGTCTTACTTATCTTGTGGTTTAGATGTTTTATCTATCTTGATATGTACTTACACAGTAAAGAAGAGATAGTTTTCACCAACCAAATTTAGTGGCATCTTCAATTGAGTTTTAATAATATAGTAATTTTTTTTATTATGAACACAAATAAATCATAATTATATATTTTTAAAAATATTTTAAAGCTTTAAAGAAACTTAACATTATGATAAAACAGTAAACTCCTCTGCTTATACCATTACTAATCCTAGGAGAGGCAAAAGAAGATAAAATTAATGTACCTTTGACTTATTCTAAAGAGATATAAGTGCTTATTTTCCAAGTTCTTATATAATAATTTAGTCTTCTTTATAAATTTTCTTTAACTAAATGGCCCCTCTGTCCTCAAGTCAATATTCTCATTCTACTGGGACACACTCTTTCCACCATGGTTAAAGATGACTGTGGTGACTCCTTGATCCAACAACATGGTCAGGCTCAATGTTGAAGGTCTTCCCAGTCACCCTCAACAAGTCATGAACAGGAATTGAGCTACGAATTCCTCCTTCATACATGTTTACTGTGGCCATCTTAATTTCAACATGTGTGGTGCATTGAAGTGCCAAAGGCCACAGTGTGCCTTTCTCCTTCAAGCTTTTGGGACATAAATGAAAAGGAAGTGAAAGGTTTCCAGGAAGCTTGTGCTCAAGGCATCCCCTGGTGGCAAGATGCTGCCACTAGCGACTCATGAAAAGGAGGGATACAAGCCTTTGTCACAGACACAAAGTATAAGGGCAATTTTGACATCAGGAATTCACGGACAAGCACTGGGTGAGCCACGCTCCATTTCAGAACAATCATCTTCGGGCATGCAGCAAAAATATGCTGTGGGACATTGGCATTTGCAATCCACTACTCGTCTGCACCAGTATATATAGAGATCACAATGGGGGAGGAGCTCCAAGCAGCACACCTTCACCGATACAGATCCGTTTTCCTTATCTTCTTCAAAGTCTTCTCAGCCTGGTTATATCCATTAATCAGTCATCTCAGCTTCATCACCATTTCAGTTCTTCGAGGGGAAGCTCTTCTTTCCTCAACTCTTTGGTGGTGCTCTGCATCATCTTATTTTCTTTCTAGCTTGCAAGAACACTTGCATCCTGCACCGAATGGACAGAGTCATGAGGCTGGCGTCGCAGCGGGCGGTGGTGGTCTTCAGCTTGAGCTCATGCTGCATGTGCCACACCATCAAGCGGCTCTTCTGCGAGCTGGGGGTGAACCCGGGGATCCACGAGCTCGACGAGGATCCCAACGGGAAGGACATGGAGCGAGCACTGGCGAGAATGCTGGGCTGCAACTCGCCGGTGCCCGCCGTGTTCATCGGCGGCAGGCTTGTTGGACCAACCGACAAGGTCATGTCCCTTCACCTCGGTGGCAAGCTTGTGCCGCTGCTCCGCGACGCAGGAGCTATCTGGCTCTGATGATTCTGAGATGATGGAGACAAAACAAACCACAGATCTCTGAGTTAATGTTTTGGCTTACTGCTACTGCTTTCTTTACCTATGTAGGTAAGATGAATGTACATTGTGTTGCTTACCCTCCTTGAGATGTAATTTTCAGCACATTATGGAGTTGCTGCATCTACAAACCTGTCACTGGGTATTGAAAGGTCAGCATCTTGAGAACAAGTATCTCTCCTAGCAAATGCTTGAGACGTACTGCACGGCTAGTGTAATATCATCTTTAAAGAAGCTTCTGTTTGCTGTTTCAAGCAGGAAAAATGTAAAACCTGGTAATGTGGGAGCATAATCTTCATCTTTGGGGCTCAACTGCTACTTAAGTGATCAGATGCTCAGAGGATTTGTATGAGTAGTATCTGTTGAAGATAGGCAGAGGCAAAGTAGGCTGTAATATGCACTCCAATGTTTCAGAAGGCAACAATAGCAGAGTCACATATCAACCTTTCTCTTCCTAAATTGAGTTGATGAGTGCCTCACACATACTCCTAAGGTGAGAAATTAAGAGAAGTGATGTGATTAGAGTTCAGAAAAGGCAATATGCTAAACATGTCAGAAACACAAGAACCATTCACTTTTTCTCAGATATTTCATTCCACCATATCCAACTGACACAAAAGAAGGAGATACACTCAGCAACCAAGGATGAAGGAATATGCATCTCTGGGCCACTCTTCTACTTGAACATCACCATCATGCATGGTTGACAGAGCAAAGGCTCATATATTCTCATTTTAACACATTGATTTTTTTTCTCCTCATCAGCTCCACTTTGGACTTTCTTCTGTAATAATAATAATAATAATAAAAGATTAGAGATTTATAGACTACTATGTACAAAGTTCAAAATTTGTTGAAGTCAAACAAAGCACAATAGAAGATCATAAAGGCTGACTACTAAACATAGATCACTTCCTTGCAAACAAATTTCTTGGAGGGCCAATTTGCTGCCTTCAACTGCTGGGCATAAACATTTTGGAAAAACAAATAAACAATGCACTAAATAAATAAATAAATTTCTAGAGTGAACGGAAATAGAATAATACTGTCCTTAGTTAATATTCACAGATTTATAGCAATTTGCAATAGGATAATGTATCCATGGGAGTTTCTGCAAGTTAGTAAACCCTACAACACAGCAACATAAATATCAACCCCCTAAAGAACTATTATGCACAATGAATCGTAGCTATTTAGAAAAAAAGATAAACGTAGTGATTATAAATCACAGGTGCAGTGCAAGAACCGAAAGTGCTCAAGTACTTCATGCACATAACAGTCAGAAACAAGATACATTGTCTAAAACATATTTCTTGACAAAATTCTCTCAACAATTGTTTTCTTTTGAACATCAAAACAAATTGTTAGTTAATGCAAAAAAGAAGTATGCCCTCAACTTAGAATTCATACAAGTATACCTTGAGAATTTCTTCATAGCAACGTAGATGCTGATCCCCATAAACACAATGGGCAACATAGTTTGAAAATTACAGCACTCGGTGCAGCAGAGCATGGTTGATAATGGGTCTTCTTCTGTCTTGCATGGGAAATATTCTGAAAGCGTGAACAATGATGAGACCTGGTTGGCGGTGGCGTGCAGAAGACAATAAGACAAACAGTGGGCGTGCATGCCCAACGAAACTGATGATGCTAATCGCCTCGCTCCAATACAGTCCATCAAATTCTAATCTCAGAAACAAAAATCTAAAGTTTAAGAGGGGAAACGAAGAGAAGAAAACGGCCTAAGTGGGGCATCCCGTGGCTCTTATCAGGTGTTCGCCACGTGAGGCATTCCGTATACCGATCTCTTCCCGCCGACATAAATCCTCTTGCAGAAAATAAGAGAACGAAAAGAGAAGCCGCCCTCGACCGGTCTCCGGCTTCGGTTCCGTGCTCTTCTGTTTGCCTTCCTCTTCCCCCCTTCTGCTTCCTCGCCGTCGCTCCACCGCTTGAGATGGGCCGAAGATCATTCTCTTCAGCCTTGGCATCGTCTTTCGTCGTCACTACGCTACGGCGTCGTCGGCATCTGGTCTGCTTCTTTCGACGTTTCGTTGTCCTCTTATCTCATCCTCCTCCTTTATTTCGATTTGCTTAGAATGTTGAGGTGATATTTATTGTTTTGGCTGGTGGCTTCATACGATTCGGTGCCAATTGTTTCTTAGGGCGGATTGCGGAGGAGGTCCTCGATAAAAGGATTTATAGTTCTACGCCGGCAGGGCAGAAAGACTTGCCTTTCCGATCAACTGCTACTATTCACCATGACTCTCTCTCTCTCTCTCTCTCTCTCTCTCAGCTTTTAATTCATTTAGATGTAATTACGCGTTGTTCTAGGTCTGGTTCTCAGTTCTGAGTTCAAAATTTTGGGAGTTGAATGTACTTGCACTACATAATCGAACTGTTGGACTGTGATTAATAGCTTAATCTAAGGGTTAGCTTAATGGGGTTATTCACTGTGCTGGGAGAATTTTCTGGCCTTTGGCAGTTGACATAGACCAGCTAGATCGAGCTCGGATCTTTTAGGAGCCCACCATCGAGTTTAGGATTTAAGATGAAGATTAAATTGTTCTTGCGAGTCAGTTAATGTTTTCTGAAACACTTGTTGGCTAAATCGGATCATCTAGGATCGTAAAAAGTCATCTGACTATGATGGTTTGAGGTAGTCGTATTAGGGCTGTAGAGCTCTAAGCTGATTTCTAACAGTATATGATGCCCAAAACCCTACTTAATAGATCCTAGCAACAGCTGCAATGCTGTTGAACTGTAAGGCTGCTGTAGGCTGAATTTTTCAATATCTTCTAGTGGACATAAAAATTGATTTAGGGACTTCTAAAGATGTTTTGTGATATTCTTCTTCACAAGGAACATCTTCAGATGCTACTGGTGTGACTTTGGCAACGTTGTTCTCATCAATTCTATCTTATAAAGATTGTAGGGTTGCAATGGAGTCACGTCTAATATATATTTTGTCCAAGGGCACTTTGATTTGAATAAAACATGTACACATCTTTTCCATCAATCTTCAACATCTCTTTGAGATCTTTGTCCTTCTCTTTACTGTCGGTGGAAGTGCAAATTAACATATTTTTAGGCTACTTAGGCATCTTCATTTTACAAATTTTGCACTATTAGTTGATGAGATGGTTTGCATAATTTTGTTGATTGGCAATAATAGTTGTAGTGGTGTTTGCTCGACTTCCAAATATGTTATTTTGGAGCTACTATCATTGTCGTGGAGGATTTGAAGTAGTGGTGGATCTTAGTACTTTGTAGGCTTATCCAAATCGGACTTTACAACTCCATAATTCTAGCCAAACATCTCTTAGGCTTGTGACAACTGGTAATTTTTATTGAATATCCTACTATATGGTTGAGAATGCAGTTGGTATAGAGTATCCTCTGGTGGTGTTCAGATCATTGATAATTTGTTAAGCTCATCAGTGTAATTCTTGCAGTAGTACTGACACCTGATTGATCTATGAAGTTGGTTGGTCAACCTAGATGAATTTTCCAACCAATAGATCTATGTGGACCCTCCTCATATCTATGATAAGCTTGGCATTGATGCCAGGGTAGTCATGTGGAAAACTATGTTAGAGTTGTTGATTGACCATTGGATGAAAAAAATTGCGTCATAGTAGTCACCATTTGGGACTTTGTAGTAGGCGTACGGGAAAGATTATGGTGGTGTTTAGCAGGAGTTCATGAGGTTGCAAAAGGAGGACCCCAATCTGGGGTAGAGCAGTGAAGAAGATCATGAAGGATATGTTAGCTCTGTTACTATAGTGGTTGGAAGGATCTCCTCTTATGAGACTACTGTCTTCGATGGGAAGTAGTATATATATATAGTACACACATAGAAGAGGGGGAGGGAGAGAGAAATGAGAAAGATTTAATATTTGGAAGATCCCGGTCATGCCTTTTGTGTTACAAGTTCACTTATTTATAGTAGTTGTGAGACAGGGGAATTGATCTCGTCTGCCCATTATGACTGGGTTTTGTGTTATTTGTGCTTAAACTGCAAATAGTGAACATGCATATGCAGTTTGGTTTGTAAGAAACTCTGCAGTTTCTGTAAGGTAAGCATAATAATAATTTGAAATGAAAATTTTCAATATGTATATAGTGTTGTGAAATGTGTCAAGCAGAACAACAATTCTCATATGAACAGCATGTCTGACATGTGAATAATCTGCTAGAAAAGAAGTTCATGACCCGTGGGCCTTCCACCTCCATGCGGCATTGCTTCTTCAAGCTTTCACCCATTGCGGAAAATTCCCCGCTCCTGCCTGTCAGATTTTTGGCTTTTCTAAACTGTGTTTTATGCATCTCTGCTTCTTGATTTCTGTTTAAAACTCCGATATTAGTTCTTGTGATTGATAAATGCCTCACAAGTTTGTAACTTGTGGTTTCTCAAAATGATGCAGAGCTGATAATGAAAGAATTACAACATTCACAATAGGTTCTGGAAAGGGCATTGTCATTCTTTTCAAATGCCAGATGTTGCTTTGCTGCTTCAAATATTTGATTCTTTGAAGGTGTTTAACATCATTAAATAAAAGCGAACAGATTATGCAGTTGCAATTGGGTAAATAAAAGTGTTTAATAACAAACATATGTTGAGGTCTAAATTCCATCTACTTCAGGCATAAGTAATGGTTTTATAATTTGCCTTAGACATGAACTGGCTATACTTATGCTCCGGTCATCAGCAGGCTATGGTCCCTGAGGTTCAGAGCATAGCTTTTAAACTGGAAATGTGAAATCACTTCTCCACCACATGTATGAATTTACCTTGGTAAACAAAGGTTAGTGAACTTCCTAGTTGCTGCTCTAAAATGGAATGTGAAACTATATGGCTTAAAGATATCATATTGTCTTCCACGTTAGTTTGAATTTTAAAAGATGATGAGCTAGGTTAGTTTTTGCTTTTCTGCTGTTGATTATTTGGAGCTAATTATTAGTTACAGGATTCAGCGTGAAGTGGTTATATTGGTCATTCTTACCTTGTTGTATATTAGTAAACTTAATACATCATCTTCATAATATCTTTGTGATTGTAGAAGATTGAATTATTTTGGAGATGGATAGATTATCTATAAAATCACCGATATCCTGATGGAATTCCCGCTATAGTTTGAGTCATCACTATTGTACTAACTACTAACAGGTAACTCCTTCACTTCAACAAGTATTTGGACTTCTTGGTGCTGCCTTGAACCACTGCTATCCAGAAAGGACTTTTCCTGTCAGGTTAATATTTGGTAAGCATTATTCTTTTGCTTCTAATTTTGGGTCTATAATTTTGTTCTGACTAGGAAATTTTAACAAACTACAGGTGTAAGCACCATAGATATTTATAGTTCAATATCTTGTTTTGATATTTTTATTCTAATAAAGGATTTACTTGAGAGTAGGATTGAAATAGGATATATTTGGCTTGGTAAAAGAGGATTCTTCATTCTGTAAACCACAAAGATGTTTAAATAAATTTGTTATAAATGCCTAAATATATTTATTGCAATCAATAGATTTAGTTTAGCAGGTACTTCTGATATGGATATTGTTTATGCACGTACAGTTATGTAGAGTGTGGCTGTTGGTATAAATGTAACTAGATATCCAATCATAGATCATTAATATTATTTCTGTAGACTAATTGTTGTCTTATATTTTTGTTGATATGCATGCATTGGATTACGGAGACTATCCCTAGAAACTAAATGTTTTAGTAAAATAGGACTAAATCCGAATACATGTAATTTTAATAATTCTACGAATAAATAAGAAAATATAGTTAAATTAGGATGAATATGTTCTTTTAAGTAAAAGTTTTAGGTATCTTAGATTAATTATTTAACAAGATAGAGAGATTGATGGAGATATTATTCGTAAAGTAAAATTAAAATAGTTAAAATGACGTGGAACTTTAGGAATCTTGTGTGATCATCGGATATATTTGAAATTTTTAAAAAAAATTTATAAAATAGTTATGAGACTAATAATGTTTTATGGGTCTGAGTATAAGATAGTTAAGAAACAACGTATACAAAAAAAAAATTGTGTTGCCGAGATGAGAATGTTAGATGGATATATGAAGTTACTAAGAAAGATAAAAAAAGAAATACTTTTATTTGTGAACAATTAAGTATTGTTTTGATAGAGGATAATATGAGAGAAAATCATTTAAGATAGTATGAGCACGTGCTTAAGAGACATCCGGATGTGGTAGTCGGAAGAGGTGAAATGATTAATGTTAATATTATGAGAAAAGATTAAAAAAATTAAATTTTTTTTAATAAAAATTATAAATAAATATTTAAGTATTTTAAATTCAATTAAACATATAACTTTTTATTAATCTCAATAATGATAAAAGATTTATACAATCGATTCTAAATAATTGAGAGTTATGATTTTATTGTTATTATGATGCGTGACATATTGAAAGTGATTGGATCTTGAAAGGTGGGGGGCAATGCAATTAATTCTCTTGCAAGTTTAGTCTTTTATGAGAGAAGCTAACTCGATCATAATTGATGGGTTATGGTTTGCAAAAAGCAGCTCCGCCTGCTTTCCCTCTCCACCTTCCATGGATCTTTCTTATCACAGTCCGCACTGATTGAGAACTTACTAAATTGTCACAGCATCGCAGGGAACTTACTAAATTATGCAGATCTTACATGCAATTTGGCTGGGTCTCGGCGTTGGTCGAGGATCACATGACAGCATGTGTTGCAGGCTGACCCTCGTGGATTATCTTTTTCCCAGAGCAGAGATTACTCCAACTCATCCAATTTGTTTCTTCTGCCTACTCCAATGAGGTTTCTTGGATCTTGTTAGCTGTGTGCTGCACCATTCAACTTGGACTTTGAATGGATTAGATCCCGTACTGTTCTGCAATATTTTTGAGCTCAGCTGTGAACTAAAAAGCTGATGAGCCTCGCTGGCTTTGCTGTACTGGAGCAGCTGCAGAGCTGGAGCAGCGTAGGCCAACCTATGACTTTGGACATCTCCTGCGTACGGTTTAGAATATAAGCCTCGGAGGGCCAAGTCCGATTACTGATCATACAGGCTGGCCACGGAAGAGGCAGTCCAAGAGCAGCAGTCATTGGATTCTCCTCGAGTCCCATGTGTTTCTTTTCTCCTCTTTCCAATTATTCCAACACTTGTTTCTTCGACTCCATGCAATCATTTGGTCCTTTCAAGTCGATCGTATCTCAGCCTCAACAACATGCGATTTATCATCAGGTAATGGGGGATAAAATCTAGTGCATAACGAGTAGCTTCCTGGCCTGCGACTCTGCTGCAAATTAGCATGGTCCAGTCCAGCCTATAATATAAGTTTCTTATATTACTTCTACTTGTTTCTTCATGATCTATTTTGCATGTCGTTAACAAGAGTGCGCTGATTAGTTTGCAGAAAGAAAGCTTGCGGACACTCGAGTCTTGTGTCTTGGATGCAAAGTTGGATGCTTTAATGTTGGTGTCGAGCGAGTTGGTGCTCACATTCATAATCCTGGACTTGAGCTTTGAACATAATGATGGTCAATAGTAAAAAGGAAAAAGAATTCTGGGATAAAGAATGTAAAGAAAAAGGTCTTCCTAGTTGTTCCTTGAATCTCCAGTGAACTGAAGTGGCCTACTAATACTTTATGAAATAGTCAAACAAGCCAAGTTTGGCTTGTAATGTCAGAGAGATCATATGGTGCAAGTGGCTTTTGGAAAGTGCACTTAATATATATGTTGTAGCCTTACCATCTCCAATATCATGCAGCTTATTCTAGGAGACAGACTTGGAACATCCTCCAGGTTTAATATCTTCAAACTCTCAGTTTTGCCCTCCAGTATATTTAAACTATCATGTCTTCAAATAAAAATACCATTCAATCTTTTACCAGGGTTTCCGGTCTTTCCAGTGACCAGAGAGCAGCATAGAGTGGAGCAGCTGCAAAGCAAAAAGACCTCACTCCTTCACAGTAGACGAGGAAAACGAATTAGATACATAGATAGGGCACACAGGAGGCCAGCAAGTAGCAGGGTATGGGGAGCGAGACTACTCCACTAACAAAATGGCAACTTTCCATAACGCCCATTCCCTCCCCTAATCTTAACTCTGGTGGCGGTGAACCCATGTCGACCGGAGCAGCAGAAGCTCAACCTTTTGTCCTTCCACATGAGACCATGGGGGAATGGGAAAGAAATCCCGTAATTGAGAGATCTCGTACCACCTCTCTCCAATCCTCTGTGTCCACTGTGGTCATCGTTGATGGTATCCGATTAAAAGGTACTGTCCCCTCACCCCTGTCCACTTCCTGCTGGTAAATCTCCCACATTTACAGCCACAGGCCCACGCTTGCTCCCTCCCCGCATACGTTCTTCTCACTCCTACTTGTATACAGTATGCACTCAGATTGAGAGATTTGGCAGGACTGGTACGTACAATACAACAAACACATGGTAGGCAGACCTTTGTTCCTTGCGCGCTCATTCAATTGTGTCATGTGGGGTTTTGGGGCTCCCGTCTCTTCTTTGGGTTCTTTCGGTTGGTTTGTTCATCCTTTCCGCCTTGGGGCCTCTTGCGGATAGTCGAGTGAGTGAGCCTAAGCTGGGAGTGCTCGATCGAGTGGAATATATGTCACCATCGACTACTACGAATTTTCGACCGACGATGTAGGAATGGTATATGTCGGCTTGAGCTGTTACTTGTTTTCGCAAGGTGATGGTCTGTGGAAACAGATAGCAGTGGCATTTTGTCCATTAATGGATGGATCACTGGTCGATGGCCTGTCTTCCAATTTAATGTTAACTGGATTCTGAGTATCATCCCGGTTGGGTTTTGTCAGTTTTAGTTGCCCGCAATCAATCACCTCAAAAACCAATTTGGCAGTATTAACATGCAAGATTTGAACAGTCACGTTACAGAGAAGCGTCGCATCGGATCCAGTGTCCCTGCCAGACATAGAAGTATTCTTTGGTGGATTAGTGGACGGTTGAATCACTGGAAAATTTTTTTGAGTGTGGTTGGAATATATTTTTCGAATTGCTTCCGTTTTGGGACTCCCATTTAATGGAATAGGTCATGCATTGGTGTCAAGGTAGTTGTCTCTTGTGCTGTCGTTCGTCATCCAAGAATCAATGTTTTGGTTTATTGGACCAAGTCAAGCCTCTAACAGATGTCAAATTTAGTTGCAGCCGTAGTTGGAGGAGCTGCTGGAGGTCTTGCATTCTTGGTGATTGTCATTGGGTTTCTGTGGTTTTATTTTTTGCACTGTAGGACCCCTGCAAATAAAAGTTCTGAGACTGGTTCTTCCGACCCATCTACGCTGGGTAAGTGAAACTACTTTATATGTTGCAGAAAGTATTTAAGGTTCTGATTGCATATGCTAATCTTTTGATAGATAACCTGCTCTTTTGGTACTTGTTATGTGCAGTGGAATGGAATAGGAGAGATCGGATATCATCTTCAGGTTGTGGTCGGAGTGCTAGGCAATTTACTTTAGAAGAGTTGGAAGAAGCTACTAAAAACTTTAGCGAAAGCAATCTTGTTGGCACTGGTAGTTTCGGTTTGGTGTACAAAGGTTTGCTTCTTGATGGGACTCTTGTGGCAATTAAAAGGCGTGTAAGTGTTCCAAGGCAGAAATTTGTCGAAGAGGTAAATCAGCTTGCTGAATTAAAATGTTTCAACAATTTCTTATGCATCATCTTTTGACTCTTCACTGCCTCTTTCTATTTAAATTTTCTTTTTCCTTGATGTGCAATTCTGCGCATAGAAAAATCCTATGTGATTTATTAAGTTAATCAATCTAATGATAATCGATGCCAATAAATAGTTTCATCACTTTGATATGTTAGTAAGGTCATTATAGTACACACTGATGTGAAGCAACTGTTATTAATCGGTAACATCTGGTTTTTTTAGTTTTCATGTCCTAGTCAACTTATGTCAACCCAGTTGGTTTATGTTCTTAATCCTGTGTGTTCTATGCTTTCTTCAAAACTCTGAATGGTTATGCATTCTCCAGGTAGCTCAGATAATAGAGTTGCTTCTTCTCTACTTTTTCTCTTCACTTGAATTTGTTCATATGCATTTGCCTTCAAAGAACATTTTCATTTTCTTGAGCAGCACCTGCAATCATTACACTTTTGAAGTGTCAATCCATACTAAATCACATATCTTGATTTTTAAACAGGTTGAAATTTTATCAGAGATCAGGCACCGCAACCTAGTTACTCTTATTGGTTATTGTGAGGAAGGTGGTTTGCAAATGCTAGTTTTTGAATACTTGCCTAATGGAGGTGTCTCTCGTCACTTGTATGGTAATGTTCAATTAACTTAATCAGAGGCACTTTTCTAACTGTTTTATGCATATAAACAAGCTTGATTATTTTGGCAGATGGGGAACAACATTCACTCTCAAGGCTTGAATTTAAACAAAGGCTTGCGATAGCTATTGGAGCAGCCAAAGGTAACTTTTAGTTTTTTGATGACTAAACCGGAAAAAAGCTAATCGATTGTAATCTAGAGAGCAAAAATTATCTTTGCCATAAGCTGAAAAAAAAACTTTTTCAATATCTTAAATTGCAGGATTAGCTCATCTGCACAGTCTTGCACCTCCTTTGGTACATAAAGACTTCAAAACAAATAATGTCTTGGTTGATGAGAACTTTATTGCAAAAGTAGCTGATGCAGGTCTTCATAAATTAGTGCAAGGAAGTGGAGAAATTGGGCCTCAAGGAAGTAGCAGTATCTTCCAAGATCCAGAGTAAATTAATTTTTGACAATTTTCATCTCATTTTTTCCACTCAACCAGTAGAATATCATATTGACTTATATGGCTATTGTACAACCATATGTTTTTTCCCAGGGTTGGAGAGTTAGAAGGATTTTCTGAAGCCAGTGATGTTTACAGCTTTGGTGTGTTTCTTCTAGAGTTCATAAGTGGCATGGAGGTGGCACATTGCTTCTCTCTAGATTCACACAGTTTCTTAGCCCAGTGGGTAATATTATACACACATTTAACAAGCTGTTTTAGGTCATGTAGCTTTTCTATCGTGGTGTGAGTTGGCGCTTTTAAAAAGCATGAACACATCTTGATGCAAATATATGTTTTCCTTGAATTTACCATTGCCATTCAGCGTAAAGTTCAAAACTGCATAAGCAATGAACCTCATGCTAATTATATTTCACAGATTAGCAAATGTCTGCCAGAACCAAATTTAACCAAGATATTTTATGGCTAAACAAGTAGCATTTATGATTACCTGGAAGAACGGGATACACAAGGTACAAACAACTAATTGGTTTACACTTTAGGATAAGCTTGTGGGTGCTATATCCATTTTGTTTTATATTCTTAAATTTAGTAGCAGAATAATCTATGTTATCATGCTGAAAAGTGAAAGTATAAATATAAATGACAACATTGTCAGTTGTTTCCTAGGAATGCACTCTGTAAAAAGCATGATAAAAATATGTATTACTTTCTTTCACAGTAAAGATCATACAATAAGCAGCTTCAATGACATATTCAAGACTAGTGAAGAGAAAATTTAGTTGTGCCTTTAATTGCAAGTGCTCATGCCCTCTTCATTCAATATATTACCCTTTTTGCATGGCCCATTCAAGTCTGCAAATGAATCCATGGACTATTTCATTATGTTCTTCTCAAATCTGTATAATGGGGAAAAGAAGTAAAAGTCTGACAATTATCACTTTTTTTCTTTATATTTGAGAAACCAAGAATTATTTTGTTCAAATTAGGCAGAACTGAATTCTCATACTCAGTGAAATTAGATAAGGGGCTCTAAACTTTTACTTATCAATCTGCCATTTACACTTGAGGGCAAGAATAGGTACCTTCCACATGTAATTTATCACTCATAATATTTCTCAAATACATTTGTTTAGATCAGGCAGAAACAAGATGGTCACAAAAATTAGATACTGGCCTCCAAACTGTTACTTGTCGGACTGCTATCTTATTTTGGGGGCAGAAACAAGTGTGTTCCACTTGTAATTTATCACTCATGATAGTTCACAAATCAATATCACTGTAGCTCAATTTAATTATAATTTTTTTGTTATAATTTTGTAGAAAAAAAGGAATTTCATAGTTGAAATGAATTGAGCAACTAGATTTTGATATAACAGAATGCCATTAATTTCTATTTTTTGAATGATTATGTTTGGTCTCTGAATTTGTTGATGCACCATCATCTTCAAGGATAATTTGCAGAACATGCATTATTATCCATGGAGATCAAGCTTTACAAGTGTTGAACATTTTTTATATAAAGTTTAGCCAATATAACTATATGAGATTAAGTCTTGTGAATGCAACATTGAAGAAAGTTGGAGAAGAAGGGTTCCTTGGTACATATGATTCGTTCAGAAAATGGGAGGGTGAGATCAAAGAAGACCTGATGTAAAGTAAAATGCCAATTGAAATTATCTTCTTCGAGGCATGACCTTAGGCCCGAACAAAAATAGTATCAATAGTGTGTACCCAAAGCATAACATCATGCACTGTACATGCTGCTACAAGATGAGCAGCATCTTGTAATAGTCTTGCATTGAGCCATGCCAAACCTTTGTGTTTGGCATCTATTGTGCCAATACTTGACTAAGTGGCTCGATCCTATGAAATTAAATGCTTGAATACAGAATATGATATGCACATTCTGCTTATATAGGAAATATTGTTTTTATGCAGAGTTAGGACACTAATTGCATCGTGCATTGCTATAAAGTTTGTCTTGTCTAGATTCCTAAACAATAAAATTAAACTTAGTATCGTAACACCTCAATGAAGTTCTATGTGTAAGCTATTACAAAATTCCGTAAAAGATTTTAACATTTGAATATCACACGAGTAATTTAAATCAAACTTTTGTCATAGGACATGCTTACTTATAAAAGTTTTATGTAAATAAATTAGTTGGTTGGCCACCCATTTGGCCCATTGTCTGAAAAGAAAAACCAAAAGAAAGAATCATCAAGTGGATTAACAATGGCAATTGCTTCAGAATTGAATATAGTGTATGTACTCTTACATCAACTTAACTGAAGAACAAACTGTATATATTAATTTATTATGTAATCTATTTTTGTAATACAAGGTTAGCCTATACAAGAATAGATTGGAAGCGAACTTACAAATGATTTTTATGTCAAAAATGCTTTGATTGGCAACCTGCAGGTTAAGCAAGAATGATGACAAGGATACCTTGATGACTTAGCATGGTCATATGACATCTGATTGCTGGTTAAGGTTATTTGGAGATATAATAAAGATTAAATAATACGAAATTCTGACTTATTGGTTTATTAAAATTATGTCAGTTTTTTCTACATTAATGTTCTGAATACGTTTTGATATTTTAAATATTTTCTAGAAATTGGGTATATCGTTAACAACTAAGTTACAAAAGCAGTCTCTACTTGCAAAAATAAAGTTGCATACGTTTCTTCTCTACAGTGACATTGGCCAAAGTATTGCACAGTGGGCTGTTCTTTTCTTTAGAGTGCCTTCATGCCATAATAAGGTTGCTCCTTCATGACTTGGACGACAAAGGTTCAAGTCAGAAGAATCGCTGACTTGCAAATAGCGAGGGTGTGTGTGCTTGTTCTCTCTAAACCTCACATTGGCAAGAGCCTTGTATGCAAGGCCAACCCCTTTTATTTTCTAAATCTTATTCAATATGGCTTCAGCTGGAGTTTTTATGCATCTAATTACTGTTTAGAATTTCTAAATCTTATTCAATATGGCTTTTGATATGTTTTTTGGTCATCTAACAACTGCCTAATTTTTTGTCCCTTGTTCCGTCAATAATAATGACTAATAACCTGAGTAGACTACAGAATATTTAAGAGAAAGATTTTGCAACATCTCAGATCGGTAAAGACTGCGGATTTTATCCGGTAGGATAGCCTACAATACCATTCTAAATTTTAGAATTAAATTTACTTGCCTTTTCATACATATCCTGGATTTATCATTAGTTAGTTATGGTGCTTTAGATCAATGAGTTGCCTAGAACACTATTTAATAGACAAATAACTATACAAAAATTCCACTAGTCCTCAGGTGCTTCTTTTCTCCTAGCCTGGATTTATCATTAGTTACAGTGCTTTAGATTGATAAGTTGTCAAGAATGCTCTTGCCACTAGTCTTCAAATGCCGCTTTTCTTGTTTCCGATTTTTTTTTAGTTCATCTCTGAGTAATCTTGCTTCATTATACAAGGTGGAAGCACATGCAGGTTCAAATGATCTCATCGATCGCCGGCTCGGTAATGCCTTTACCTCTGAGGGAATGAAAGAGCTAATTGCACTAACCCTTCGATGCTTGAATCCATCTGGGCATAACCGTCCAAAGATGCGAGCGATCGCTGTGGAGCTTGATCAGATTCTCGAGACCGAGATGGCACTGACAACAGTCATGGGTGATGGTACTGCCATAGTTACCCTCGGGAGCCAGTTATTTACTTCGACATGAACAACGAACATCTGTTATTTGATCATAACTAGTCCCAAGAACATAGCTTTTTGTCCAGGGAACCACCACCAGATTTGCCGCTTTTAAAGCTGCAGTACCAGATTATTTTTTATGATGGCAAATGGGCACTCTTGGCTGTAATGATCAGTGGTGAAGTTCAACTTCTATTACCTCTGAGGTGGCTTTGATGAAGCACACCATGACAACAAATGAAGCTTCATATATGATTCAACTAATTCTTGAATTGTGTAAAATGATTCTGTGGAAGAGTCCATTGAGGTGTTTGTTATTCTAGATGTGGGGAGAGCTCGCCTTCCTCTTCTGCAAAGCCCAGTGTTTGTTATCTCTTACTCCCAAAGTTGGGAGTTCTTTTTCAGGGAGCCTTAACATTACTATGCCAAATAGGAGCGCTGTAAAGAGAACACACAAGTGGAATTGCCACCTTGCAATCAGACACTACAATCTCGCCATTTCAATGACTCCATTTCCTGTTTCTCTGTAAGTGATATGTGCTGGAGGAGTGAACTGATGACCACAGTTTCATGTTTGATGATGACTGCTCCATTTTGCTGGCCTTGACTCGTGTGATAATAGGATCGACAGTCAAAAGCACCGCTACGTCTCTCTTCGGTTCTCACCTGTATGGCTTTCGACGCCTCGCATTTTGATGCCGGCGACATGTCTTCAACCGGTCCGGCGTGTTTAATGATGGTAGAAAAAGGTAAGTCCACTGTGTTAAGAGTATTTATACCTAATCGCTAGAGGTAGAAGATTTCTTAGACTATTCCATGCTCCCGAAACGTGGCAGTTACATATAGGATAATATGAATGACATAACATGCATTTTTTTTTATATTATTATTATGATATTTTTTATTTTTATATTATTTATTATTATTATTATTTTATATATATTATGATATCAATGAATCTTTATAATGAAAATCAAATCATGATAAAATTACAATAATAAAATTGATTTACCTTTAAATACAGACCCTAAATAATTTCGATTATAAGGATATCGAGATAACCAAACATACAAATGTACTATATACCCATCCACATGATTGAAATAATTGATCTTATAATTACTAGTGTGAAGACACTAAAAATACAATGTGTTTATTAGAAAAACTGAATGATTAATGATACCTTGTTAAAACATTATTTGAGCTTTTCTTCATACTGAATTAGAAATGAAAAATGACCTAAACTCCACATAATGATTAGTATAAAGAACAAATTAAGTATTTAAAAAAATACTTTTTAACAATTTATATTGATTACAAAGAGAAATACAGGGGCTTTGCCCCTTAAAGTTACATGGGTGAAAATATCTAAAACAAATCAATGTGCATTTCTTTTGTTTTCGAGGACTCGGCACTAAACAATCTTAGTCTCATTTTTTGGACTAGATATCATGATGAGAATAGCCTTCCAAAATCCAGTTGCTATCCCTCAAATAAGACAAAGAAGAGAACCATGAAATATGTCACAACAAAAACAAGCTCCCAAATGATGAAACTGAACGATTTGCCTCTCATTGTTTGACCCGAGAAAATGATGATAATAGCGTTTCCAAATCCAGCTGCTAAATCTCGACTAAGACAAAGTTCTATCAAATATCACAATTTGGGCTTCTTCCGTTTTGCAGTCTTATGCGCTTTTGAGCTTTGCGTGGCCTGTAACCGAAAGGAGCATAAGTAAGGATTGATAGGAAAAGGAAAGCAAAAAATTACATTACCTTTGTCTTCTTCTTCTTCTTGTTCTTCTTCCTTTTCTTTTGCTGTTTCTCTTCTTCTTTATCATCGTCTTCTTCCAAATTCTGCAGTTTATGCATCTATAGTATATTACACAGTGCATTACCAACAACGAACAAAGAATCTCAAGAGTTCTACCTCAACGGAGTCCTCAAAAGAAGCAACATGCCGTATTTTACTTCCCAAAGTTGAAGACATCCCTAAATTATCAGAAGGGAATAAAGATCATGGCTGTCAGTTGCATGATTAAAAGACAAAAGAAGCAGCCTAAACAAGAAAGCTAAAGCAATGCTGGCACTCTAGCAAAGTATATTGGAAAAATATTTATGATTTCAGTCATAATAACAACAAAATTTATCTTGTAATAATAAAAGCTGCCTATATAGACAAACTTAACCATTTGTCTTGTAATTCATATCTCATAGATGACAATATATGACTCTTTGAGGAGTGGATCTGTCACATGAGCATAAACTGAAACTCAACCAGGCATAAGTACCAAACAACCTAGTCTTTTGTGATTTCAAGAAAGTCCCTCTAGGATAGCCATCTTTGCAAGGAACAAACTCAATCAAGTGATACCGTCAGACTGACAACTAAGTAATGAGCTTTAACCGGTTCCTAGTGTTGCCACTAGCAGACATAGGATGTGGGATATTAGAACAAATCTAACTTATTCAGATAGGACAATACTTGACATGAACATGGCAATTCACGCATCTATATTCTCAATATATTATAAAAATAGGTCTATATGAGTCTGTTTTTAACTGTTTTTAATGCGTTTAATGTTTAGTTTTAGAAAATATTGAGTTCTTTCTCTAGTGATGGAGTCCTAGTCACAACACAAATGGTTAAAGTTTATATGCTGTAGCATGAACAGTAGCATACGACAGTGAGCATACAGTATTTGGGCAGATTGTTTCTACAATAAACTTCTGAGAAGTCTAAGATATTTAAGAGATGTCTGTATAAATTCTCTTTAGATGATCTCAAAAATAACTGTTGTTTTTGCTGTTGACTTCTCAAATAGTGGTGGATTCCTACTGGATTAGGGGAGGCTGCAAACTTTGTTGTCTGGCTTGGACAAGGAGGACAAAATACCACATCTTTGATGCTTCATCTTAAGAAACAATGGCACCACAAAAAAAAAAAAATCTCAAAATCAACATACAAAAATGGGACACAAGCATGAATTTAAATATTTAAAATATAAATATAAAAATGTATATACTAGCTAAAATAATTATAATTTTTATTTTATATTACTTTCAATATTTTAGAAGGAATTTTAGCTATTTTAAAAACTTAAAAAAGGCTACCCTGTTTAGGGAGACTCCTATCAATGCGATGTTTAGGGAGAATCAATGTATACAACCTTACCTCTACGTAGAAATTTAGAGGGTCAATATAACTATTTCAAAAACTGTAAAATTAAAAATAGATTTATCGAATTTAAAGATATTTTAAGAATACTCTTCTCCAAGTGTGAAGATGTGACAAAGCACTAGACCACTGAAGTGCTGAGGTACCTGAGGGTCGGTTTAGTCCTACTACTTTTTTTGTTGGCAAAGTGGCGATCAAGGGTTTGAGAGGATGCTCGGAGGAGAGAGGAAAGGAGGACAATCAGCGAGAGCACCAGCCAAGTTAACGATCAAACAATGGGATTAGTATTATTTGGATGAGACTGAAAAGTACATTGCATTGCAGTGAAGATTTTACAAATCCAATATTAGAGAAAGATGGTGAAATGACTAAGAGAATCAATATAGTTCAGCACTCAAAATCTCCATCAAAAGGCATTCCAATAGCCTTCACATGAACATTACGTACAAGCATGCTGAAGTTGAAATTGTATGATATTTGGGTTAATCTTATTAAAAAATGGAGGAAGAAAGGAAGAAAATGACAATAGATTGGAAGCATAATGTATCATAAAGTTAAGAACCAGTAAAGTCTTCTTGAAAAGAAGACTATAAGGAACTCCATAAGAACTTATCTATGAGATGAACAACCTCACAAAATTGCTGGAATTGAAGTTTTACCTTTACTAGCAACTACTGTTTCTTTTGCATTTTTTACGGCTAGTTCAACAAGATTAGGATCCAAAGAGTTAAGTCCATCAGGATGTTGAAGCTTTCTCTCAAGAAACTTTGCTAAGGCAGCAGCCTTATTAGTCGTCATAGGTCCACTTGGGTGAGCCAATCTATGTATAAAAACAGTATCAGCATATAGCAAGCAAACTCATAAGATCTCTCTAAGAAATATTAGCTACTCAACAACAGGAGATCACAGAAAACATTATAGGTCACACCCAATTAAATTTGTATGTCACATATGCATAGTAATTAATTGTCAAATAGCCGCAAGCTCTTGCAGGAATTTTGTTTCCATACAACTCAGGCACCCAACAATTTGTTTGGCTATTAGTCTGCTACGTGAATATCTGTGATAATTACAAAACCCTGGTGTCACTAGTTATATCCAACCACTAAAAAACGTCAGTTATATCCAACCACTAAAAAATGTCAGACTGTTTACAAAGCCTTCGTGGCCTACACTGCTAGGTGAGCACCTAGAGAAATGATACTAAAACAAATACAATAGTCTGATAAAATACTCTCAACATCTATGATGATGCACATACAATTATCTATCAAAAATGACAAACAAAAAAAAAGAGATTGCAAATGCAAAAAAAGGAAGTTGTATGAATATAAAAGAGATCACAAGCACTTGCAGGAATTTTGTTTCCATGCAACTCAAGCACCTAACAACTTATTTGACTACTAATCTGTTTATACATATGATCAGTAAAAAACCATGGCCACTAGTTACATCCAATGACTAAAAGTTGTTGAGCTGTTCTATTATAAAACCTTTGTAACCTACATTGCTAGGCGAGCACCAAGAGAACATATACTAAAAATCAAAAGAACAGTCTGAAAAGAAAATTCATATATTTAGTATGATAAAGGGAAGCTCCTTAGCCTTAACATCCTTGTGTTTATCAAATCATTAAATTATCTTTGTCAGATTCTTCTGAGTCTCGATTCATATCTTTAGTCAATTTCTAAATTCTTTTCAATTTTCTTTTATTATTCTTGAAGCCTCTGTCACACTTTCTTCATTTCCTCATTTCAGATGCAACTTGCATGATAATTTTTATTTGTTTCTCCACTGGGGTTATCTTAGAAAAGGTTTCTGTATTCAAGTGTTACTTCAACTAGTAAAAGCAGCATCCATGCGGATCCTAAATGTAGCTTAAATTTGTCGCACTTTCTTATTTCAATTTCTTACGGGCACAATTTGCATGCTAACTTTCGTTTGTTTCTCTAATGGACTTATCTCGTGATAGATTTTTGTATTTGGGTGTTACTTCAGCGATAAGTCAGATGAGACAACCTACAAAGGTAACAAAATTGCACTTAAAGTGGCATAGATTCATTAGGTTTTAAAAGAAACCTAACCGTTTCTTTTGGGAAGTCCCACCACCCCTTACATGATTAAGAGACAAAAGCATCTGATTAGTATCCAACATCTTGAAATACACGTCTTTTTAAATTACATAAGAAGATACTTCAAACCCTACAGAACATGAAGATGATAAGACGAACCCTCGCACACATCGTTCAAGCTCTTGAGAGCATGAAAACTAGAATCAAGATTGTTATTTTCCCATGTAAATATTCTAAAATCTTCACAAGGTTCGCTCTTTACCTTCCCCATGACATCAGGCCAACCAGGAAACCTATAACTGTCAAGAGCTACGGAGATGACTGGCCAGTTTTTTTTTTTTTGTGTATAATGCATTATAACCCAATAGGACTCAATAGTCACAAAAACCAAGTCAAGTAGTAGAAGAAGAAGAATACGAAAACCCTAATCCTAATAAAGGCAGGAGGAGGTCAAAGACGGGGGAACGACCTGGGCTGGGATCGTGAGGAAGACGACGGAGGTAAGGGTAGCGGCGCAAATTTGCTCGCGCGAAGCGCGCGACGCTCGTCTTCGGCGAGAGACTGGAGAGTCTCCTCTGCTTCCACCATTGCTGCGCTCCAAAATCCCCAATTTCCCTCGACTCAACGAGTTAAATTACCTCCGCTTCGTCTGTTATAATTTAATAGGGCCGGAAACGGATCGGATGCGGGAAAAGCATATCCGAATCCGCTTGTAATTACGAATGCGGAAGATGTCAAAATAGGCAGATTAACATTCGGATATTACATTGCAAAAATAAAAACATTTAGATATTCCATAAATTTAAATATTTATTGAGACATTTGGTGTAATATTGTACAAGTGAAAGATCTCATGTTCTATTCCATATAATATAATAAAAATTATTATTTTTTTATTTTTTAAAATATACATATTATATAAATTATCGTCTATCAAAAAGAAATCATTTCAAGTCAACGCATAAGACTCCTGCTAAGGTTGAATAAAAAAAATATATAATAATTTTGAAAGTATAATAATAAGAATTGAAGTTACAAAAGTACTATGGAAGCTAACTAAGATTATATATATATATATATATATATATACATACATATATATATATATATACATACATATATATATATATATATACATACATATATATATACATATATATATATATATACATACATATATATATACATATATATATATATATATGAATGTATGTATATATATATATATATGTATGTATGTATATATATATACATACATATATATATATACATACATACATATATATATATACATATATACATATATATATATATATATATATATATATATATATATATATATATATATTATCCTCATCATAGTTGATAATAATTACGATAAGATTCGGGTGACATGTGGCCCAATTGACGCCTCACAGCATCAGGTCAACGTAAACTAGAACGTCGATCGAGGCGCATTAACTTCTTGCCCAAGCTCGATCCCTCACGCCACACCAACGTCGAGGTCAGACGCTACTTGCCCCCTACGGGCAAGCACATCAGGAAGTAATAAGCTTCCTTATAAATACCCTCTTATTCTAAACTGTGAGGGAGAAAAAAAAAAACACCCCCTATCCACTGTCAACTGACTTGATCGTCGGAGGGGTCGGGCCGAGCACCCCGACCCAACCTTTGTGCAGGTGCGAAGTCGAAGGTCCCCACCGCCGGACTCGAAGGCGAGGAGTTCTTGCCCGGAGGAAACGACGACCTTGTCCCGACCACCGCATCAGATCACCTCGACGAACTCGAAGGCCGTCTCGAGAAGATCCCCCGTCATCCGGACCCGAACCGAGCCGCGTCGACCCCGAGGCCTCGGCTCAAAGTTGTTTTCCACAACAAATTGGCGCTATAAGGAGGGACCGGAATGTTGGGTGATCACCCAAGCGGCTCAGATGAGCCCACGGCTGAGAGGTCGCACCCGACTGGAGCCTCGGGGGAACATCCCCCGCACGGAGATCATCGTGACGAACACCCCGCCATGACCTCAGAGCGCTATTGGCGGATATTCAACGACCCGGGCTTGTGGCCACCCGACGGCGCCCCCGCCGACCCCTCGCCCGTGTCGTCCGAAGCCTTTCAGGACCTCGCTCATCAAGTCCGAGCTTTGATGGGTATGGTGCAAACCATTATCCTGCTCGTTTCTAATCCGGCACACTCGCCTGCGATCCAACCACTACGACAACATAAGGCGCTCGTTCGGGCCCACACGACACTTCCGGAGCTCCCCACTTCGCCTCGGGTCTGACCGGCCCCGCTCGGGGATCCAGTGATGGCAAACCCGAGCGGCCGCTCGGAACCCGATGCATTCTCTTCGGATTCTACAGACTCCTTGCGGGCCCAGTTGTGCTACGTCAGCCGGCGACTCGACGAGGTGCAGAAAGAGGTTCGCATGTCCAAGGGAGGGCTCGAGGACGATGCATACCAAGGGTCTTCGTTCACACCCGAGATATAGGATCAGACAGTCCCTCCGGACTTCTAGCTCCCCTCTCTGGACGCTTACGATGGCTCCATCGACCCAGCGGACCATGTAGCTGCTTTTCGTGCCCATATAGTGCTATATGGAACCTCTGATACTCTTATGTGCATAGCGTTTCCCACCACTCTGAGAGGGCCGGCCCACGCGTGGTATGGCGGCCTGAAGACTGGGACTATCACCTCCTTCGACCAGCTCATCAAGGACTTCGAGCTTAACTTCCTGGCTTATGCCCGGCCGAAACCGTCCGTGGCATTGCTCATCGGACTCAAACAAAGGGAGGACGAGCCCCTCTCACATTTTGTGGATCGCTTTGCTACGCAAATCGGGGGTTTGCCGGACACTCACCCCTCTCTGTTAGTGCAGGCGTTTATGATAGGCTTGTAACCTTCCAGATTCCTCTGGTCCCTCGCGGAGCGACCTCCCACCACGGTGCCAGAGATGCTCCAGCGGGCTAACCGGTACATCGCGACGAAGGCCTAGGTGGCCGTGAGGAGAAGAGATGACTTTTGGCAACGGGCTCCATAGAAGAAGTCAAGCACCCGCGGTGGCTATCCGATATAGTCCTCATAAAAGGAATCTAGGCCCTGCCTCAGTCTCTTCCGAGTGAAGGCTCAGTATCCACCTGACTACCTCTCGGTTCGCGGTTAGCTCCGACCTAACCCCCTTCGGTATCTACATGACTCGGCCGTAGTATGCCCGAGTCCACCTCAGCACGGCCTGTCCGCCTGAGTCGTATCCCTTGGTTGTAGACTTCCCAAGCCCACCTCAGCGTGGCCTACCCGCCTGACCATGTACCCCGGCCGTAGACTACCCGAGTCCACCTCAGCGCAGCCTGCATGCTTGAGCATGTACCCTGCCTGCCGACTGCCCGAGTACGCCTCTACGTTGCCTATCTGCACGAGCATGTACCTCGGCCGCCGACTGCCCGAGTACGCCTCTACACGGCCAGCTCACCTGAGCCGTGTTCCTCGGTCGCA
Source organism: Musa acuminata AAA Group (assembly GCF_036884655.1). Classification (NCBI taxonomy): domain Eukaryota; kingdom Viridiplantae; phylum Streptophyta; class Magnoliopsida; order Zingiberales; family Musaceae; genus Musa; species Musa acuminata. The sequence goes on along the minus strand of NC_088348.1, from coordinate 4,477,729 downwards.
TGTTGCCCGAGACCACACCTGCGCGACCTACTCACTCGAGACCACGCCTGCGCGACCAGCCCGCCTGCGTCGTGCTCCTTGGCTCCATGCTGCCCGAGACCACACCTACGCAACATGCCCGCCTACATTGTGCTCCTTGGCTCCATGCTGCCCGAGACCACGCCTGCGCGGTCTGCCCGCCCCAGCCATACCCTTCGACCGCAGCCCACTTGCACCGTGCTCCTCGACTGCATGTCACCCGATACCGCTTTCTCTACGCGGCCTACCCGCCTAAGACGTTCTCCTCAAGCTACATGCTGTCCGAGACCACCACCGCACGCCCAGCCTCCCTTATTTGCGAAATCCGGACCGCGCCCCTGGTAACGGACCAGCAGCCACCCGGCAAGAACAAATACTGAAAGCGGAAGCCATGCCTCGGACTCCTGTTACAATGACTGACACATAGCTTCTTTCCGGGGGGGAATATGATGAGGATAATAATTACGATAAGACTCGGGTGACGTCAACTGGCCCAAATGACGCCTCACAGCACCTGGTCAACGCGGATCGAAACGCCGACCGAGGTGCATTAACATCTTGCCCAGGCTCGATCCCTCACGCCACGCCAACATCGAGGTCAGACGCTACCTGCCCCCTGCGAGCAGGCACATCAGGAAGCAGTAAGCTTCCCTATAAATACCATCTCATTCTAAACTGTGAGAGAGAAAAAAAAAATACACCCCCTATCCACTGTCAACTGACTTGATCGTCGGAGGGGTCGGGCCGAGCACCCCGACCCGACCTTTGTGCAGGTGCGAAGTCGAAGGTCCCCACCGCTGGACGCGAAGGCGAGGAGTTCATACTCGGAGGAAACGACAACCTTGTCCCGACCACCGCATCAGATCACTTCGACGGAGTCGAAGACCGTCTCGAGAAGATACCCCGTCATCTAGACCCGAACCAAGCCGCGTCGACCTCGAAGCCTCGGCTCAAAGTTGTTTCCCACAACAAACTACAACAAGAAAGATGGCTCACTTAAGCGCAGCAGATAAGAACAGAGCAACGGCAGTTAAAAGATTTATGGATCTTCTTCTATATGTTATTACTGTGCACTCAGCAATGTTTGTGTGGTCGTCAGCTGTAATAGCTGACTAATGAACATTCGTGCACCGGCCTGCAGAAAGAGTCGGCGCCTTCCCGACTTATCCACGGTCGCGATGGAGACAAAAAGGTGGCGAAGACATTGACGAGGCCACTGATCACAGCGGACATGAGGGAGGGAGACATTATCGCCGAAGCCGATGGTCTCGAACGACACCGGGGCATAGAACAGATGACGTTAATGCCAGTGAGTTGCTGGAAGAAGGGGTTGAGGACAGCCATGGTGAGCTGAGCCCTATACTTCCTCTGCATTACGTTGCTCCAAGGGTGCTTGATCGTCTTCGAATCCTCGCTGGCCGCAACCATGTCCTCGTACTACTCGTCGACGTCATCGGTGCCACGGATCGAGCATTGCCTTGGCCTTCTCGTCGCGCCCACGCTCGATGAGGGAGTTCCGAGCCTAAGGTGATGATGGCGGCCGGCACAGCGGCGAGGGCCAAGCTGGCGCCACCCCCAATGAGGTTGGCGGCGACGATGCCGATGGTGATCCTGAGTTGGGAGCCGATATCGAGCATTCCACGGAATAATGTTTTAGGCTCCTCTGCTTTAAATGGTAAACGTATCTTTAAAGACAGAGCTAATAATGTTCTGTCAATTTTCTTTTCTTTTGTTGCTAATTAATTAGACAAATTGACGGAATAAGAGACGCCCATTTTATATATTGCTACATGTAGCAAATGGGTTTTCATCTAAACATCAGCATGACTTAATTAAGACACTTATCTTAAGTAAGTCTGAAAGCATTTCCATGACTTAATTCGCTTTAAAATCAGCCATTCAGTCCTTGGCAGCTAATATCATGCATGAAATTGATTAGGGTTAATGCAACTGTAATTATGCAGCTGGATGATGAGCTTGAAGAACTGTAAACATCTGAAGACATGTCTTTTGAGGCTTTTATAACTTAATATTGATAGTGAATGCACAGATTACAACAAGGTAAAGACACAGATTGGTTGTCAAATTTCTAGATTAACATAACCTATGCACAAGAAGTAGTATAATTAATCATACTTTTTCGCACCAATAATAGCACATGAAATTGTTGAAGAAGGTGTGTTCAAACTAGTTGGAATGAAAACGTTAAGGGTCGAATCGAATCGAACTTGATCGGTTTGGTTAGGTTGGAACCGCAGTAGCTACAGTGCCATCAAATTTTATGGGCAATGATTGTATGCTGCTTTCCTCTGCATGTTGGATTGGACAGCAGCCAGTCTTCCATGGCCAACATGATAGCCATGCACTGAGAATTTGCAGTTCCTTTTGAAATGCATATAATATCAGTATTAATTTCCTTATAAGATCTTATGATGCTATGTAAACTGTTATGCTTTGCCTGTTGCTAAATCTTGTTGCTGTGTTGGCTTGCTTGGGCTTGCAGAGAATTTTGTAGTTGATTCTTACTGCTGTGTCATCCCCTCTCTTCTGGTCCCTGGCTTCCAGTGGCACATGGAGGAAGAAGAGAGCGGACGGTGGCGAGGGACTCAGGTAAAGAACGGTCCACCCAATTCAACTCTGTCATAATTACACCTCCCTTTGCCATGCTTTATGACCGGCAAACCCCCCTCCACATGTCCATTCAGAGGACAAGTGTATGAGCTTTAGCAGAGACAAGAGTTCACGAGGGAATGGATGCCGAAGGTTCTCAGATTCTCCGCTTAGATCAATCACCAATGAGGTCGCACTGCCACGAACTCTGGTTGGGACACAGGAAACAGCTGTTGTCAAAGTTGGAGGGGGAGATGCTGCGCGGATTCTTTGTTGAGCTGTGGTGGCCATGCGGAGATCCCATTGTCCCTCCAATTCAGATTCTCTCGTCTTTGCCCACCCCACTTTCCATCACCACCTCTGATTCCATGATGTGCCCATTTGTTCCTTCGGTGGGAGGTCCCGGTCTTCGGTTGCTCGAGGAAATGGCTTAGTGGCAGCGGGCAAAGTGCGTCGAGAACCAACGGACGGCCGTGGGAGAGCCGATGGGCTCTATATATGGCCATGCTCTGCCGAGGCAGAAGCACAACACGAGCTAATTGCAGCAGAGTAGCAGTTGGTATACATTCTTGCGACCTCTATGGCTCCGGTGTTGTGCTCTAGCACGAGTTCTGAGATCAGGATCGGAGAGGTCGAAGACATCCAGGAGCTGCGGAGAGCTCGGCCGACGACCGTCCCCGAGAGGTACGTGCGGGACACGAACGAGCGGCCGGCTCTGTCGACGATCCTCCCCTCCTCTCTGAGTGTCCCTGTCATCGACTTATCGAAGCTGGTCTGCGGCACCAAAAGACAGAGCCAGGAAGAGATGGCAAAGCTCACCGCTGCCTGCGAGGAGTGGGGCTTCTTCCAGGTAGCTTAATGGCTCATCCACCAACTTCTTCAGCACTTATTATAATGGTCGGGACACTGATCGATGCAGCATCAACCATGCGATGGCAGGTGATCAACCATGGGATAGAGAAAGAGTTGCTGGAGACCATGGAGAGGGTGGCGAAGGAGTTCTTCATGCTACCTTTGGAGGAGAAGGAGAAGTATCCAATGGCGCCAGGCACGATTCAGGGGTACGGCCATGCCTTCGTCTTCTCGGAGGATCAGAAGCTGGACTGGTGCAACATGCTTGCACTTGGTGTGGAGCCTGCCTTCATTAGAAAGCCTCATCTCTGGCCTACAAACCCAGCTAATTTAAGGTACTTCCATCTTGCCGTCACCGCAACAGAGAAGAACAAGTCTTCCCCTCGTATTTCCATCAGCTTCTAACATGTATATGCGATCACAGCTACACATTGGAGAAGTACTCGAAAAGCATACGAAGGCTCTGCCAGATTTTGCTCATGTTCATATCGAGGAGCCTTGGATTGAGCCCAAACTACTTCGACGAGATGTTCGGCGTGGCGGTGCAGGCCGTAAGGATGAACTACTACCCTCCATGCTCGAGGCCAGACCTCGTTCTGGGGCTCAGCCCTCACTCCGATGGCAGCGCCCTGACCGTGCTGCAGCAAGACACGGCATCCGTCGGCCTGCAAATTCTAAAAGACAACGCCTGGGTGCCCGTCCACCCCATCGCCGATGCTCTCGTCATCAACATCGGTGACACGATCGAGGTCGGCGCCATCAGCCACCCTAGTTTTCTTCTCCATCTTAATCTGCCACCAAATCCTTTGCTGATCGACGCCACATGCACGCAGGTCCTGACGAATGGCAGGTACAGGAGCGTGGAGCACAGAGCCATCACCAACAAAGAGACCGACAGGCTCTCGGTGGTCACCTTCTATGCTCCGAGCTACGACGTCGAGTTGGGCCCTGTTCCTGAGCTCGTCAATGACCAGCAGCCATGCAGGTACAGGCGATTCAATCATGGCGAGTACAGTCGCCACTACGTCACCAACAAGCTGCAGGGCAAGAAGACCCTGGAATTTGCCAAGATTCAGACAAGCTACTGAGCAAGAAAGCCAAACTCTAGACTTCTCCAAGTACATTCCCCTACTATGTCGACATGTCTAAGCAGAATGATTAGCCAAGCATGTTGTGTTAAAGATATTTACACGAAGTGTGTAATGGGATGTGTGATCATATTAAGGTGAATATAAAGCCACCCATCTTGACTTTTGAACGCACTTTCCTGTAGCTTGTCATTCGTGGTCTTGAAAAGAAAGATGCTGGCAATTATGGGTTTGACATCTGATGGCAGCACCAACACCAATGACCACTTGAAAAAGAAGAGAGTTGGCGAAGAATGACTGGCAGATAAGCTTTCTCCAATCGATCATGGAGGAGCTTTTTCTCAGTGGCATGTGGAGTTGGGAATCTGGCGCAGCTTGGTACCAGATACTCCACTGTGCGTGTACAAAAGCAATAGGTTGGGAACATGTTGATTGACTCTGATGACAGACACAATGATTCTTCTTCTTCTTCTTCTTCTTCTTCTTTAAATTAAGCTAGATAAGTTTGTCGGCATCAAAATGCATAATCTAAGATGGCCAGCTCAAATATTGGTAGATCAGCTCAAATGCATAATCTCCCCGTTAGACAGAGAGAGATTGTCCTGCACTACCAAACACGGTGGGAGCATGCAGGACTACCTACGATGCAGCACGTTGCATACTAATGGGTAGGAAACTATCATCTCTGCTGTAGTTTTGACCTTCACAGTTCGACAATGTGTTCAAGTTTGTGGCAATCATCTCAGTGCAAGTCTCCATCTCATAGTGACTGTTTACGTATATAGCAGGAAGTACTGTTTGTTGACTGAGATGAACTTCAAATGCAGGATTCATTGTTCAATTAGGCTCCATGATGATGTGTACTTAGTGTAATGCATACTGCATCAGGAAAAATAATGTATCCATGATGTTGGAGGCCAAAGTAATTATGTATGTGTTTGTACTGTCATTACAGTTCAACATTTTATCTATTAGTATTTAATACATGTAAATAATTTATGGGAAGATACGACAAGGAATTGGCACAGAGAGTAGTTGTTGGATTTCATGTTGGAATCAAGAAGGCATCAAAGGAGAGAATGGATGACATGGACTCCGTAATGCTGCGCTTAAACTAGTCATTAATTATGTATTAGATTAGGATATTAGACCGGGCTGTCTCTGCTAATTTGTAACGCGAAGATGCTTTGGTTGATCTGTTTTGTAAAAGGAGATGCCAATTTGTCTTCTCTTATAGCTTTATGTTCTTATTTGTATGCAGCGTTCCCTGCAAACGAGGAGAAGAACACTTACTGAACGCAACGCAATGGCAACGAAGGAGAATTCCGACACGGCAGTGATCCAAGGCGGCGTCGAGGACGTTCAAGAGCTACGGCGCTCTCATCCGACGGTGATCCCTGCGCGCTACGTGCGAGATGGCAACGAGAGGCCTTCTCCTGCTCTCTCACCCGGCCTCCCTTCCATGGACGTCCCCGTGATCGACTTATCGAGGCTGGGCAGCTGCAGCAGCAAAACACCAGACCGTGAATCGGAGATGGCAAAGCTCGCTGCTGCCTGCGAAGGGTGGGGCTTCTTCCAGGTGCGTACTGCGCTTCTTCATCTCTCTTCTGGTTCCCCAGAAGCCGAAGCAGCACTGAGGCGATGACACATGCAGGTAATCAACCATGGAGTGGAGCATGAGCTGCTAGAGAAGATGGAGAAGCTGGCCAAGGAGTTCTTCATGCTGCCTTTGGAGGAGAAGGAGAAGTACCCGATGCCACCCGGTGGGATTCAGGGTTACGGCCACGCCTTCGTCTTCTCGGAGGAGCAGAAGCTGGACTGGTGCAACATGTTTGCGCTGGGCCTCGCGCCTGCCTTCATGAGAAAGCCTGAACTATGGCCCACGAATCCACCTTCCTTCAGGTAACACTTCGCCGCCGTGTATCTATCGCCATGGCCACGATTTATACCTGTATTACTGCTACAGCGAGACACTGGAGAAGTACTCCAACAGCATAAGACTACTATGTGAGACACTGCTCGGCTTCATCGCCGAGAGCCTCGGCCTCCGCCGCAGCTTCTTCAACGAGATGTTTGGGGAGGCCGTGCAAGCTGTGAGGATGAACTACTACCCGCCATGTTCGAGGCCGGACCTCGTTCTGGGGCTGACCCCGCACTCCGACGGCAGCGCCCTCACCGTCCTGCAGCAAGACACAGCATCCGTCGGCCTGCAGATCCTCAAAGACGGCGCCTGGCTTCCCGTCCATCCCATCGCCAACGCCCTCGTGGTCAACGTCGGCGACACGCTCGAGGTAAGAGCTCCGTGGCAAGCCCTATGCGCTCGATCCAGCGCGGGCGATCACTGACGTGACGGACATGCAGGTGCTCACGAACGGCAAGTACAAGAGCGTGGAACACCGAGCGGTGACCAACCGAGAGAGCGACAGGCTCTCCATGGTCACATTCTACGCTCCCAGCTACGAGATCGAGTTGGGTCCCGTTCCTGAACTGGTGAATGACAAGGCATGCTTGTATAGGAGATACAATCATGGCGAGTACAGTCGCCACTACATCACCAACAAGCTGGAAGGGAAGAAGAGGTTGGAATTTGGCAAGATTCAGACGAGTCTCTGAGCAAGAAGGTCATCATCTCCAAATTAATCGCATTCCCCTCCACAAGTCTGTATATGCTTATGCATGATTTGTAGTAGATGAGTTCTTACTCGTCGAGCATGGTGTCACATCGTATGCATGCAGTGTATATGTGGGGGGTGTAGAAATTGGATTAATGTGACACCAACTGCATCATAATGTATCAAACACACCACCATCATTTCCCTTTCTGCAGCATTCCATGGTTCACATCCCACTTCACCAAATTCATATGTTAATATATCGAAAGTAGGGTGACTCATCTGCATGTATCATCCACATCCCTGACATAGCTGATCATTTTACATGCTACAAGCAAAGCAAGCATATATACTATAGAACCTTCTACATGTCGCAACATGTTATAAGCCCAAGTTGCCTGTTAATTATGCTCACAAAAACAAGAGCAGCAGTTTACTCATGTTATGCAAATATAAAACAAACTCATACATCATACAATTGATAAAAAGAAGGATTACTGTGCTTCCTATAGCCCTACAAACTGTGAGAAAACCCTTTTGGCCATTTCATTTCAACAAAGGCGGGGAAGGAATCCGAAGAACATGAGTATTTGAAGAAATAAGAACACTAGTTTCTTGGTTACACTGGCAACCCTCAGAGAGGTCATAAATAGACAGAATAGATTTAACGATTTTGTTTCCTGTAGCTCTCGAAGTACGTCGCCACCAGATAAGCCAGCTATCTAGGCTTATGTCACCATGTGGGTGTGGCAACGATTTTCCGTTCCAACCAATCCTCTCTTACTATCCCCTTCCGAGCAATTCTTTTATAGAACTTGCGCCATTTCTCCATGGAACGTGTCAAGCGAACGCTGGGCTTAGCCCCAAAAAGATACTTGATATAGTCTCTGGTGAGACGAGTCAATTCCTCACCACCAATCATTAAGGTATACTGCAATACCAAACAAAAATTATCAGTGGATTTGTTCCTAGACTGAGTTATAAAGAAGGACATCCAAGCATGAATGCAGAAATGAATGGTCTTGATATTTAGGAGCCTCAAAATTATTTTGATGGTATAGAAATATACACCTTGCGATATAGAGGAAAAATAATCCATTGCAAGTTTAACATGAATGGCTATTCTTTTTGGTGGAGGTAAATTCATTTAATTTTCTGCAAACACTGTTGATTTCGGTTAAAAGATAGCATGCACTAGGATTTTCATAAAGTGCAGGCAGAGTCTTGAATCAACTTATCTTGGGGCAGGTCCAATCAAATCAAAAGCAAGAGGGAAGAAGGGGGGTGGGAGGGGGGCATATTCTTGGGATATTTATCAGGTGCTACACTTCACTGAAATTTATTTAATCACTCATTTGACTGAAATCTGTTTAATCACACTTGACCGAAAGTTATTTATCAGGGGAGCATATTTTAATCACTCATCCCAAGAAACAAGCCTCCATTTGACTAAAATTTATTTATCAGGTGCTACACTTGATTATCATTGTCTAATAACCATGGATATGTTTCTTGGGATCAGTGATTAATAAAGCCACCAAACCATGGATATGTTCAGGCTCTGATAGAGGCATATTCTTTAATCAAATTACCAAATTGAGTCTATTGCTTAACAATCAAAAGAATGGGATAACAGTTGGGCATAAACAAGAAAAAAAAATTCTTTCCATATACTAAATCCAAAGAACACATTGGAACTTGTCAGAAATTGAGAAGGCAGAAACAACATGCATTAAAGAACATATATTAAGACTGTAATGGAGGCTTTTTACCTGTGTTCTCTGTTTGTTGTTAAATCCTAACAAAGACCAACAATATGCTCAAACTTTCAAAATTCGACAAATTGTAACGTACATAATTAGCCCAATGATGTAAGATATAGAGAAAAAACAATGGGTAATTAGTCAGAAATTTGCAGAAATGAAGACAAGAAGAAAAGCTTACCAAAAGTGCCACACCAACAACTGCCATAATCACTTGCAGGAATTCATCAAATTGTCCTGCAAAACATTCATCTTCTGGACCACCAGAACCATCGCCACCACGCCCACGAGATATTCCATCACCTCCATTTCCATCAAATTGTCTTTGCCGTGCTTGCTCTCTCAACATATCCTGCACTGTTAGCTCTCTTCCAAAGCCTCCAATAGCTTTCTTCAGTGATTCCCATGAAAAAGGCTGCTCAGATTCAGAAACATTTACAAAATGCCAAAATTTAGCCAAAAAACAAAGAGAACATATATCCAAACTAAAACTCACAGCTGATTGTGTAGCATGCAATGGTAGTTTCTACTGACACAACAGTTTCAGAATGCAGAGATTTTAACATGGTCTGCAAACAAAAACTTCTGAGCTCATTGATTGTCTGCATGTTATGCACATGGTGACAAAATGAAATATAATTATGATCACTGGTTGACTAGAAAATTAAAAAAAAATGAATGCTTCTTCTACTATCCATATTATAAGCACCGAGTTGCAGCTCCAACTGTTACATGTCATGCTGGGCCAAGCACAACAGTGCTAAATGCCATGCTTAAATCTAACATTGTCACATCTGGCCCAGGCAGAGGCCATGCAGCATGGCCAGCGTGGCATAAGGCACATAGCTTACCACCAAAGGCCAGCACATGCTTATAACTTCAGTACGAAAAATGAGAAAGCAACCATAAAAAGATGTACCTCATTTTCACTCTTGGAGTTACCCCTTTTCCCAGATGCATAAACTGGAGCACATCTTTCACTCTTTCGTGCACTATGAACTAATCTTGGACACACCTTGCATTGAGAGAACTCAATGGATGGAACAGCATATAAGCATGTAGAATTTGAGTATGAGGCCCAAGATAAAGAAGAGTTTCTTGCATTTGTCACAGTGGGCCCAATAAGGAAACCTCTATTAGACAAGTAAATTGATTGAACAGAATTCATCCTTATCCAGGTAACAAAGCAAGATCTGTAAAATTAACAAAAGTGGCATGCATAGTTACTGACAGTAACATAATGACAACTTACATCAACTAGACAGATGCTTTGATGTAAAAGGGCAATGGCTTCAAGTGTAAAACACTGTAAACCCATAAAAATTTGCTAAAATCTATGACAGTCAGCTTAGAATAAAAGCCTGTTAAAAGATATAAAGCAAAATAGTAACAAACAACATTTAATATACATGAGTTGCAATAAAGAACCTCCCAATAACAATGCCAAATACCAAACATTGAATTCCCTTATGTTAATTATCGCTGAGGCAGCTAAGCCAAAAGCATGCCTTTATACTATAATACAAAGACCTATGCAACAGACTGTAATACTTTTAGTTTCTGCAATTTCCTATCGAAACCAATCGGGTATGGTTGTCCGATACGAGATTTTTGACCTTGATCTTTTTTACTATGCAATGAATGAACCGAATATGACTTTGTGCTATTTGCAAATAAACAAGTATTTAAAAAGCAACAAGATATACAATAACAACAACAAAGCCGTAAGTCCCAACTATTCGGGTCAGCTATATGGACTTTTTGCAACCGTTGAGATCTGTAAAGAATCATATGTTTAGTTAAGCTTAGAATATTTAAATCTTTATTTATAATTTCTATTAAAATCTTCTTAGGTCTTCCTCTGTCTCTCCTCATATCACTAACATTAATCATTTTAGCTCTTCTAACTATCGCCTTCATAGGTATTCAAAACATTTGTTCATACTATTTCAAACAATTCTCTCTCATCTTATCTTCTATCGAGGCGATATCTAGTTGTTCACAAATAAAAATATATTTTTCGTATCTTTCCTAGTAATTCTATACATCCATCTCAATATTCTTATCTCAGCAATATAATTTTTTTTGTATATGTTGTTTCTTATTTGTCCAACACTCAAAGTCATAAAGCATTGTCGGTTTAACAATTATCTTATAAAAATTTTCCTTTAATTTCAAAGATATTTGATGATTATACAAAATTCTGAACGACTCTCGTCATTTTAACCATTTTATTTTTACTCTATGAATAATATTTTCATTAATCTCTCCATCTTATTAAATAATTGATCCAAGTTACTTAAAATTTTTACTTAAAAGAACTTCTTGTCCATCCAATTTAACTATATTCTTATATCTATTCCTAATATTATCAAAATTACATCTCATATATTCATTCTTAGTCCTACTTAATCTAAAACTTTTAATTTCTAAAGATTACCTTCATAACACAAATTTATAATTAATATCACTTAGACTCTCATCAACTAAGAAAATATCATCGCCTAATAACATAGGCTAGAGAGAGGTCTATTTCTTGTAAAAGAAACAAGATAGAGCGGATGATAATTAGATCCTGTCAAAAAATGACAGTTCAAAAATATCTTAAGAAAGAAAAATACGGCCAATGCACTGGAGGCCGCTGCCAATGCTAATCGTTGAGATATTTGTCGAAAAAAGACAGCCATGGCTGATAATATCCAAAAATAGTTAAGAAAAGTTAACCAGCCAGAATGGATTTTTGTAACAAGTTGTCAACAAATTGGATGCACATTCCAGTCAAATTATGTAGTTCAGTGAGATCTTTTGCATTCTATATTAGATGTGTTAGATTATTTGTTCCTACGAGATACAATCTGAATGCTAAAGCGCTAAAAACTTTAGAGGCCAACGTGTCATAGAAAAGTTGATTTTTTGCACTTCGATGATGGGTCCAAGTCATGAAACAGAGAGAAGGGAGGGAACTCGGAGGGGCAGCTCCGCCAAGCAGAAGCAAATAGCGGAGGTAGGAGGTTAGCGGCCGGCTGATACAACAAAGAGCCGGCGGGAGGAAGGGGCGGGGGAAGTGGAGGAGGAGGGGCCAGAGCGACGGGGACACAAGTACTGGCACCGCCGAGAGGGAGAGAGGGGGAGGGAGGGAGGAAAAGAGAGAGATAGAGAAAAAGGAGGAGAAGGTACCTCCGTCGGCGAAAGGAGAGCCACCGCCGGAGGGCTGCCTAACGGAAGAAAGCGACCGCCTCCTTGCACATGAGCCAGGCACGGAGATCCGGCCACCTTTTGCACGGACAGGGAAGACGAAGATTGCGCGGCGAGGCTTCCTGCCGCCGTCAATGCTTTCGTACCTCAAGCAACCGCCATCAATCTCCTTCCCGTCGTTATCTCCAGCCGATCAAACCTCCCCTGTCGGGCGGCTGACGCTCCGCTGTCTCCTTCCGTGGCGCTCGGCGTGGGAAGGAAGTCAGGAATCCTCTCGATCGCTCGGGTCGGAGCCGATGAACCCACTAATTAAACCGGGCTGGTTATTTATTGAATGTGACAGTTCGGCACGGGTCCATTTGTTTTGTCTGGTCCGGCTTGGTTCGGTTCTTTGGCAGATTTATTTCCAACCTCTTCCGGTTTGATCCGAGTATAAGTTCACTGTTTGGGCCGAATGGAAACCGTCCTTCCATCAATTTTATATATATATATATATATATATATATATATATATATATATGTATGTATATACTATTTTCTAAGCTCACCACATCAAACTCGGGTTTATCTCAATCCGGGCTAATCTTAAATCTCCTTATTTCTTCACATTTAACTTATTTACATATATATCATACGATAAATAATCAAATACTAATATCTACATGATATAATTAAGTAATTGAATGATTTTCTATCATGAAAAATAATACATAAAATCGACAGTAGGTTTAGAATGTTCAAACATTATTTTTCGCATCCGATTATAACATGAACAAGAAATATATTCTATAGCACTAACTCGTCATCTATGTTCATGCTTAATGCTTAAGAGAGAGCGAAACAATATTGCTAATTGGTTAGTGACTTATGCTCGGGCCATAAAATCAATCATTTTCGGATAGCAAGCTGACCTTCGGAACTAGATTTTCTGTCATGTGAATAATCATGCAATTTTTTGTTCGACTTAGTAAATGTTACTTTTTATTTTTGGAAAAGGAATACAAGAAGGAGGAATTAAGAAATGCCTATTTCTTATGATCTCATTGGTCAAATATGGTGTGACTTCCTCTCATGCATAATAAGTAACTCAGTCCATCAAAAACAAGAGTGTCATCTCAAATGTGCTATTGGGTTGGCAAGATTTGCAATGATCATTTTGATAGCTACATTCATGCATTTCTATTCTCATGTGTGAAATACCAAACTTACTATCATAACACTTTTGTGTATGTGTGTTTTCACTCTCTTTATGATACAAAGCATTGCCAAATACATCAGATATGAGTAAAGATTCTCTGAATGTACACCAAAACATATAATCTAAAATTTCATGTAGAACTACAATTGGGGGATCATGCAAATCATCCATATCCAACTTCAACTAATAAGTTCCTAGTGATTTTAGATCCAAGGCCTCTCTTTCTCACTTCAAATGTGTAGATTCACTTGCACATTCTTCATACAAATTAGAAGAAACTGTAGCTCCCAACCAGTATTCTGTCACAGCATACTTTTTGTTTCATCCAGAAGTTAATTGCCTTCAATGGAGGGAGGACAAATTAATAAACCCATGTCAAATATCATGCAGCTCGAGACATCTTCCAAATACATATGTTTCGATGCAGCATAGTTATGAAATGAATTTGGCACAGCATGATGATGTACTGATGCTTTCAGATCATTCAATAGAAAGCTTGAGACAAAACCATAGTGGCACCTGCAGACCAGTACGACGCCATTACGACGTAAATCGATCCTAAAGCAGCTTTAGTTTAAGATCCATTGCACGCAGTGACCATTGTTCTTCACAAAACTGATTCTTATGGAGGGACAAATCATAATCTTATGCAGTTCTCCTCAAAACTGGTAGCTCAGTCGAAATTTCTTGCTATGAAGCATAGGAATTAACCTTGAGATGGAGGATGTCCGTGTTGTTTTCTGGCTGGAACTCGAAGAAACATGAAAGCCAGTGCAACACCATGGGGAGCACCAAGCACACTCATAAAGTTGGAAGCACTACATCACAGGGTTTCGTGTGCTCGAATGCTGCTGCTTAAGCTGCAAGACACAACTGTGGTACCCCAGTCTTTGCTTTTACACTTTGTTCAAGAAAAGAAAAAGATAAGAAAGATCAGACTACTCCGAGATCGATGACCTAGAATCATGTAAGATTTTGATTAGTAGATGGTGCTTCTGTCACCTTAATACAAGCATGACAATGATCTTATGTTGGATTTAGGGGGTGCATAGATTGACCAGGAATCCAAAGAGGACAAAGTCAATTAAAGAGCCTAAATATCAAACAGTGACTTGGTTGGTTATATATGAAGTTCTCAAAGAAAATATTTTTGGCAGTTTAAACTCTAGATTCAGATATCACCAGTAGGATTAAGTTTCTCTCAACTGTGAGCATCATCCATGCATTGCAGGCACTTGAGATGAATGAATACTTTTAGAGAAAATGTAGTAGGAGACAACTGTAAGGATCGAAGCGATTGCTGCCTTGTCTCAAGAAAATGTGTTCCAATATCAAATATCACGAATCAAGAAGGTACAGAAGTTTATAGCCAACAGTTGATGCAAGCAAAACAAGCACGCAAGGTAAATGAGGTTGTACCAGAGCAAGGCACACAAGATAATCTTAGAAACCCCTTGATGCAGAAGGTTTACTCCTTTCCGAGGGGTCAAACATGAAGTGAGCACCGGCGGAGGGTTGATCTCGAGCATCGGAGCTGCTGCTTGCCTTGGTGCTGTGGCCGCCACCACCGGCAGCTCGATCACCTTCCATCTCGCGGTACTTCTGCAAGTACCTTTTCATGGGCTCGACATAGTCGTCGAACCCCAACGTGTTGAGTGCCCAGCAGATGTCGTCGCCGTTCACGGTCTTGCGCTTCTCCTTGTGGCACTTGTCGGAGGCCTCGCCGGTGACGAAGCTAATGAACTCCGACACGCACTCCTGCATCGTCTCCTTGGCCTCCTTGGAGATCTTGGCGTTCTGGGGCAGGATCTGCTTCATGATCCTCCCCACGTTGGCGATGGGCAGCAGCCGGTCTTGCTCCTTCACTCCGCCGTCGCCTGAAGCCGCGCCAGCGTAGTTATGATGGCCATCTGACTCCATGCTGCTTCCCAGGTTATCAGCCATGTCCACAGTAGTCAAACTTGCTCAAACCGTCCTATGGAATCTAAGACTTTGCGCACTCTCTCTCCCATATAGGTTGAAATCCACATGTACGTATGAGCATACGTATGTAGGAAAAGTCTCCTTGAGATAAGCCCAGTACTCGTGTTGTCTTCTCGGTAGGAACATGCCCTTACACAGCCCTCGATTAATGTTGGGTGTCACACACAGTGAGTTCAGCAGTACCATGGCCGACCAGGGGAGTTCTCAGAGACTCATTTCGTGGCTCGGTGAGGTCTTCCTGCATCCTTGGGTTTTGGTGAAGACACATGAAGGAGCCTCTCACATGCCATTGCCCAAATTGCTGTCCTTACTCTGCAGGCAATGGTGGATGCATAGCCAATGGATTCAACCCCACCAAGCTTTATCATGAAAGGCCAGAATGGTCCCCTACCTTCCCCACCCTCATCTTTGATTCACTCAAAGCTTTGATAATTGTACTGCACCGATCTGTCACGTGTGCTTGTGGCTGCTGTAACTCCAAACTCCCCAGAGAGATTCTTCAACCTGCAGTCTCACCTCCTCATGAACTGATCATCATATGTTTTCTCTAGCATGCATGCCTCCAGAACCCATCTCCTTGTCCGCAACAGCCACCACCACCATGATCCCGCAGAGAGCGTGAAGAAGAAGGTCACAAGGATATGGACATGGAGACCTTAAAAAAGGAGAGGCACCAAAGTTGAGTCAAACCACCCACAGATGGTGATGGGGTTTATGATTGCTATCTTATGTGTGGGAGTGGTAGGTTAATGTCCCTTTCATGAATGTTTCTTGATGACACATTCTGTGTTATTCTTGCGCAAGAAAGCGACCAACTTTGCTGCAAGATCCAAGTTTGTCCCCAGTTGTCCATTTCATGAGTACCTCATGCATCACATGTGTTGGATATCCACTTGTAGATCAGCCTTTGCTTTTCTGATATCAGATTACATTTTAGGATACAGAAGTCTAATCTGTCATCACAAAATTTCCTAGCATCAGAGCTTCCATTTGCCCAAAACTGGAGCCAATCAAGATCAACAATTACCCCCATGTACTGAGCTGAGACACCACAGATGGACCACATAACTCATAATAAAACTGCTGAGGAATTCATGGAAAACATATTAATTCATATTTTTGAAGTATACAGTGCCATGAAAAGTAGAATACCTTAATTTTCCATTAAGATGGCTTACACAAGAAAACATTTGCTGCATTCACTCAAACTTATAGGAAGGGTTTCTCTCTGTCATTAAGCTGACCCTTTTTTTTTTTTGAGGAAAAAACATGCCAATTTGTGTTTCTTTTTTGGTGCTACAAAGACTTGGCAGTCACCATGATTTCTAGATAATTTCTAAAAGAGACATTGGAACAAGAGAAACTTTGCAGCAGTTAAATCATCTACTGCCTAAATCATTAAGTTGTTTGTCTGTCTTTCCTCATTCCAAACTCACTACTGTTCATCCACATGGACCTGAAGGATCCTCACTCTTTTGAAGGGCAAACAAAGAATTGTCTTATGATCATTACATACTTCTCATTGGCAGTGACATGGGTTTTTGGTATTGTAGTTGCTTTACATTTATGTCTACACACTCATATGCTTCATGTGTATTGCTGCTCACTCTTTCATCAAAACCTCCATCTAAATTGATGACTGACTACATATGCATATTTGCAATGGAAATGATCTGTTCTTAGTGCTTTAAGATTCTTAAAGGACTTCCATATAAATGATTTTGAGCAATTTGACAATGTTGATGTATCCTGGAATGAAGATCTAAGAACAACTTATCATTGTAAATGTTCTCATATCAGACTTGTCCTTTCTATGAGAAACAGACATCCAAACTAAGATTCTCCAGAACAAAAATTCCACAAACCTTATTATTGCTTACACGTATTATCTTCTGTCAAACATGTCAGAAATCCACTTAAGAGTATATGGTTGGGAGGAATACGTTCATATCTTATTCAACAACTTGCTGTAATGCCATCCGTCATCTTTAATGTTCTTGGTGGGTTTCAACAAAGCCCTCTTCACATGCTCGAGTGTGACTATTCTCCACCAAGGAGATATGGACATGGTCACCAATGAAACTTCATAGTTAATTCACATTCCTCGGTTGCGGAGCCAGCGTCTCCGGCAAACTGCAAGGTGACACTTGCCAATGCGGAGAAGCTAGCCAATCACTGGAACTGGAGTTCAATTAGCCACATGCATGGAAAGCCTCTATTTGCTGTGTCTCAATGATCGACACAAAGCAAGTTGAAAATTCCCAATAAAGACACACATATTGGGTTCTCAAGATCAGTTTCTTTATACTTACATCTGCTTTTGAGTCCTCACATCACATGTCCAATCTTTTGTAATTTGAATGAGCACACAGACATGAGAGGAATTGGAGTCTTTTGAGTGCTCAGTAGATTCCACTTGAGATCTAGAAGCTGAATCCTTTTTTCACAGGCAAGCTGTGTGATGTCTCAGAAACAACAATTGGATTGTGGAAGGGCCAAATTTTGCTGGCTATGATTAGGCTTGACAGGAGTTTGTCTTGGTGAAGAGACAAGTTAGAATCAAAGTTGGATATTTTTGCACTGTTTGAGTTCAATTATTTTATGTTCCACTACAATCAATTGCCTCTTCTACCTCCTTGCTTTGCTAAAACTCCATGTATAGTTGCTTTAGTTTGAGTGGATAGAGTAGCTTCTCTTGCAACCACAGCACACCTTTCTTGAAGCTCAGTAGCTAATGCTGCACTGCTACCATATCAGGTCAGGTTTGAGTTCGAGCAAAGAACAAAAAGAAAGAAAGAGAAAGAGAAGATGATAGTAGATGATCTTTATTTCTTTGTAGATCCTTGTGTTTACTCAGATGATTATTTTTTGTTTCTAGATGATGATATCAAGTTTAGTTTCTTTAATTAGGGGTAACTATCGATTGAGTTTTGGATGGATTTTAGTAGAAAACTTGACACTTAATTCGGGTTTAAGCAAAATTTAGGTAATTGACATACGCAAAAGTTACAAATATCCTATCATTGTCACTCCTAACCTCAATACTATCTATGAGTAGGAAATCCTTACAATTCACTACGTATCGATAATGACGCTAAATTTGAGAGCTTTTGTAGAAATTAAAATATAAAAATAATAATTATAAATCAAGATAAATAAATATCTAAATAAGTAATAATAAAAATAAGAAAGAGATATAAATCTTTATAATGATTGGATTTTTATCACTCTTGAACTCTCAAAATAGAATCTTATTATCATTATTACAAGACTCTTCAGAACTCAATACTGAACTCTCTCTCTCTCTCTCTCTCTCACTCTATATATATATATATATATATATATATATATATATATATATATATATAATCTTATTGTGATTAACACTGATGAAAACTCTCAAGACACAACACTGGTTTGGCAGAAATGGCTGCAGCTGCATTTACTTTGAACTGAACCAAAGCAGGCCTCTGCCACCAGCAAGGAGAAGTCAGTGCTCTGTAAGTTTCAGGATGCCTTTCTTAATACCTTGAAGATGAGGCTTCTGCCTATCCATAGCTAAGCACAAGGACAAGGCCCAGCTTTCTGTCACCACAGTATCTTCTATTGCCCATCATCCATGGAGCTCTCTCCTTAGAGTACAACAACCCAGTCCTTCACATAAACACTTGGTACTAAAGTGGATGAAAAACAAATTATCCTACACGATTTACTTATAGTCTATAATCAAAATTGGGATGGATAAAGGTAGAACAATAGGCATCCGATTCCAATTTGTGATGCATTGGAGTACCCGATTAATTAGCCGAATTTGTGCATGAATACCCTATTCATTGTCATTCCTAATCTCCAAAGTCTTTATTGTATTTCTTCCCAGCAAAACTTGTTCATGAATCATTAAGATTTTTTCTAGTTTTGATGGAAACCCAAATTTCCAATTCCGAGAGAGATAGATTTGAGCAAGTTTCCTATCAAGAAGACCAGAAGATCAAAGTCTCGATCTCATCATTGCAAATGATTTAGATATATATGCTGCGTTCATCAAATCGGGCAACCAAAATAAGATGGAAGTCATATGTAATGTTAATAAACTCAAACATAAGCACAACTGAAACAAAAATGATTAGAATGCTAAAAAAAAATAAAAAAAATCCCCTCTAATTTTTCAAATATGTCATCTAATATAATTGACATTATTATTTCTCTATCATACTGCAAGAGCTTTTTCCTTAATCTTTTTCCAGTTATCCATGAATTTTGCTGTGATTAGATCTATTTTTTGCCTACTCAACCTTTATTTTTTGTTGCTGGGATTAATCTATTGTCAACTTTTTAGGCTTTAAAAATATTTTATAAAATCACAATATTTCTACACTTCATAAAAGTATATTTTCCATTTTCACATTAAGTATGAGTGAGAACAAGTCACAAACTATTTGAAGTTATTTATGTTTTGCCTATATTTCATACATATTATATCTCAGCTGCACACACCATCATCCAGCATGTGGATATTATATTTTTCATATATTATATGGATATTAACATCCAAAGAATTTGTAGGATGATAGTTTACAGATTCATGAAAAATATAGGAGTGATTTGATTTATACTGCAGTCACTTGAATCACTTCAAACCCTTCTTTGCAGCAGCAACAACAACAACTAAGATTCCTCACTCACTAACAAGCTTTTGCTTTAAATCCTCACCCCAAATCTCTTTCTGCAATATTTTTTTATCATAATACATAACAATACTAAATGCACATAGGAAACTTGCAATGATTTGATGTCTTATCAATAGGAGACTAGGAGTCATGTGGAGAACAGGAGTTCATGAAGATCCTGCGCCGGAGATCCTGGAACGCATTTAAGAATCAAGATGCAGATCTTGGACACTTGGTTTGGAAGATCAAAAAGCAGTGGTAGCATTAGTGAAGATACAGATAGAGGTCAGAATGGCTTCTTCACACATCATTCTCTTTGCTCATATCTTCTTTCCTCTATCCTAACATCATGTAGAGGCTACATAGAGTGCTTGGTCTACCTATCTAGGGAGACACTCCTTGCTCTACTTTGCCAGGGTTTACCAATTCTCTACTCAAAAGGTCAAATTGCTTGGTTAGATTTAGTAATAGGGCAGATGAGATGTAGATGGACTTCAAACTGCAGCAGAATCTGATGTGGTCCTCAAATCTTTCCTCTCCTTTAGACTTCATGATCTCTTTATTGTTTCTGCAATGCTGTTTTATGGTGGTGGAAACATTTGAGAAGCAGTAATAAGACATCCATCATGAGAGAACTCTTCAAGCCATCTGATCAGTAAACATTCTTGCATCACAGCACCAAATCCTTCACCTATCATCCTTTGCCTGTGGAGAGCTTGAGAGAATTCTGTACTCAACTCTGGACTGCAGTGGTGTTAGGAACCCATAACAAATGACTGTTTCCTGAGACATGCTGAGGGTGAGGTCTGAAAGGAACAGCCTTTGCAAATTATGTATATTTGTACCTTCTTATAGCAAGCATCTCATGACATATAAAGAATTGATGTCAAGGAAAAGAGTATGGTTCCTTCATTGTCATATGTAGAGGATATGCTTAGCAGTCACCATCTTTCTTGAATTTAGACTCTTTCTCTCTCTCTCTCAACTTTAATTTTCTGAAATTATGACTATTTGGCCATTCTTTAATTCGGTTGGTAGTAATCTACGTGGAACATCTCTGTCAGAATAAGATTAACAAAGATGTACCTTTCAAGACATCAGCATCAACCTGACAAAACTCATTGCAACATAGATCAATGAATGATTCCAAAAACATTTCTTTGCTGTCCTCCTGTTGTCATCTACTGATTTTTTTTTCCTTCTCGAGTATCATGTGATTTTTCATTTGAGAATTACCAAATTAATTCAACTACAACCGGCCTCTTTCCGCGGCTCTTCTTCGTTGGCTCTTCGTCGGTAGTAAAATTAAAATAATTTAGTGTACGAGGTTTTTGCCAATGCAGGATTATACATAAATGAAGAAGAAGAAGAAGAAGAAGACAACCACCTTATTTTATATATTCATCTTTTAGTTTTTATCCGAGTTTAGTTGATACAAGCAGGGAGGATTAGGACACTGACATATTTCTATGGAGTACTGCTATTAGTGTGCTGTTTTCTGCTCTGTCCAACCTGCTGATTTCTTGTTGGTGCATTTGATATGGCTCTCATCTACTCCTAAATCATTTCTAATCTATCCAAGTTAATTAGCAGTTGATTGATAAGATTATGAAGCTTTGTTACTT
Source organism: Musa acuminata AAA Group (assembly GCF_036884655.1). NCBI lineage: Eukaryota > Viridiplantae > Streptophyta > Magnoliopsida > Zingiberales > Musaceae > Musa > Musa acuminata. Next base: position 4,456,118 of record NC_088348.1, on the reverse strand, counting down.
GGAAGCAGTAGTTATCATCATCTTTGAAAAGTGCTATGCCTTTCCTGTCCAATAGCCATTAGCACTTTAAATTAGAGGCCAAGTTGTGTATCCAATATAGCCGACATCTCCCTCCAACATGCAGATTTTATGACTGTAATCAAACAGAAGTTTAGAGTTCACGAATGGCTACTGCAATTTAATTCGCTATAGGTTTAATTACTAATTGGTGGCTTGGACAGCTCAAAGGGGAATGAATGAGAGACTGACTAAATCTACATTAGATATTAAAGCTAACCAAGGAAATCTTCATATCAGATACTAAATTCTCAGCTTTTGTACTGTTTCTACAGTTTGATCTGTGTCTGATTGCCTTTGGGAAGATAAGACTGGCAATGAGGAATGGGATCTTCGCATGTTTTTCATGGAACAGTATCATATGACATTGACACATATCCTTAGAAGGACTATCAAAAAGACACAAAGTGCAGAGGAAAAAGTCATTCGATGACTGTCCAATTTATTCGATTCGTATTAGTTTCATACCCTTCTATCTCATATTTTCAACATGATGTGCACATGCTGACCATGCTGCCCCTCTTGATAAGGACATGCTTTTGTAAAAGCAACCATCACTTACAACATGTATCATGTTCTTGTTGAACATTGTATAAACAACAATGATGCATGGTCATGCTTGTGAGCTCTGGCATATGAATTGCAATCATGGTTCTGAAATTGGAACAGGGTCATTCATGAGAGAAGCAACAGCAGAATGTGTTGACAAGGAGATTAAAAGCAGTGACAGAGAGCAATACTTATTTGACTCTGGAAGCTCAGTAGTTTGGACTTGTAGAAACTATGAGGTGCACAATTTGAGTTTTAGCTTAATCCTGTCCCTGCTATGCTTTGAGGACTTGGGTTCTTCTCTGTGGAATCATCTGCTGGTCTCTGATGTGTAAGACTGACAAAAGAGATGTTTTTATTCTGCAAACAAGTCCTTAACTCTCTGATGTTCAAGTTTAAGTGAAGAAAACATCAAATCTGAAGCATTAATTTTGAACTAATGAAAAGCAATTGCATCTCCTCTTTCTATAGATATTCACTAGAATATATATATATATATATTTCAGGGAATGGAGTTTGTCTTTGCTCTGATCCCTAAACCAAGTGAAGTAAATTACCATTCTGACTAAAGGACAACCAATGCATTCTTTAATGTCATCCAGATACACCTCCCCTCTTGCCATAAAAGAAACCCATATCATAAGCTCTTCTTCCTGGGCTTCATCACCAACAAAAAGGAGAAATAAGCTACCAGAGAGAGAGAGAGAGAGAGAGAGAGAGAGAGGAAGAGTTGTGCTGATTCCAAGTGCAAGAAGAGGGAGAGCATCGTTAACCATGTCAAACATCACAGGTGATGGAGGAAGCTTCTCATCTGGGACCAACACAGGAGAAGATGAGGTCCATAAGCAACGCCGTCTCTTCTATGGTTCACCGGCCGCCGCGGCGAACATCGATATCGCTGCTTCGCAGCTGCTGCCTGTGAAGAAGAAACGCAGCCTTCCGGGAACTCCAGGTGATGAGCAAGATCTCTCCTTGTTGTTTCTTGGGGTTGGTCATAGGGTCAATTATTGGTCGTGGCAGACTCTTCTTTGAGCTGCTCTTGAGAATTATTGAGGACAGAGTATGAGAATAATCAATGGCTTCATATCCAACAGCTTGCGAGACTCTATTTCTCGCACTAATACTTACATAGCTGTACTTCAACAGTATTCATGCCCGTCCCTTAGAAGTTTCTCATCGCATCGATAGATCCGAGCATAGCAGTCAGAATTATGGATTACATAGGCAATTCTTGAGTTCCTCACTGGATATCTTGTGCTCGTCGTTCCTAGACCCGAACGCTGAGGTGATCGCGCTCTCGCCGACGACGCTGATGGCGACGAACCGATTCGTGTGCGAGATCTGCCACAAGGGGTTTCAGCGGGACCAGAACCTGCAGCTGCACCGCCGAGGCCACAACCTTCCATGGAAGCTGAGGCAGCGGAGCAGCGCGGAGACGAGGAAGAGGGTGTACGTCTGCCCTGAGCCCACATGCGTGCATCACCACCCCACCCGCGCTCTCGGTGATCTCACCGGCGTCAAGAAGCACTACTGCCGCAAGCACGGCGAGAAGAAGTGGAAGTGCGACAAGTGCTCCAAGAAGTACGCGGTGCAGTCGGACTGGAAGGCTCACTCCAAGACCTGTGGTAGCAGAGAGTACAAATGTGACTGTGGTACCATCTTCTCTAGGTTTGCATTTCTTCCTCTCTCTCTCTCAATACATTTAGAAGAACATCAAAGGTCCGCACGAAGAATGAAACTTACTGACCGACTAAATCTGGCATACGGAATAATATGTCTACTGTTTTGCTAAGGTTACTGTAGCATCATAAAAATGGTGGTGGTCAGAAAGATCGTCCCTGGTGGTTCGATTTCCTGCTTCCCACAAGTGGTGGGAAAAGTCTTCCAGTTTATTCTTGAGCTACGTGTGAGCTCAAAAGTTTGACCTAACATGGATAGGGTTCCCTGTGTAAGTTCAAACCTTCGGTATAGGTTTTGGTAGAAAAAGAAGACCGCCGCCTCCTTGTCTCCCCACGTAGGCAGCAAAGTCTTCCCCGCTGCCTTAATTACTTGGCGTGCTGAATGAAACACGTAACCTTGTCATCAAGTTTGGTATATTATTTTTTTGTTTGGACTCTGAGATTGATTTCATTCTTTTCATGCTCACAATGCACGTTGACAGGAGAGACAGCTTCGTCACCCACCGAGCCTTCTGCGATGCATTGGCTCAAGAGAACCACAAGCTTAGCCAGCCTCTGATGGTCACCATGGCTTCGAGCTTGCAGGGGCATGTCCCCGGTCTCACGATGCCCGTTCAGCTCACCGACGCCGACCACCTCATGCCGGGTTACATGGCCGGCGGCACGCTATCTGCCTTGTTGAACCCTCCTTCCACCTCGAACGTGAGAAGCCCGATGGGCTTCGATGGGCTGATCGAGGCCCAGATGTCCAGGCCCATGGCTCACGTGTCCGCGACGGCGCCATGCATCCCATTTAAGGCCCACGAGCTGTCGTATCAGATGGTTGGAGTTGGCGGCGCCCGATCGGGCGATCAGTTCTGGGATGCTGATGGTTCCCTGAAGCACACCGTGGACTTCCTAGGAGTCCGGGGAGAGAGGAGGCTCCAGCTGCAGCAGCAGCAGCAGCAGTTTGGAGGAGTTGGTCATGGTGAGAGGATAGAGAGTCTGCATCCACTGCAGCAGCAGCAGCAGCAGTTTGGAGGAGTTGGTCATGGTGAGAGGATAGAGAGTCTGCATCCGCTGCAGCAGCAGATGGGGCACGGAGGCAGTCGAGCGGAGGATTGATCTATTAGAGAGAGAGTGTCATGTATCATCCCTCTTCTTCTTGCCATGCAAGCTGGCTTCTCTTCTCGGCCATGAGATGGTAGACACAAAGTAGCATAGTAGTAAAGTGGCTGCTCTCTCGGTTTGAAAGATCCAAAAAAATCAGAAATCAAATTTTCGATTGAACTTTGGATCCGTTCACTTTAGTAGTAATCAAACTTCTCTTCTGAAAGCACTGAAGTTAAGAGGAAAAAAGAAACATTATTTTTATTTATCTTCTTTCGTTATAAGAATCAATACAAAAGTCTTTTTTTCCTTTATAAAAAAGTATACAGTTTCTATTGATGATTCTCACCAGCTGAGTAGAATCTACGTGAAGGAAGGAATAGGATGCCATCATGCAAAGCTTTGCTTAGTCCTTCTCTAACTATTGTTGTTCTACAAATGAAAGTTGCGTGCATCCTCCCAACAAATAAACACATTGCATTGTAATTACAAATGATGAGCTATCAATGTTGAACCTATGAGACCTCTCTCACCTCATACAAATTTGAGTTATCCCTTTAGGTCCTTGGTATATATATATATATATATATATAGAAACACTCAGCTCCCTTTTGTATCTATCAAACTCCATTAATACATGTGATTGGGTTGTAAGATTATATGATTCTATCTAATTTGATAAAAATATATTATAGATCTAATTAGATTTTGATGATGATTATCAACTAATGAAAAAAAATATATAATTATGATATGATTGATGAGAATACCTCTCTTAATTATTTATGGTTCACATCCATATATAGAATCTCTTAGGAATTTAGTGTGGAGACATAGATAAATCTTCATAAGAATTTATCTATATAGATAAATCTTCATAGGAATTTATCTATATAGATAAATCTTCTATCATCTCTTATTTTATTTAATTTATTGATCATAATGATCCTGTGTAAAAGATAGAAAAAAAAGGAGAAGACGAGTCTGACTTTTCTTGTATATCAACATCATTATGTTTTTTAAATCCAAGGACGATATTCTTGTAGATCAGATAAAAGTTTTTTTAACATATTATGATTTTTTTTATGCTTATAAGACAAAATCTAAGATTTTCTTCTCATCTTAATCTACTTAAAAATAGAAATAGAGAAGATGATCTCTCTAGGTTTGATTCAAGCTTTCGAAAACATTTCCGACATTAGAGCTATCATTGAGATTGGATTATAAATTATTATTTCATGTTCATAATTTCCTAAGACAAAAAGATTGATTATCCTTCTTTTATAGAAAAATCATAAATTCATAGTCTTTTTTTACATCTGTTTTTTTAGCCGAGGTTAACTTAATATAATATTTCCTTTCAAGAAAACATAAACATAGTGCTTCACATTGTTGATAAAAGGGGGAAAAAAAAAAAACGACCCAATGACTTCATGATTGAGCCAAACATCACATATCCTTTTGAAAATAATTCAACATATGTGAAATTTCATTTATGAGAAAATGACATCTCAGTGGCCCCCCAAAAAAACTTAAATTATCCACATGACAAGGACACCTTTTAAGGTCTTTATATGGGTGAGACAATGATTTAATTGCAAACAAAAGGAATACCCCAAGGAAATGCAAAATAACATTTTACTCTTTATAATAATGGTGCAACAATCTTTGACACCCACTTCCATTTGCACCACCAACATCATTAAATAAGCTAAAGACAATAGGGATCACTTTATCCCAAAGTAACTTTAAATCCTCTATTTGGTACTACTAATATTCTCAAATACTTACTATCCAAATCGTCAAACACTTCAAATATATAAAATTACAGTAGCTCACAGTTATAAGAAACAAACAACTCTTATCTAAACTCCAAAAAAAAAAAAAACCCCAAAATCTAATGCTATAAAAAATAATCCTAAGTGCCAAAGCTCCACATAATTTCAACTAGTTTTACTAATCTTATTAAGTAATTAGTCTCCACAACCCAAAAACTTGTTTATATACTTCTTTAACTCAAACAAACTAATATTAACTATTGATTATATATGCTAATATTTTAACTTAAATAATTATTAATTTTTTAAGATATTGATTAGCTTAGTTGATAAAAAATTTAACAGGTTATCATAAGGTTTTAGGCTTGAATAAAAAGTTACATTAAATTTTATTATCATAAAACTTTCAATATTTGTAAGGATATACATTTAAAATTCCTTTATGGTTTTCTTCTCGAGCAAGTATGAACATGACACGATTAACATTAGTTTCTTCTTAATTATTAGGTTAACATAATATATATTATGAGGGGAAAGAAGTCATTCATGGGGAAATTGGTCACTATCAAATCACTAATAATTCGCCCATTAACTACCTTAAATTTGAGACTTCTTGAAATAAATAAATAAATAAATAAAAGGATGATTTTTTTTATAAAATATTCATATTTTTAGATATTTTCCAAAAGGTACCTTTCAAACGATACCATTAATTTAAAAGTACATAAAATTTCCCTAAAAATATTTCTATCAAATATTTTTCTCATTTTTTATCAGTTTTTAACTGTTATGATATTTTCATTTGGTTTGCTTATAATATTTTTTGATAGTATTTATAATATTTTATTTAATATATTAAAAATACTATAAATATTATTAAAAAAATATTATAAGTGAGTCATTGTTCATAGACTACTATAATAATCATATTTTTAGACTGTAATTAGTTTGATTGAAATTCAGGGGCACTAACTGGTCATATTTTCAAGGGCTAAATTGGGTGCTCAATTCAACTCAATTCAACCCTATTAATAGTCCAGTTGGTTTATAATTAAGTTAATCGGATTACCTCTCGATCTTAACTTAATTTATGTTATAACTATGATAATTAAGATATAATTTACGGTGCTTCTTATTCCGGTACGTCAATTGCTCTTCCAACGAGTTTTCGACGAGCTTCGGACGTTCTTCCGGTGAACATTCGACGAACTCTTGGCAATGTTCTAACGGACTCCCGGTAAGCTCCTGGACTTTACGATGATCTTCTTAGCGAGTTCCGATGAGCTTCTATGGCAAGCTCCTAGACTTCTTGGTTGGTTCCTACAGAACTTCCAACGAACGTTCGGATTTTCGTCGAACTCTCGAACTCCCAAAGAGATATCGATCTCGACTCCGACACAACACGTGCTTTATGTCTTACTGCCATCATAGTTAATCCTATATACTTTTCTCAACATATAGATTATATCAAATAATTTATAATTTACTTCATCATCAGAATCCGAGATTTAACAATAATTAGTTTGATTAAAATTATAAATCTATTTAAATTATTTATAATATTTTTTATGGTCAAAATTATAGATTTAACATTCGAAGAAAAAAATTTGAGGGACAATTTAAGTCTTTTTTAAATTAAAATTACTATTTAAAAAAAAAATTTCGATGAAAAAAATCTAAAATACGAATATGTTATAAAAATATCTCCGATAAATAAATCCCTTAATCATGATGCAGAAAAGAACAAGAAAAATAAGTTGTAACCCAAATTTGGTAGGTGGCTTAATGTTACGACGTACACCCTTTCTCACTCCAAGAAAAGAATGCGCTGCTCTGTCTCTCCCGAAACCCCCTCCTCCTTCGTTCAGGCTCTCTCGTAATAGAGCACAGCCCCTGGGGCATAACCGTAATTGCGTTGCGGTTCCGTGTCTCTTTTACGGCGAACCCTCGACGCGGTGGCCTACTCGCCGCCTCCGGTCCTCTTTTGCCCGCATACTTTTTATTCCTGAGCGGTCGATTTTGCCCCTTCGATACTAAGATTTACCGACCTATCGCGTCGCGTCGTCTCTCTCGTCTCATCCATGGCTGCCCTCTCGATTCCTCCCTCCTCTTCTTCTTATCCTCCTCCTCCTTTCTCATGGGTGAACACCAGCCCTGACCCTGATCCGTCCCCCGTCTCTTCTCCCATGGATGATTCCCAGCCCCCTTCGATCGGTCCCGGCGAGGAGGAGCTCGACGCCCCCGAATCGTGCAGCGAAGTTGCGCCCGCCGTCGATCTCCCCTCGTCCGTCGAGTCGGCTTCCACGGCAGTCCCTCCGCCGCCGCCGCCGCCGCCGACATCGCTCCTCCCCGCTCCGTCCTCGTCGTCGCCGCCGAAGGTGGTGGCCAACGCGGTGGCGCCGTCGCTTCTGCACCTCTCCTTCAACCAGGACCACGGCTGCTTCGCCGCTGGCACCGACAGGGGCTTCCGGATCTACAACTGTGACCCCTTTCGCGAGATCTTCCGCCGGGACTTCGACGGCGGAGGCATCGGCGTCGTCGAGATGCTGTTCCGATGCAACATCCTCGCGCTCGTCGGCGGCGGGAGTAACCCGTACTACCCGCCTAATAAGGTCATGATCTGGGACGATCACCAGAGCCGGTGCATTGGGGAGCTCTCGTTCCGGTCAGAGGTCCGCGCCGTTCGCCTTCGCAGGGACAGGATCATTGTGGTGCTTGACCACAAGATTTTCGTGTACAATTTCGCGGACCTGAAGTTGGTGCATCAGATTGAGACGGTGCCGAATCCCAAGGGCTTATGTGCTGTTTCACAACAGCAGGGTTCGCTGGTTCTTGTCTGCCCCGGTGGTCAGAAGGGGCAGGTTAGGGTGGAGCACTATGGGGCAAGGCGGACAAAGTTTATCATGGCACACGATTCAAGGATTGCTTGCTTCGCGCTGTCACAGGATGGGCGCCTGATCGCCACTGCAAGCACCAAAGGCACACTTGTTAGGATATTTAGCACAGTTGATGGGACACTCCTTCAAGAGGTTAGACATTGCATTGGATTATTTCCTCATGAATATGAATCTTCTCTTTTGCTGTCTAATATCATATGGTATGCCATCACTATCTTTGTCTATTTTGTCAAGAATAAAAAACAATCAATTAGTAGTTTTGGAATACAAAGCTGTCAGCTTTTTATAGAAAACAGTTGCTCCATACTGAAATGGTTTTTTTCGAGTGCTAACATAATCAAAACCTAAAAGGTCATCTTGATTGTAGTTAGATGTGCTGAACTTTGAAGTTTACTCTGAACTAATTGTCTGGTAGCTATAGTTCTAATGAAGAAACAGTATATAACCTGCAAATTTTAATTCATTAAATTGAGATTGATCCAAATAGGAATATCTGGAGGTATTATTTTCAAGAATCATGGTATTGAGAATACTAAGCTGTATATTTTTATTAAATTTTGCGATTCAGATATAAAACCCAAAGAACTGAATTATGCATTTAGTTCTCAAGTTTGAAATGTCACCTTGTTGCTCCTTATTGCAATAAGAATTGAAGGGTAGTCATGCTTTTCCTTTGCTTTGATGAAGGTGAAAATAAAAGCTCACTGATCCACATGGTTGTATGTGTTATCAACAAACTTCTTAGAGCAGTCCACCTAATGGTTAAAGAAAACTTGATTTTCTAGAAACTATGTTGTCATCCTTTTGAATATGTTAGCATCTTATACCACTATATTACCTATTTGAATTTGGAAATTTGCCTACCTCAAATATGTATGCTCCATGTTGAAGACTAGTAATGAGCTTCTACACTCTTGATGTGGATTTCTGCTCTTGGCCTTCATAAACCATGTTTCTTTTTTTTGTATTACGCTGCTGTAGTTTTATCATTAATTATCTCAAGTACAAGCTAGTAATGGGTACTTATGCAGCATAGATCTTTAAGAGTATAATATGGATAAAAGAAAAGAATACTTTTTTGTTATTCTTTCATGTTTAAATACTCATAAGAGTACTAGGTTTCTTAAATAATGTGATTTAGGCAACCAGTTTAGGCATTGCCTTTTTTTAAGCCAATAATTCCAATATCTAGCATTTATGTGTTACTTCTTTTAGTAGCGCTTATGGTTCCTTCTACATGATTCTGAAAATGCATTCTATCTAATTGAACTGATGAAATATATTAGATCTTGCAAATTAACTGTTGCAAATTGCTGCTTCTTTCCACAATGTCAATGTTTTTCAACCAAGAAAATAACTCTTCAAATCATGAAAAGAATTAAAGAAGCATCAAATAACGAATAGTTTATTACACTAGTATCTAGAGAATCTACTTCCACTAAAATGCATATTTCTTATCCATGTAAGGTCTACAAGTATATGAAAAGCACATACATCATGAATTTTTAATTTCCTTTTTGTCTTAAGATCATCACTTTTAGCAAAGAAGATCCTTAATTGGGTGTTAATATTGCTTCATAAAATCTCGAACACCAGCATGAAAAGCACTTCGCTCTAGATCTTTTGTCGTTTTATTTTCTGTCCTAACAAAAGATCAAAAAATTGCATAATCGCTTCACTACTAGAGCTATGGGAAGGTATGATTTTATGTAGCTAAAAAAGGACACTATCATTTCTAAACATTATACATTTGATGCATTGCATTGGAATTTGGTAATTGGTACTTTAAAACTTGATGAAAAAGGTGGAGGGTTTCGTTGGCCATTAGATCACTAATACCCAACATAAAACTATGTCAGATTTCATGAACATGGATCTTAATTGATTTCGAGTTAGGTCGTCACTCGGAGGTGACGCGAGGCACCTTCGTCACCTAAGTGTCTTGAATTGCAAACGGTGAGCTAGGAGCTCGTCCGGAAGTTGCCCATCACATCAACACGCAGATGTGGTGCCAAGTAGACAAGGATTGCTTTGGACCAATGAGAATAAAGAAGTTAATCCAAAAACAAAGGATTAGGTTAGCAACTTGGAATATAGAAACACTTTCAGGAAAGAGATTATAATTGGTATACACTATAATTAAAGGAAGAAAAAATATTCTTTGCTCACAAGAGATAAAGTGAGTAGGGGAAAAATCTAGAGAGATTGATAATATTGGATTTAAAGTTTGGTTTGCTGGAAAAGTTAAATACAGCAATAGTATAGGAATTTTTGTTGATAAATATTTTAAGAACAATGTCATAGATGTAAAAAAATTTGGAGATAGAATTATAGTTCTAAAATTTGTCAGAGGACAAGATGTTTTGAATGTCATTAGTGCTTTTGTCCCTTAAGTCGGATTAGATGATCAAACCAAAAGAGAATTTTGAAAAAACTTATATGATATCATTCAAGGAATACTTATAATCGAGAAACTTATTATTGGAGGAGATTTGAATGAACATGCAGGAAATATATATGGTGAATATAAAAAGATGATATGGGCTTTGGTTATCGGGAAAGAAATCAAGATGGTGGTATAATTTTGGATTTTGCATCTTTGTATGATTTTATAATTGTAAATACTTACTTTAAGAAGAGAGATGAACATTTGGTTCAATTTTTTTTCTAGACTGCCTACTCAAGCAATTTCATAATATTGCTTAGTTAAAATAAAAGTATACTGGCATATCATATTGCTATTAATCATAATTGTGGCCGGATTGCTTTTCTTTTGTTTGCGTAGCTGTATGTTTGGTCTAAAAAATGATGACATTGAGTCATTTAAGATTTTATTGGACTTCCACACACACACACACACACACACACACACACACATATATATATATATATATATATATATATATATATATATATATATATATATATATATATATATTCTAAATGAACCACTTTATTTTGCTAGATGATGTGGGAATTTTATGTTTTATTTTTATATTGACTGAATTTGTTAGTTTAGGGAGGATTTACAAATATCATAAGTTGTAAATGACAAAATCTTTTATTTGTTCACTTTACTACCTGTAATTTTCAAAGAGAAACATTGTCAAGTCATTTAAAAAAAAAATGGAAGAAGTCTAATTGGGCTTGATTGAATACTATATCCCTACAATGAAGTTGAAGCTTGATTGAAGAATCTATAAAGAAGGAAATCTATATCCCTACAATCAAGTATTTTTAAAGAGCCAAGTGAATAACAAATTTTAATTGATTGGGCTTGATTTATTGGATGTAGTTTTTCTTGATTGCATGTTTCTTAATTTCGTTTCCTTCTTTTTTCACTCTTGTATTTGGTAATCTACAGAAATGGACAAAATGATGTCCTGAAAAAATATGGTTGAACAATTAGAATTTGTCTTTGCCACATTATGTATATTGATGTAAGGCTGCATCCATATGAGTTATTCCTAAAGCCAAACCTAGTTAGGTACTTATTTTTGATGGTGTCATCATTCACGTACTAGACATGCGGATGTGTGAGAACTTATCCAGGAGAGTTAACCTCTAAGCCAGGTGAGTCTAGTACTTAATCAAAAATTTCCTTTTATTTGATCTGCTATTTTCTTTTTTTATTCCATTATACTCATCCTGAAAAAAATATTTTCCTTACTCTTCATTCTTTTTTTCTGCATCATATGGGTATCAAGAGCACTCATCCTACATCACTAGGTGGTTCTCATGAATGGTTGGGAGCTGCTTAGTCATTTAGAGGTTTTTTGTGTCTATGGATTGCTTAATTCCCTACGCAGCATCGCGCGTTATCATCACTATGTTTTTTCAGCCCATTTGTTTGCATGGTCATAGCAGTTAACTTCTAAGCCAGTTGAGTCTGATACTTATAAAAAAATTTCTTGTATATTATGTGATATTTTCTTTTTTTATTTCATTACACTCGTGTTGTTGTACACTCATGTCCTAGAAACAGTATTTTCCTTACTCTTCATGCTTTTGTTGTGCATCATATAGGTATCAACAGAACTCATCCTACGTTACTAGGTAGTTCTCATGAATGGTTGGGAGCTGCTTAGTTATTTAGAGGATTTTGTGTCTGTGTATTGCTTAGTTCCCTTGGCAGCATTGTGAGTTATCATCGCAATATGCGTTCAGCCCATCTGATTGATGGTCATAGCATAGGAATGCAAATTCCTTAGGAGGCATTCCTAAGGAGGCTCTAGAAGTTTATGTTTAATTAAGTGGTTTAGTGATTTTGTTGCAATTTTAGCTGTCATTGTGATGGAAATTTGAACTTAGTGATTGACCCAGGACAGCAAAATGTAGCATGCGACTTACTGAGCCCTTGTCCCAGAAAACCATAATAAGATTTTCATTTTATTTGAACTGAGCCCTTGTCCATGTATTCATTTTACTTATTCTTTAGCTGCTTACATCATTCATGGTTATCAGATTTACTTGGGCACTATTTTCTAATTTACTGTTTTTTGAATGTTATTAACCCTTGGTGAAATAGGTTAGAAGAGGTGCTGATAGAGCAGAGATATATAGCTTGGCCTTCTCTGCTGACATGCAATGGCTAGCAGTCTCTAGTGACAAGGGTACTGTCCATGTATTCAACCTCAAGGTTAATTTGGGGTTGACTGCGAATGACAAGCCTCGCCCTGCATCAGATCCAAATGTGCCAACTGCGAGTTCACATCTTTCTTTCATCAAAGGTGAGCTTCATTTACTTGGAGAATTGCATGTACTTGGTGTTTCATATAACATTAACCATAAATTATCCTATTATCCAAGAAACAAATTATTCTCCTGGTGGTTGACAGCTCCTTTTATCATGAATAGTTCCATGTTTCTCAATGGAATAGGTGCTTCTTTAGGTTTTCCTTAGATTTGAAAAAGTCATTCTCATACTGGTGGCTTTCTAATTGCAATTCATAACAAACGAAAAGAATAGAAGCGCATTGAAGAGTTATGTCGCATTACTAGAAAGTGGTGGATAATCCTATGGTAGGGATAGATACTGGGTTGGCAATACTAACAAGTACAGCTAGATATGAACAGTACTTATTGGTTCGACAGTCTATTGGCACAAAGACTAAGATAAACTTAGTCTAAGCATACTTCTTGGTACAAATCTTGTACCAACATTAACTTTATTTATTTTTCTGATTTTTTATTTTTTAAAACTGGGTACATACCAGCGTACCGACATAGTATGCCGGTATGGCTTGGACCTGTACCAATTTGGGCTAGGACTGATATAGATCTGGTACTTGAAATTGAAATCCTTGGATGGATGAACTTGCGAGCATTTAAGATGTCATCGTGAATTGTGCTTTTTTTTGTTATCTTCAGTTTTTTTTTATGAACTTGCCTATGATTTATTAGTTAATCTAGGCACATTCTAGCTGCTAGTGCCTAGCTGTTGCAGAACACTGCAGCAAGCAGTTTATGGCCTTCCAAGGCTTGTGATGGTTCAGTAATCGACCAGCCACATGTTTTCATGTTTGCCAATCGACCAACCACATTATTGGACAGGAAAGGTAACAAGTGGTGAGACCAAGAAGGAGATGAATATATCTTGCCATATAAAAAATGATGCCTTTGAATCAGTGTTGTCAAAGGCACTAAAATTCCAAAACGACTAGGCATTAGATGCATGCCTGAGAGAAGCAAGACGCTTACACATGTAAAAAATTATTAAAAATATAATTAAAGATAAAGACAATCATTACATGAATTTTATTCCATTTTACATAACTTATGTAAAACATCAAATTACATAAGTTTAACTATTAAAATAAAGGTACTACCTATGGTTGCCATGATTTAGGATCCTAAAACTGCAGCGACAATCCAACAGGCTAACAATGATTATCCAGCAATTAACTATCGAGAATCAACAATCAACATCGAGGCTACATCGACAGAATGCAAAAGCGACGAATAGGAGCAAGGGAGTTTGCCTGAGTTCGATGAGCTTGGGATTAATTGACTTGCACTAGGGATGATCGAAGTGAGCACAAGGTGCCGAAGCTCAGGTACTTGCCTAGGTGACACCCAAGCCCAAGCGCCTCTCCTTGGTTGTAATGAGGCGCTTGGGCGTCACCTCACCTCACTCGAGCACCTAGCCAAGTGCCCATTAACATACTGTTGTGAATGTCGAGCACTATCTCCACATATTGAGAATGATCTTTATCCATAGTAGAGGCTTCCAACTTTCTCATTCCGTGCAAATTTTGGAGAGCTTCACTTGGAGTTGAAATTTACTATAGAATATTTTCCTCCTAGCTTCTTAGAAGACACAAGTAGTGGATGGTAATTTGAAGTAAATGTGTCTGTGATGGAGAGAGGGGAGTTTAAAGGGTTCTCATATGAATATACTTCATTTCCCTGCTTTTCATGTCTGAAAGGTCGGCTTGCAGATCCCACACTACTGGTGGTCTTGTAAATCTCAAACTACTACAATAAAAGAGAGGTAGGATAACTATTGACGATGAACTAAAATAGTTGAAGCTGCTCATCTATCTGAGCCAAATTTCCTTGTTACCATGTTACACTGACCCTGTAAAAGTGATAAGATCCAGTGATTTAAAAAGCGCTAGGCGCCAAACGACGCCAAGGTGCAAAAACGCCCGAGGCGCTAGGCGCTTGCCCGAGCGAAACGATGCGCTAAAATATAAAAATATAAAAATTAATTAATAAATATAATTATTTGAATAAAAATATGATATTAAATTAAAAAAATCTTATAGAATCATAATATCACATTAACAAAAAATCTCAAAATTCAAAACAATAACAATAATTTCAAATAAATAAAAATTAGCAGTATTAAAATCAAAAATAATATATTATTAATCTAATAAATAAAAAAAATATTGTTACTAGTATACAGTTAACAGTATACTATCGAGTCGATGTGAGTAGAGGGAGTAAGAGTAATAGTAGCGGCAATGGCAGCGGGAGCGGGAGCGACGATAGTAGCAAGCAGCGACAGCAGCGGTAGTGGCAGCGGCAACGATAGCGGTAGCATCGAGCAGCTATCGTTGCCGCGACAGCAGTATAAGAGTAAGACTGAGGTTACTGACTGAGAGAAGCAGTAGTGGTAGCAAGAGCGGCGATAGTGACAACGGTAGTAGCGACGGTGAGCAGCGACAATAACAGCGGCAATGGAGAGCAACGACAACGAAGATAGGCAACGATAGCGGAGAGAGGCAGCGACAGAATCGCGAGCAGGGTTAGGGTTAGATTTAATTTTGTTAAATCTGATTTATTTTTTTAACAACATAAAGCAATATATCTATTTGTGCATCCATCTTATTTACAATATAATATCCAAGGTTCGCATTACTGTACCGTACTGGCGTTTCGACCTGGGCTCGGTACGGTACGATGTACCGAGCGGTACACCCAGGTGTACCGAGTGGTACACCTGATTTCACAGATTTAACCCTCCGAAAATACATGAAAATAAAAAGAAAGTTAGGATAGGGTTTTCAAGTTACAAATAAATATAGTAATAGTATAAGTTTAGCAAAATCAATGTAAATTATGTAAGAATAGTATCACATATCTTTTTCGAGCTTTGAGGTAGTCTTGTTCGAGGTTCGTATTTCAGCCCGTTATAGATTGAAATATCTATAGAAAAATCAGTTGAATTGTTAGACTATTTTGTTACAATATAAACTCTAAAATTCAAATGAATTAAATAATCACATATGAAGATATACCTGATTGTTGATTATTTGATTCTACCACCAAAACGAACGACGGGCCTCCACGGGTGGTGGATCGGGGTCCTCGATCCGATACATCTGCATATCAATATGATACGTTTGTTGGACCCAATCATGAGATTAATCCCATGACATAGTGTATTAATACACTGTATGCCATTGATGCATCAATGTGGTACTGATCGTAGATTGATCGTCATGAATCATATTTGTCCGAGGCAGCTCTTGAAGCATATATTGGTGAATGTCAGAGCTTTTACTTTCGCTACTGATATGTTGTTCTTTATCATACTGTTGCTCAGAGAAGGATGACCAACTATCACCATACTGTTGTTGCCCGTATGATTCTCCATAATATGATGGCTGTGAATACGATGAGCCTCTTTCTGTGTCTATATCATGTATGTTCTGTCGCATTTGTTCATATTCATCCACTGCCTTCCCCTTCCCCTCCCCTCCCCTTCCGCACATAAACTTGACCAGTACCTTGTCGAGTTCCATGATCTGAATCTTGAGTGGCATATGTAAAATATTGCTCCTCAGTCCAATCACCACCCTCAAGTTGTGTAGACGAGACCAACGACTGCCTGACATCACCGCCATCATCCGTCGAGGCACTGCTGTCCATGTTGTTGTCCTGTCTCTGGACTGAGCGAGAAAGAGAATGTGATTGTGAAGGTGTCTCGTCGTCCGATTCGATTCTTTCCAACGATGCAACTGATACTACTGCCTTCCCCTTTGGCTTAAATAGGGGAGAGAAGAATGACTTAAATAGAATGAGAAAGGGTTCTAACGGTCAAATTGACCGTTGGAGTGCTACAGTGCGGTAACGGTCGATTTCGACTGTTACTGAGTGGTACCGGGTGGTAACGGTCGAAATCGACCGTTACCGAGTTATGCCGGGCGGTAACGGTCGAAATTTCGACCGTTACTGCCCGATACGGGGTTTTTTTTAACGTGCCGCCCGGTAGCGGGCGGTCCGCGTATCGGTAACCTGTCAGACCGGTATGTACCGCCCGTACTAGGCGATACGATTCGGTATGACAGACCTTGATAATATCAACTTTGAAGAAAATAATGTTTCCCAAAGGAGTAGTTGCTAAATATCCCCAAGCTACTCTATATACAATCTTTGTAATATATATTTTAAAATTTGTTGTATCAAGGAAATAGCCTGCATGTATGTAGAAGAATCCCACTGATACCATATTGGACATGCTTCCTATATGCATGCAGCAAGCAGTTTTAGCTATGCATGTCTCATAGGATAGGCGATCGAATGAACAGCTACACCATTTATGATGAACTGGATTGGACCAAGGCATTGCAAGCTGACCCCAAATAATTAGGACTTGTGCATTTGTTGTTGTTCTATGAAAGAAGCAGCATGTGGCAATGATGGAAGAGAAACCATATGGAATAAAACAACAATGGGATGTGGATGCTGACAGGATATATTAGACATTTTACCAAATGATAGCAAAATTTGGAAACCCAGGTGTATGCTACCATTCATGACATGATCGCTCTTGTAAAGATAGATCATTTTGACCTAGTAGTTTTTGTTCAGTTGAGTTGTCGAGGGTCTCGCGTTGGGTGATTCCTAATTGTGACTATCCAAGTCTTATTTAGGCAAACTTGCTTCTGTGACACTTGGATTGACAAGTGGACCTCTTCATTTTTCTTGGTTGTCAAGTTCACATACCCAAAATCAGCATTGTGTTCCAAATTATCCACAAGTTTGCCCAAAAATTAATTTCATCAGTTTTGTTCTAAGATCCCTTTTTTTAGTATAATTCAAATTATCGGCGGTCAACAACATTATTGTAAGCAATTTATCAATTCTCTGAGGTAAAATTTGCTATCTCACTGCCTACTATATGATTTGTTAAAACTACAGCATCTTCTTAGTAGTTATTTATAACTTCTGTTTCTTGCAAATTTGTTCCTGGAATCTGGGTTTCTTGCTCAGCCATAGATTGTGTACTTCATAGTCTTTGGTTTCCTTAATTGTCGCTTGTGTAGAGGCAGCAAACACTGAGTTATTAGACAAGATCTATCTGTACCAACACTGATCCAACTGTTTCTTGTAACTCGTCTGGTGCTGTTGTGGATCTATCCAGGCTAGAAATTGTTATATCTGTCTGTACTAAAATGGACTTCTAGTGTCAATGTTAATCTCTGTTGGAACTGCTGTTATCCCTTGAGATTTTCGATAGTAAAAAAAAAAAAGAAACCTCATTTGGTTTTAGGTGTGCTGCCAAACTTATTTGACTTCTTCTGCTTGGCAAAAATTAGTGAAATACATTGTAACATGAAGGTATTTCATTGTTTTAGGTGTGCTGCCTAAATATTTCAATTCTGAATGGTCAGTAGCACAATTCCGATTGCACGAGAATTCGCAATACATTGTTGCATTTGGCCACCAAAAGAACACGGCTGTCATCCTTGGTATGGATGGAAGGTATGCAGTTCATCTTTTCATGTATTCTTTGCGGATCATGAAGTGTTATGCATGCGTACACCAATTATGCATATGCACACACATATCTTAGGGCTGGGTTCCGGAGATTGTTTTCAGTACACCTTTTGCATGGTAACGAGAGGAAAAGCATTGCCTGGGAGGGAGCTACGAGAGTGGGTTTGTATTTGTTCTCGATTTGTCTTTAGGGTATTGATATGTTGTTCCTTTGGGTTGTGCTTGCAGTTTCTTTCGATGCCAATTTGATCCTGTGACCGGTGGGGAGATGACACAATTGGAATGCTACAATTTTCTGAAGCCAGAAACATTTTAGTAGCAGGTTTTGTCTTTGCCTCTACGGCAAATTTCCTTCTCTTTTCTTGTTAAAAGGACAATAATAATTTGTATATATAATGATATTGGCTTGTAAAATTGTGTCTCGTAGATAACTTATGTGAATGACGGATGATAAGATGCATATTTGCCGATCTTGTTATGGTTCCTCAGGTACATCTGTATTTAAATTTCACCTAAAATGTTTATGGACGGCATAATCATCATAAATATTCCTTTTTCAGTTGCATGCAAAGTTACTGGAGTTTCTGGGTGGGTGCTCACACTGGTGCATATCGATCACATAATAAAGCTGCTTTTACTTTTTATGTTTTTCTTTCAGTCTCTTTATTTATTTTTTTTTTAAAGGAACTATATTTTTTTTTCTAAATAAAGGGCAAATTCTCTAAAACTACCATAGTATATATTTTTTTCTTATTCTAAATTTTATTTAATAATTTTTATATATCGATGAAAATTTATTTGATAGTGGTATACTGGATTTATTTATAAAAAAAATTGGGTGCTGGAAACGTGGTTCAATAACTTTTATACCTACAACATTAACGAGGTTATAGTGCATCAAACTCAAATATTAAAGGTTGAGGTCTTAAAATATTATCTAATATAATTTTTTTAAAGACGATAGTTGACTTAGTTGATAAAGATTTTAACGTAACTTTTTTTGGATCAAAATCTGACTTCACCATTATATAGGGTTAATTATCTTTGTAATTAGTATTTTTTAGTATTTTGATTATTATACTTTTAAAAGTTATATTAAGATTTTTATATTTATGAAAGTGAAATGTTGATATCTATATATAATATTAAAAATATAATTTTATAGGATTAAATATATTTTTGTTCGTTAAATATTTTACTTTTATAAGTGTAAGTATCTCAATATAATATTTAAAAATATATGAATCAAAATATTAAATATAGTTAATTACAAGTGATAATGTATATATTATATATATATATAATATGTTTTTATCTGCCTCCACTGATAACCCGAAGGGACCGGCTTTTACTTTTGATGGAAGAGGAACAAGAGGAACAATCAGTAAGCTTAAGCTTACTGATATATGTGTACACACAGAGTGGTTGATCAGCACAGATGACGGCAAACCCAATAGTTGCCATACGCAGTATTCGTATAAAAGTTCGATCGTAGGTATATATACAGATATTTATACGGTGCATGCAATTTGCCGCTCATGGAGTGGCGCAACTTCCACGTAGCTTCTTTCTTTTGTGCTCGGAAAGAATAACACGACATCAATCGATTCCTTAGCGTTCCTTCCATTTGCCCTCTCCAGCTGCGTTCTCCATCCCACTAATCATCTGCAAACGCACCTCTCTCTCTCTCTCTCTCTCTCTGCCATGGCCAATGCTAAGGAAGCCGATCTATACTCGTATTACCGGTCGCAGTGGCGGAAGCCTGCTGCGGATACGTCATGGGCTGCTCTATGACAAGAAAATTATGGAAGTCCGTCCAAGATCGGAAGCAGACTCTAATGGAACTCGGATGGGAGAGAGAGAAGGATGGTCCTGAGCTCGCTGCTGTACCGCAGATGAACTCGGATGGGAGAAAGAGCCCATCCCCAAGAACTTACGCCACTTAAGGTACCGACAGATGAATGAAATCGTCGCCACGAACCCCCGGCAAGTTTGAGATCATGGAACCTCAACAGACGGACTCGCCGTGGACTCAACCACCATCGACATCCAGGGAGTGATAGCCTTTTGGATGTCCGGCGCCAACCAGGTTGCTTAGCCGAGGCTTGCAGCTCCGCCGCGCCTAATAATACCTTCCTTTATTGCCTGTACTGCCTCTCTATCTATCCATCCATCCATCTATCTATCTATCTATATGCGGTTCTACTCTCGATCTCATGCCTCGTGACCGTCTCTTGTTTACGAGGGTAGGCAGCCCTATCGATAAAGGCATATACTTGTGATACTTGTTGCTGCTGCTGCTTGCTCTATTCCATCTGCAGATCTATGTTTTTTGTGGTTCATAATACAGTGATATATACATACATATAGTTTTGCTATGTAATGAATGACTTTTATATCAATACATAATAGGCTGAAGCCAGCAAATCAACAACAAAAAATTCATCAAGAGTACCATTCAAGAAGGCAGATGTAGTGATCAATATTACCATGACTGTGATTTGCTTTCGGCTTAATTAAGTCTCAAATTTGCAGACCACTCGTGCATGTGTGTATGGGAGGAATCATCACATACAGAAAGAGAGAGAGAGAGAGAGAGAGAGAGAGAGAGAGAGAGAGAGGTAATGTCAATCAAATGAAGTTTTATTGTGGTGGTAAGAGTTTTAAGCTCATTCAAGGTGTTATATATATATATATAACTTGGAAAGGATAAATCAAAGAAGCTGAGGAAAGCCTTCAATCCGTGACAAAGAGGCATGCTTCAATTTGGATCAGAGAACAGAAAAAGTGGAGAGCATATCCAGCTGCAGCATCACTTTTCTGAAAGCTTGCCTGTTGCTTTCATCCATCGACAAGCAATCAGCTGAAAAGAGATTCACCAACTGGCTAAGAGTAAGTGCAGCACCAAAAACTATGTTCCTCTCGAAGTTGCAGACACCCTTCTTCTTCTTCTTTTACTCGTCTTTAGACCTGAAGTTTAATGGAAGGAAGAGGAGAACGCTGTGGCGGCGTCCTTGTGTCCTTATGAGAACCCACCCACAGTGAGAAGATGTGATGGCATCAACAGAAGTGGAGAGAGAATGGGATTCTCTTGCCTAAGGAAGGAAGAACTTGTCCATGTCAAGAGATGCTTACTAGCATCTCTCTAATTTATGGTTCATCTAATTGTAACATTTTAGAATTCTTTGATTAACTAAATAAAATGAACTATATATATATATGTGTGTGTGTGTGTGTGTGTGTGTGTGTGTGTGTGTGTCATGTAAATCCATCATTGTTTTCATGCAAGCATTGCAAGAACAATGAGAATATATTGGCATCATGACAAAAAGAAAAGGTTTTCTACTTTGGAAAAAAAATGAAATCTTTAAATCATTGTAATGTTTTACAATTTTTTGGTTCTCAAATGTTTAAAATCATCTCTTTCCTTCACATGTGTGACCTCATTCATATTAGAATTTTGAAAATGGGCATATATAATTTTAAGGGATTTGTAAATGTTCTTTAAACATTTTTTTTTTCTTTTTCCTCTTCTCTTTTGTTTCCTTTTTTTTCTTCTTTTGGTTGTTGTCTTTCTTTTCTGTTTTTTTTATTTATTTAGTTTGCTTCCCATATTTTTCCCTAATAATTTCTTTTGCCTCCTTATATCTTTTCTCCTCTTCGCGTCTTACTAAGTAAATAATCTAAAAGAACACCATCAATGCTTAAAAAAATTTATTCTCTATCCAACCATCTTTGTATTCATTCTTTCATGCTTTAATCTTCTTTCTTCTCAATCCTACTATAGTTCAAGATATACGAACAAATCGAATTAAGAAGATTGATGCACTTGATAGAGGTAAACTAATGGTCCAATTAGCCATAATTTTGCTCTAATAACAAAAGCTCAACTAGAAGGATTATGGATCATCGACAACCTCCATTTGCCCAAAAGTAGGTTCTTTGTAGACATCTATATCCAAATTTGACTCATATTATGGACGGATCAATTTATTTTTGATCATAATCCAATTTACCATATCTAGATGCAACTCAAGTAAAAAAGACCCGATCTATTACTTTTGTAGATTCATATCTATATGCAACTCAAGCAAGCGGCCTAATTTGATTTAGAAGGGTTTAAATAGGTATAAATGGTGATCGTGTGCATCTTAATATATTGTGTTGGGCCAAAATACCCCCCTTTGGGTTCTATTGGATGGATCCTCAAATTTATTTGAGCTAGGGCTCAATTACAGCCCATTTGTATCTTATATATCATCGATAAATGATTTATTTAAGTTTCATGTCAAAAAAATATTATAATGCAATAGCGATGACATGTGTGACATGACATAAAGTTTTTTTACTTATTATTATTATTATTATTATTATTATTATTATATTTTTTAATTTTATATTATATATATATATATATATATATATATTTTATATTATATATATCAATGGATCTATGCAATAGGAATCAGATCGTGATGAGTTCATAATAATAAGATTGATTTATCTTTAAACATGGATCCTAAATAATCCTGATTATAAGTTACTCGATAGAAATATTGAGATAACCAAATAGACTGGTGTGTTATATACCCATTTATATGATAGAGACAGTTGGTCTCATAGTTGCTCGTGTGAGAACACTAGGGCTAGCTACAGTGCAGATGCTCATAAGAGAATGAATTCACTAATTAATCCACTCACAAAATACTAGATAGTTGATAATACCTCATTGTCAAACAATAATTTCGTCGTCCCAATAGAATACCTAGTCCTTAGACTTGAGACACAAATGATGTCATGTATTAGTAATCCACTCTTTGATACTAAACTTATAGGTTTAGAAAATTCAGATCTAGTACAATCGGTCATCAGGAGTGGCAACCAACCTTACGAGAGCTATTGAGTGTCGATAGAGGATCATCCGCTCTCAATATAAAAAAAGAAATATCTCATGTATTTTTGCTCAGACAAGTCCTTAGCCAAGGTCATTTGGATTGAGACAAAAAGAGTTTTCCGGGAGAATCCGATTAAAGTGAAACTAAATGAGAAACCGTATGAGCATGATAGTACCACATCCGGTGTATAGTCTCTAGGATATTAGATGAATGAGAGACTATAAGTACATGATAATTGAGGATATATATGTCTAAATAATTGAATTCTCATATATCGTCTAGGGACTATGATGTAGTGGTCTAATATGTCCGCAGTCGATGAGTTGAGTGAATTATTATATGAATAATAATTTACTGAGCAATAAAGAGTTCTGACAAGTATAACTCACGGCCAACTCGATATTGGATTTAGAGGGTCATACACATATAGTAGGTATAGTGACGAGTAGAGATTTGAATATGAGATATCCGCTAGAGCTCATATCCTATTGGATATCCAATAAGCCATTGAATTATTGGATCATGTGAATGAGATCTGATAAGAGCCAATGAGATATTATTGGATAGAGATCCACTAATCTAAGAGGCTTAGGTAGTTGGATGAAGATCCAATACCCAATATGGTAGGATCCATTATGGTTAGGTTGACATAAAGCCTCTATAAATAGGAGAGAACTAAAGGGTTATAGGCTAGGCTTCTTGGTTGTCACCTCCTATTTTTCTTTCCTCTTTCCCTCCTTAACCGGTAGGTGTAGAGATTTGGATAGCGATTTAAATAGCATCTTCGTAGCCCCTATCATGTGGATCACCGCTAGAGAGGAGGATGCTTGACCTCTTTCATCCTCTCTTACAGTTCTATAAAAATTTAGGGATGTACGCTTAGACCTCCTTCATCCTCTCTTACAGTTCTATAAAAATTTAGGGATGTACGATCTCCCTAGTTAACACAACTATCTCACATGTTTTTTTTCAGTTTCATGATTTTTATGCATCAATCTTCGCACGACGATAAATATCTTTTTTATTTTATATTCTTCCTATACCTTTTATTATGAATCATTCCATTAGGAGAAGAAAGTAATTATTATAATGAAAGGGCTAAGCAAAAGTTTAGACTAAGGAAAGAAAATACTTTGAATAAGGAAAAGAAAATAGTTTGAATAAGGAAAGAAAATAGTTTAGACTAAAGAAAGTAATTATTATCACAAATACTTTGAATAAGGAAAGAAAACAGTTGAGACTAAGTAAAAGTGTAACGATGGATGATGTTATCATAAATATTTCGGTTAGGAAAAGAAAATTGTTCCTTATGCTCCAATAAATTCTAATAAAAGTTTAATGATGATGTTATCACAAATACTTTTCGAGAGGATGATGTTATCATGAAAATTATTCGTTCTAATAAGATGCTCCAATAAAAGTTTAATTTTCTTAGCTTTGATACTGATTTTTAAGTATAATTTGAAGCCGTCCAGAAACATTTTGACACAGCTTTTACACTTGTCTATCTCAAGTGTAACTCTCATGTGTTTCTACTACTCATCACATGATTAAACACCTAAGCAACTTTTTATTGGCTTTAATTTAGTCTTGGTAATTGATGTAACCTACTAAACTCAAGGATAAGATAGATCGTTCATCGATCTCTTAAAGATAATTCCAAGGAAATGTTCTCTGTGGAAATATTAAATCTACGACCGGAGAACATACAATGGGTTGACATATTGGATACAAACGAGAGTGATGCATGACAGAAAGATGAACTCAATCAATTCGATACATCACGCCCAACCCATCCCTATCATGCTCAACAATTGTCTCTGCTGCCATAATAAAATTGAGTCCCCATATTTTCTCGAATATACATATTTGCTCGACCTACCTTTAATTCTATAATTTGGCATATCATATGATCTACATCATTTTTTTTGGAGTCAGTGATTCGATCTTTGTGTGACTCTACTGCTCTTCTCCCTTTCATTCTTTTCTGGCTTTAACTTTCTATCGTGGAAGCCATTTAGTGCAGCGAGGATGAGTTCTCCTTTTCAGCGGTCACTAAGGAACAGGCTTAAGCATTAAGCTGACGCAATGGCCAATAATTCTTGCGGATAACTATGTATGTGGTGGGATCACCTGTTTGATCGGATGGCCAAACAGTCGAAGAACTCTCTTGGGAACTCCTTTCTCTCACTGCTCTTTCCGGTACCCGAGGTTGAAGACGTTGAAGCTTTTGGAGTCACAACCCACACAGCCTTTGTTCAGTGGGATTTCTACTTTAGCCATCGAGCAGATGAAGCTGAGAGCTCCATGTACATCATCATCATCAGGTCCCCCTGTTGCCACCATTGGATTACTACTATACCTATCGATTCTCCTTCGTGAAGAGCAACCAGGGAAGCTGAAGCCCAGGGCTGTGGCTGTAGACCCAGAGGCCATCGTTGTCAGTTTCAGAGGACACTGGAACCCCTGTACCTAACAGTCAACGAGATCATTTCAGTGTACATCACTTCTCTCTCTCTCTCTCTCATCAAAAGAAGTGGAGTCACCTCACAGCTTCTGTCCTGAGCTTGCCTGTGGTGGCAGGTTGAGTTAAACTTAACATGAGGTGAAGCCTCAGTTTACCGCTGAGAACAAGTGAGATGAGACTCAACAGCCAGAATGTTCCACTTGCTTTGGCTTCAACCGTTCATCTCAAAGGATGCAACCAAAATCGAAGAGCACACGAAAGAATGCCAAAAAAAGTGTTCTTCCTGCTCCGATAGAAAACCGCCCACCTATCTATCTATTGGTGTTTCCTTTTCCTTTGGCAGAGCCACCGATGCAGAAGACCTCTGGCTTTTCACAGTGCACACCATATAAGTTACAGATTTGTGGCCAAAGTAAGAGAAGAGGAAAAGTAATTCAAACACCAGTTGCCTTTTGGCCTTTTTCAGAATTCACTTGCTTTTTCTGTGATAAAGAGCTGAGGGTAAAGGCTGCTGCTGCCACCATTGAATGAAGGACTGATTGTTAAACAGTGAAAGCTTGGTGCAGAAGATTTCTCTGCAACTCAGTCATCTCATCTCGCACAAGCTATGTGCCGACCCATCCATTACAGCATCATTTGACAGGGAAAGATAAATTAATGCCTAACTAATAAGCTCACATATTTCTCTCGGAAGATGAGGGAATCACTTTGCCTGCAAGAAAGGACATGCTTCTCTTCATATGCATGTCTGTGGTTGGTGGCATCATATGATTGGAGATTTTGTTTGGTTATTTCATGCACGATGGCTTTTCCTTGTTAATAATGAAGTGTCCTTTTGGCAGCATTTACGCCTCTCTTATTGATCAAAGTTTGTAATCATTCCCATGAAGAATGATCACCAACCGATGGTCAGAATACGTATAGAAGAAGAAGAAGAAGAAGAAGAAGAAGACGATTTGATGGATCCTACGATTTCATCAAATGAAATCTTTTTGTTCTTATTCAGCTTTCCTTTCTTTCTTTCTTTTTTCCTTTTTCTTTTCTTTTACTAAAAGGGTGTAACTCTCCGTACAGCATTCATTGATCATCCTTCAATAATACCAATGGATCTCTCTCTCTCTCTCTCTCTCTCTCTCTCTCTCTCTATATATATATATATATATATATATATATATGTATATATATGTATATGGATTTTGTTCTCCAATAGAGAGCGCATCTTAAGCTTAACACTCTTTCATTCTCTCACCTCGGTCTGTGTGACTGTATCCGTTCCAACTCCACTTGCCCGTCTATATATTTCTTTGCAGCAGATTCTGCCATCCCCCTTCCGAGTCTTACACCCGCCATCCTCATCTCCACCCTCTATCAATCAATCTTCACTTTTGTAGCAAATACTGCCATGGCATCAGGAGAAGAGCCTTCAGAATCTCTCAAATACAAGGTACTGATGTTCTCCTCCTCAGATCTTTTTCTCCAAATACTATTATCTTAAACGCAATCTTTCTTGTTCTCAGACTTGGGTGTTAAAGGTCTCCATCCACTGTGAAGGATGCAAGAAGAAGGTGAAGAGAATCCTCAGAAGCATTCCAGGTAACCTGGCCTTCAGAGATCGTGCAATCCGAGCCTCTTCGCCTTATGATCTACTTCACTCTGCTGCATCATTTGCAGGCGTTTATGATTCGGAGATCGACGCAAGGCAGCACAAAGTCACAGTCAAGGCCATTGTCGATGCTGAAACTCTCATCAAGAAGCTATCCAAGTCGGGCAAGCAGGCTAAGCTGTGGCCGGAGAAGAAACCCAGCAACCAAGATCCCAACACTGGCGACAACAGCAGTAAGAAGGAGAGCAAAGCCTCCTCTAAACCCAAAGAGCCATCAGAGAACCCTGAGAAGAAGACAATCCTTTCTGAGACTAGCGCTGCTGTCACTGCTGCCGCCGCCGCCCCTGCCAAGGCTTCGGATGCTAACAAAACCGAAGCTGGAGCCAAACCTCAAACAGAGCCTGCAAAAGCCGATAGCAAACCCGAGGAGAGCAACACAGAAGAGCCCCAGATTTCTGATGCAAAGAAGGCTGACACTGCTACTCAGCAGCCTGAGAAGCCGGCCGCTGCGGTTGACAGCACTGAGAAGAGTTCCGCAGTCAGTGAAGCGAGCAGCGATAACGGTGGCGGTAAGAAGAAAGGCAACAAGTCACAGAAACGGAGCTCCGAGGACGTCGGAACGAATTCAAATCGCGGCAGTATCAACCCACCACCACCACCACCACCGCAGCACACGTACTCCCACCCGACGTACCCCCCGCCTCCGGCGTACGTCATGAGCTACAACATGGCGCAACCCACCGTCAGCCAAGCCTACTACGCTTCGCCGATGCCGCCGTCCTCGCAGGGGTACGTGTACATGCCATATCCTCCGCCTCCGGAGTTCTACTACGGCTCCATGGAGCCTAGCTTGCCGGCACCGATGCAGCCGCCGCATGACAACGTGTTCAGCGACGAGAACCCGAATGCATGCAATCTTATGTGATCGTCGCCGGCGGGTAGCTGGAATCCGGAAGTCTTCATAGCATATCCTTTCCTTGGTTTAGTCATCCATTAGGTGTTCGACGAATGTATCTGTAGATGTACCCAAGTGCTTAACTGTATGAACTTATACTACTTGTATGAGTCAAGTACTCTGTTCTGGTGGTGTTAATTGAATTGCAGTTCCAATGTCTTCTTCTTCTTCTTCTACAGTGCCATGTTTCCCTCGGTTCTTTTCTGATGTCAAGTTTTCTGTTCTTGAGTGTTTGATGAAGTCCAAGCGGGAGGAGCTGTTGTCATGTGAGGTTTGGTTGTTCGAAGGTATCATTCATGACAAAAAGGAATTGGATCTTCCATATTTAATTCTCTCAAAGATAATCTAGAAAATGACTAACGCTAGAGGTTAAGAATGGTGTGTGTGATCTGAATTGTCTTTTGCTATTTCTCATGCAAATGGATAGACAAAGAATGAGGAATTAGCAGACCAACACTAGTTTACTACAACATGTCTAAAACCTGAAAGAGGAGAAGGACCTAATTGTGTCAGATTCAGCTGACCTTTTCTGCGGCTTGAGTTTGACTGGTTTGGAAGGAGGTGTTAATGCTGCGACCTCAAGTACTGTGTGGCCATGTCAAGTTCTCCCTTCAATGGGGCCGGCTGAAGTGCTTCATTGCATTTTTGCAAGACCACATGGAACAAGTTGCAAGTTTTTAGTTTGGACTCCCAAGTAGAATGATGAGAACAAAGTCTCTGGTTCTCTGATTCACTTGGACATGGACAACTAGGAAGAAGGGTATTGTAAACATGATCCTGAAGAGGGGTTGAACTTGTTGAATTGGATGTTTTGCCTCCTTTACAGACTCTACATTGCTTCAGGGAACTCTTCAGGAAGAGAACAATGTTGTTGGTGCCCACAAAACCCCCAGAAATCATGCTTAATGCAGCAACTAGCATCAGGCAGCAGCTCCACATGGAACAACAATGCTGAATTCATGGTGATTCGTTGAATCTTCGATCGAGCTTCAGGGCAAATTCCTCATAGTACAAAGAACTTGCACCAGTGATGATCGGTGTACAAGTGTGGACCTTATCAAGGCATTGCCAGCTCTTACAAGAAGGCTACAAAGACGATCTCAAAAGACAATTGATGGGCCAACATGAGGTCTTAAACGAAAGGATCGAATCAATCTGCTTAGGTATGTATCTTAATTAAGAAGCAATTCATGAGGGTTTCTGTTCTCCAAAGCTCTTCTCCTTCAGGGCTCGTATCTCATTGGGTTGATGAGGGAATCATACAACAACACATATCAAATAATCAAATTCAGCTTGTGATAGCTGCAGATTAAGCAGGGGTTTGGAAGTATTGTTTATAAAGTAAGAATATAAGACCTTAGGAATTGTATGGTAATTGCATTAAATAATAATTGATCATGCAAAAGAATGTGATGAAAGTGCAGCAAAACTATGAGTTTTTTGTTTAGTTTAAAATCTTTTTCTAACTATTATACAGTGGATGCGACTTTGGCTATCAAACGAACATCATGCATGATTGTACTTATGATACCATGTTGGGCGGCATGTGTGTAAATAATTAATTAACATATGCAAATCAAGAGTACTAATCGATCTAACAGATAAATATAATTACCTAGAATCTATAAAGAGATGTCTGATTAGTTAACTATAATGGGAATCCGCTATAAAGGGAATCACACACAATAAATAGTCAAATTGAGCTTGTCTGATTAGTCTGACTCTTGAGTATTGACTTGAACAACCGAGGGACATTATTGCGTCTATCTCCAATTTAATTTTATAGAGTTTAGGATATTATTGGCTTGAAACATAATCAGGTTAGATCTAGTTTCGCATTAGAAGAAGAGTTGACTCTTATATTTCAAGAGAATCACATAAGACCGTCCCAAAACTCACTTCCTATTCCAAGCCTCGACATCTTTTGTCAATTTTTTCATGAGTCGGTTTTCACTCAATGGTATCCTATCGCAACCATGTCTATCCCTATGGAAACTTTCTATACTCTACTTTAGCAAATGAAGTTATTATAAGGATAGCTCAAATCGTCGCTTCATACCTACCTCAAATAACCTAAGTAGCTAAACAGGCTTTGCCTACTTTTGTCTCCCCTATTCCTGATTCTACTCTGCCACCTGCACCTCTTTTGAGCTAAGTAGTCGAGTCATTCTCGGCTTAGATTCAAGCACCGCCCGGTTCTCCTCCTCCATTAGCAATTTAAATCCAAATCATCTTCCAAGCTAAGTAGCCGAGCAGGCAGTAGCTCGAACTCGACCGATATATGATAAATATCCCAAGACAACTCCAAGTTGAAGACCGACACCTTAGATTCTGAGTTGATGGACTCCACTTCTGGTGGTGGAGCCACACAACTAAATGTATTCGCCTCCACTAAGGAGTTCGTAGTCGCCATCGGGGTGGTCGACTCAGCTCCCTTCCGAGATTGAAGTTTTCACAACCCAACACCAAGGGTGGTGACGAGGATGATTACCTATCTAAGTCCATAGTGTTGGAAGAGGAGGTTGTGGATAACATTGAAAACCTTTGGGAAGTGAGGTTGTTGAGGGTGCCTTAAGTGCTTTTTAGCAAGGGTTTTGGTCACTAAGATGAGGAATGCTGAGGCAACTGGTGGATATTTATAGAACCCAACATAGGTATTTCATATGCTCGGCCATCTGTTTAATTACATAATAGTTCTGGATAAGGTGGGATATGCGACATCATCCTTGCATCGCAACGGTCAAACAGATCATCATAAAAATCACAATCAAATCGACCACGATCCCTACAATGATCACGCATTAATTAATGATTCTACCATAACATCCCTTTCATTGTAGGTGAGTACAACACGTGCATTTGTCGGGCTATACTCGGATCCACCCAACTTTTCCCACTCGTCAAAAAGGGAGCGTGCCCAACATGTACCCTTGCTAGGCTCCTACACCATTGCATGGTGGTGGTGCTAATCCCTATCGTGTCACAACCCCTAGCCTTCTAGTTCTTTGTGCACTATCGTGCTCGGTCGCTAAACTCTATCGTGTCATCGCACCGAGCCTTTTGGTTCCTTGTGTGCCACCACGCCTGATTATTAATCCTTTATCACACTATCACACCCAACCTCCTAGTTATTTGTGTGCCACTAGATCTAGCCTTTTAACCCATAGCATGTCACACATCATAACTTTCAATCCTCTGCATATTGTCGTCTCTGACTTTTCTAAACCATTACACTATCGTCCATCAAAGCTCCAACTTTTCAATCCTCACATGAGACTCATAACCATCGTTGAAACTACATCGTTACCATAAAGAAACTACCTATTATACCTTATCACACCATCGTATAGTCATACCCTTCTGCTTCACTACTACCTTCGTCACGCTCAATAAAAAAGGAACATGTCAAGAGGATCAAGTCAAATCAACTAAGTCAAAAAATCAAATCGGGTCAAGCGAGTCCAGGAAGCTAAGTAGCGCGTATTAACTCACGTCAACTTCATGAAAAACTCAGGATCATATATTTTAATATATATATTTTTTTATTTTTTTAAACGACAAAGGACCTCAAAAGAATAGTATTTTTTTTTACTTATAATACTTTTTTGCCCGATAAGTGAAGGGTATGCGTTATAGTGGATATACTTTTTAGTATATTTATATTTAGTCTAATTTTTAGTACAATTCATCCTAAAGTTTAGGAATAATAAAATTAAATTAAATTAGAAAATGATTGAATGGAGGGTATTGTTGCCATGTTGGATTGAACGGTTGGGATGTAAATATCTGACAGATGAAGGGTGAACATTGTGCATTGGAGGGAACCGGTATTATCCGAATTGGAGAGGATCCGAATGCCATCGAAGCCACGGCCGCTGCTTCTTCTTTGATGACGGAAACTAGGGTTTTGTCGATCGATAGATATCACATCTTGAGTTAGGGTTTTCGCCGACCCAGATTCCTGGCTATCCCATGGCGATCGATCTGTTCGATGGATCGGATTCGAGCACTGACGAAGCCGAGCTTACCACTATCAAGGTCGACGAGAACTACGCGCGGCGGTTGGAGCACAACAAGCGCCGCGAGGCCCTTCAGCGGCTGCAGGAACTCAAGAAGCGCGGCCTCGCCGGTGGCTCTGACGGCTCCGAGGAGTCCTCCGGTGATGATGACGATGAAGACGAGGAACCAGATAAGTCCGGCAAGAACGACGTCAAGTTCTTCGAGACCCTCGTCAGGGTCAAGAAAAAGGACCCCGCCATCCTATCCGACAACGTGAAGGTCTATTCCTCCGATGAGGAGGAGGATGAGAAGCCAAGGGCTGCCAAAAAGGAGCGACCTTTGTACCTGAAGGACGTCAACGCTCGACATTTGATTGAAGAGGGGCCAGAATTTGAGGAGAAGCCATTCAAATATGACTCGAAGGTCTACAACAAGGAACAGGCTGAGGGGATAAAGGCATTCTTGGAAGCGGAGAAGGCAGCTTTCGCATACGTCGACGATGAGGATGATATCCTGAAGATGAAGGAGAAGGCTGGAGAAGCAGAGAAGGACGAGAACACCCAAAAGATGGATCAGAACTTGGATGAGTATTTCGGGAAGAACGATGATCTGAGCGATAATGAGAAGTTCTTAAAGGAATACCTGCGGAACAGAATGTGGATTGGCGAGGAAAAGGATAAGAAGCCTTCTTTTGATGATCTCTTTGGTGTTTCAGAGGATGAGGATGAGCTGGACAAGCAGGATAAGTTCGAGGCTGATTACAACTTCAGGTTTGAGGAAGGGGGTACAGACCGAGTGTTGGGTCACTCGAGGGTCATCGAGGGATCAGTGAGGAAGAAGACGAGCAGTAGGAAATTGCAAAGGAAGAGCAAGGAGGAGAGAATGGCACAGGCAGAGTTCGAGAGGAAGGAGGAGCTGAAGCACCTGAAGAACCTGAAGAAGAAGGAGATCCAGGAGAAGCTCGAGAAGATCAGAGCAATTGCTGGGATCGGAGATGATGGGACTGTCAAGCTAGATGAAGATGATCTGGAGGAGGACTTTGATCCTGAGCAATATGATAAGAAGATGAAAGAGATGTTTGGGGATGTTTATTATGATGCTGAGGATGTCGATCCTGGATTTGGGAGTCAGGAAGATGAGGATTTGGAGAAACCAGACTTCGACATGGAGGATGAGTTGCTTGGGCTTCCCAAGGGTTGGGATACCAGTGGAACTGAGGGGTTTGAAGCAACTAGGAAAAGGATATTGAAACAGAGGGAGGAAGAGGAACCAGAGAAAGAGGATGGTAAGAGGAAGAGGAAGCGTAAAATCTCTCTCAAGGAGAAGGTGGAGCTTGATAAGGAATTGGAGGAGTACTATAAATTGGATTATGAAGATACAATCGGGGACCTCAAAACTCGATTCAAATATAAGTCTGTTCCAGCTAATAGATTTGGGATGCAGCCTGAGGAGATTTTAATGGCAAATGACAAGGACTTGAACCAATATGTTTCTCTGAAGAAGTTAGCACCATATAGGGAGAAAGAGTGGAAGGTCACATATCATCAGAAGTTGAAGAAGGATTTGATTCTTCATGGAGAAAAATCCGACCAGAAGAGCAGCAAGAAGAGCAAACCAAAGGGAATTTCTGTTTCTACAGAGCCAGACAAGGAAAAACAGGTACCTGAGATGGAGGAACCAAATGATGAGGAAGTAAATAACTCATCTAGGCGTAGTAGAAGAAGACGCCGCCAAGCAGAATTGAAACTGTCGAGATCCAGGCTTATGGCATATGGAAAAATACCTTCAAAATAACGGAAAAAACACTAACCAGTGTTGAAGAGAATGATTACTGAAAGAGCATCTACTAAAAATCCGGTGAGACTTTGTTTAAACGATGTAGGGAAAGGGACCTGTCAAAATGAGGGTTGTCATTCGTGAACATTAATTTTTGCTCTGATCCTTTTTTCTATAAAATCTTTGGTCATCTGTGTTGTATCGGTGGTACTGGCTTTTCCAATTTTGGTTCTTGGTCATTTCATGTGTGTTTAGTGACTTTAGTCTAATCTTTGCCCAGTCGGTTCTCTTATACACTATGTATTTTAGCACATTCTTGGTTACACTTCTTGGACAATATTGGAGCCTTTTTTTATTCTACATTATTGCAATGAGATCATGTGCGCAACTGTGTCTACATACAAACGGTTTTTTCACTTGAACTGGTGCATGCCGTGTATCTTTGTAGAGAGTTGTATGGTGGCTGGATGGAGCTCTTGCCACAGATTGCTTTGCCATGTGCATGTTTCTTATTTATCATTGAACCAATTTTATGTAGTGATATGCTGCTTGAGATCTATATTCTTTTTGTTACAAGATATCTTATGTATTGGATAGGTATATTTTCTGATTAGGATGTTTTAATACCACTTTTGTAATTTTAAAATGGTTATTTGTGATATTTATTTTGCATCTTTGGAGAAGGAATTTATGTGAATGATTAGCATGTCTTACAAAGAGACAATAGGCAACAAGAAGACAGTTTAAATTTAGTTAAAATTGGAACCGATATTTAGTGATTGTACACCATATTTTGAGTATGTCTAATTAATGCATTTAACAAGGTGAAAAATGTGGACTTAAAACAGATCCTCAAGTACCTTTATTGTTATGGGGAACTCGCTGAACACTCCTTTTGTCCTAACACTGCTGATAACTCCATAATAAAATCTGTTCTTACAGCAATGTAATTATACTTCTTTGTTTTCTTCATATCTATCTCTATGGATTCTATTGTATACTTCTTTAGCATCAATAAAAGCCATGTGTGAGCCTTTTATCCTCTCTTTTTTTCATTAGTTGTAGTGTTAAATAGCACAGTAAGTAGACTGTTCTGCTTTTTAGGATCTTAACAGTTTGCAGCTTAAGTAATTGTGTAGGTATAGCTTTTAACATAAATTTTGGATGGAAGCTGCTGGCACATATTTTATGAAGTTTGATCAAGCCTGTTTTACTTGGTAATAACTGTTTTCTTTCTTGACTATATGATGCTTTGGGTAAGACTACCATCACTAGGCTAAAGCATGATCTATAATTTGGTATGTGTGATTCATCTAAATTTCTTTGATGCAATTACAGTTCAAAAATTTTCAGTGCATTATCATGTGAGACTGATCAAAGAATTATTTCTGTTCATTTTCCTTTTTGTTTTATGTAACTATTAAAAGAATACAACTTTTCGGAAGTACTTTGAGGTTTGTGTGTCCTTCAAGCTGTCGAGATCAAGACAATACTCTGCATGCATGGATTTAGTGACATCTAATCCTCTGTGAAGTGTTTATTCTTTTTATGCTTTTTACTTTTTTCAAGTAAGTTTAGATTCTATATATATATATAATATTTGTGCATATGAGTTGACATTGTGAGCTTTATCTGATTTTGCTTCCCATGTTTCCAACATCTGGCCTGATCATCAAGTGCCTCCAACACATTCTTCCTTCATTGCACATTAGCTTAACTAGTTATTATTTTTTCTTGTGATAGATTGCTGGTGGATTCATTATTAACCTTTCTAATGCTCATTTCAGTCTTTTACAGAGAGATATTGGTGTTAATTTATTCCGAGCTGTTCTTGTTTCTCTATTATGGATTTGTGAACCCATTGCAAACAAGGACTGAACATGCTTCTAAAAATGTTGTTCTCTAGTTTGTCGGAAAATAATTATTGTGATCCAATTCTTTAGTTAAAATTAATTGTATTTCTTTGTTAATAGTTACAGATTGAATCTTATTCCTATCCTGCAAGGAAATAAAATTATTGTTCCGGATGGAATTAAAGATACTTATTTTTCTTTAAGAAAATTTATAGACTATATCGTCTTGCATGTGTATAGGAAAGAAAACAAGGTTGTCACCTACTAATGGTGTCTGATGAGAGGAATAATATTCGAACATGTTTTCGTTAATATGCTGTAATATTAGGGACAGGTAATTGACTTGATCTGTGGTGATGAAAGCTTGCATGCGAGTAGCCGAGTTGATGCAGACGTAGAAACGAACGAGGATTCTCGCAGTGGAGTGGGTAGTGTAAGCCTCGATACGGGACTCGCGTAGCTTTAGGTAATCATTGACCAAGTCAAAATAGGAAATAATATTATCTAATGTGAATAAAATATGTAAGAATAATTGTTCAATCAATATGAGTGTCAGTTATTATATTTTTATTATTATAAATTAATTGAATTAGGTTCAAATCGAATCAGAAAATCAAATCAAATCAAATCAATCAATTAAGTTAATCAAATCAATACAAAATTCTTTAAAAAATTAAAATTAATATCATAATTTTGTAAATGATATAAGTCAATTTCATCGATCTTAATATGTTGATCCAATTATTTAAAAATATATTTTTTTTTTAAATTAAAATTATAAATTGATTAACCAAACCAATTTGGGTTCGAACTTATCTTATTTTAACTGATTAATAATATAATTTATTTTGTTGAAGGGTTGACCCATATGATGTTCATGTTGACATCATTGTCCGATTTAGAAGATGATGATACATCAAAGACCATCTCCGACAAGCAGCAGCAGCAGCAGCATCAAAACCAGTGACCGGGCGTCTCCTCGGCCTCTCTCGTTCGACCCACCAGAATCGGAGAAGAAGGTGAATAGGAGGAGAGACCACATATGGCGACGCAAAGGGCGACTGCTGCCTCTCCCTGCACTTGCCATCTGCATGGCGGCGCTGCTGCTGGCCGCCGCGGAGGCCACACCATCCGGCGGGTTCTTCACGGGAGCCGTCGACGAGTTCTTCGTGCTCGACTCCGAGGTCAACCGGAGGATCCTCGCCAGCACGCAGGACTACCTCAGCTACAACATGCTGAAATCAGACTCCGTTCCTTGCTCTCGTCGCGGTGCAGCCTACGGTAATTGCTGCGCCGGTGCCGAGGCCAATCTCTACGATCGCGGCTGCAGCCAAATCACACGATGCCGGAGTTTGCGAAGATGATGATAAGCTCAGATAATTTAGATGTCGATGATCGACGATAAATAAACTCTGAATCGATTCTCATCTTCGTATCTTAGCTCATGTAAATAAGGTGAGACAAGAAGAAGGGTATCGTCCGTATCTCACATACGGCAACACATATATTCTCGACGGTCGATGTTGGATTTCACATGAGATCTTTTCATCCATCTTCTTCGTGTCGGCATCCGTAGACTACACTCGAAGGCTTCTCCGACCATTGATTGATTGGTACGTCCCCACCCAACGAACAAAGGATAAGGACTACATCTACCTGGCAAGTAATCCCAATTAGGATGCTTAAAATATTTATAATTATATTTATAAAAAAAATATTTGCTATTAAATTCTCTCTGAAGAGAACTGAGAGAAACTAAAATTTTAATTTACATGTATAAATAAATTTATAATTAATCTCACATAATGATTTTTTGATTCTAAGCCTCTCATATTAAATACTATATATATATATATATGTTATAACTTATGACATGAATTATATTTGTAGGTATAATAGTTTTAGGATTTAATTGAAAGCATGGGCCCACTCCTACTTGGAAATGATTGTGACCATCAATCCAAACATTGTTGCAATTATTAGGTAAGCGAGTAATATATATATATATGATATACGTACACGTCACTTTTGAAGCATGTGAAGCAATTGACTTACCTAATTCAGCCATACAGGGGCAGTTTGGGAATTGAATGGTCATAGCATCCTACAAAAGAAGGACAGCTCAATTATAGTATCATCTTATTCATGGTTTCCTTTTTAATTTGATTAGCTAATGTTGCATAGCTTTTATACGATTGATAAGCATGGATTATAGCAAAAAACAAATATAATAGGGATTTATTTTGATATATAGCTTAACATGGATAATTTAGCGAAACAATTTCACTTTTCTTTTATTTGGCTTATATCATATTTTTTTTTATCATTTTTTATTTTTATAAATTAATTTTAATCTTTTTTACCTTTGATGTTTAAACTAAAATTAATAATTATACGCTCATCGAATTCTTTTAAGTCAATCTTAATCTTATTCACTTCTGATATGGGATTAAGAAAGTCAATCTTAATCTTATTCAGTTTTTATAACTTAAATCATAATTTTTGATAAAAGAGTAATAATATATTATTATACCAAAATTTACCCTCACATATGAAAAAATGGCTACTCTACTACGATAGTTGACAACAAGATGTTAAGAGTTTCAATTAAGAAAACCACAGTTGTCTTGCAAGTTTGGCCATCTAAAATACCAAAAATGATAGTTAAACCATTTTATCATCTTTCGCTTGATTATTTTTTTTGCCATGTTCTCAGTAGATTAGTCTCTTAAATGGCATGAGGTCAAATCTCCTTTTTCTTTGGCCCATAATCCATTCAGTGCTTAAGTCCTTTAGACAAAACCACACTCAAATAAAGTCTTAGCATTGGCATTTTGAGCAATCTCTTAAAGAAATTAAAAAAAATATATAATTATATATTTTTTTAATTTTAAAAAAAAATTAAATGTATCCCTAATCTCTCTTAGCTCCGTTATATCGAATAATTCCTCTATACTTGTTAGTAACTTAATACATCCATCTCTTATTACCTCGTTAACACGAATTATTCTTCGAGACATTTATCTCAAAATAATATGATGTCATTTTGCTATTTCTCGTGATGTTCAACAATCAACAAGAATAATTTAGCAAATAAAAAACTTACTAATTTTAACGTAATCGAACGGTATAATATGGATTGACTAATGTTAGAAATAAAAGATTGAAAGTATGATTGTTGATTTTTTTTTTAAAGCTAGTCAATAGTACATTCAATTCAATGAATGCGATTTCAAATCTTAATTTTTAGTAAGTATAAGATTTGATGCACTAAATCTTTGATCAGTGGAGTGAGTCTGTTTTATATGTATTATGATTGTTGGATTGGTTAAGTGGATGTATAAAACAACCTTTTCTTCGTTTGCGATCGACAAATGACCGGAAAAAGGACGCAATTGACCAAAACGGCAAAGTCAACGAGCAAACGTCGAGTGCAACCCGGTGAGGATTCCGGAACGCCAAGGCGGTAAGATGACCGAGGGAAGAAGCGCATGTGCCCCACGTTGGCGTCCATGTGCTGCACCCTCGTCACTCCCCACAATTATTACCGAGTCGAATCGCAACTCACCGGTTCGACTCGGCCCTGCCCGCGTCCAACCACCGCGAGTCTACCGGTCTTCAGCATCAACAGCACAGTATTCTTTTCGGAATACTTATAAGAATAAAAGAAATAAAAATAATTTATTATATTATTTACTTAATCATTCTCATTCACCATATTATCATATTTATTAATGTGTTTTATATTTTTATATAATATATGATTTTTATATAAATACATTAAACTTATATTATCCAATCAATAAACTTATTGGTTTGTTAATATAGGTTTTGGATTGATAATTAGTTGGATCCAAAAACAAATAAAAGTATAATTCATGGGCACCTTATTTCTTAGACTATTGGACCAATTTGGCCTATTTAGATTGAGATTAGAATCTGAGTGCTGGCCTGAGATGAGTTTTGTTTATTTAGGTATTATGGGTTGATGGTGTTTTGAGTAATTAGTCTAAAACACTCTTAATTGGCAGTGTGAGTTTTGTGGTGTTTTGGTAGCTTCATAAATGAAATGTGTATCTTTCAATATACAACAACAACAAAAAAAAAGAATCCTTTGAGAGTGAAAGTTTGTCTAAATTTTAATTTTTTTATTTAAAATATTTTTTGAATTTAATATAAATATTTAAAATATTTATATGATTGTGATGGACTTATAAAAAATTGAATAATTAAAATCTCATTACAAAATAATAAAATATGATATTGATCTTGATAGATTATTGTAATATATTGGGCTCCAATCCCATCTTTATCACACACACACACACACACACATATATATATATATATGTCTAATTTTTATTTTTATATGAAATCTTAAATATATATTTTTTATTCAGAATAATGTATTAAGGGTATAAGAGTTGAAGATATGAATATATATATATATATATATATAATTCTGTAGAAATTAATTAGTTAATAAATATTTTGTATTTCTATTTTTGTTGATTATAATAAAAAAAATAATATAATTTTTCATCAAATTGCGTCTAAATCACAACCTTCCCTACTACTATACTATTGAAAGCACAACCTTCCACCACTATTCCCTTCTCCCCATAACGTCTAATTTAACATTATTATTATTACAGTTATAGATCTTTTTCAGTATATCGTGCTTTATATGGTGGTCTCGTTTCGGTCGCTGGTCCTCTCTCTCTCTCTGCTTCTTTGTAGCTTCTCTCTCTTCCCGTGGAGTGAAAACCTTGGATCGGAGTAGGAGGGAGAGAGAGGGCGAACAAAGAGGCGGAGATGGTCGAGACGAGGCGGAGCTCAGCCGCTGCGGCTGCCGGGAAGCGCTGCCCCACCCCGCCGTCTCCGACATCGGTGGTTTCCCCTAGCGCAAAGCGCTCAAAGGTGCGATCTTTCATCCCCTTTTCGTTCCCCATCACCAGATTCTGATCTTTGCCGGTCGTTTTGTTCCTGGAATTTTTCAGGTGGAGGCAGGATCACCGGCGCCAAGGGAGAAGGAACCGGTTGATCTGGAGGAACCGTCGTTGGCTGCTCAAGATGATGGCGTTGTTGCCAAGTCGACCTCGCCTGATATTTCCCTGACGGTGGAGTTGGAGGTGGATGGCCCTATCGGGTTGTCCGGCCAAGGTATGGTGTCGGTCTGCCTTCTGCATGCAGTCCTTTGTCCCCCCTTTTGATTTCCTGGTTGATGTTTTTGGGGGAAAACAAGGCCTTTTCATTGGGCGTTCGGTTTTAATTGTCGACTCTGTTTGGGTATGTCGTAGGACATGTGGAGTGTTCACCGGAATTAGATCTGCCGACGAAATATAAGGGAGAAGAAGGGCCTCCAAGGACCGTTGCTTGGGGCAAGCTCGTATCCCAGTTCTCTGAGGTCGTTCGAATTGCTACTATTATTTTTCTGATTATTCTTATTATTGAAGTTCTTCTGCTGATTGTTTAGAGGTATCGAGTTAAAAGGTCTCAAAGTATTGGTCTTCGGCATGCGATTTCTGTGCGCGATTCAAAATCTTAGAGCGTCAGCTGCCCCAGGCAGCTTAATTTCTTTCTTGCATGTTAGGATTTGTTCGAACAAGACATTCATCTCTATCTTTTCACCTGAATTTCTGTCTATTCTTTGCATGATAACTATTGGTGGAATTTTGGTTGTTTCTTCGGTAACTGCTTTCTTTCTTGTTTACAATATCTGGTGGAATTTTTAGTAAGTATTCTCGTGTTCTAATCCTTTTTTCGTCTGAAAATGAGTGGAGTGAACCTTGTAAGAGAAAAGAAATTTTCCTGTTGAACCTTTTTTTTTTTTTTTTTTCATTTTTCCTGTATATTTTTCTCTTGGTATAAATGATTGGAGAATTACCTAGTTGCTTTGAAAGAACCAACCAACAGAGCAAAAAACCTTGCACTCCAAACCGAACCTCATTGGTCTTGGTACAGGAAGGCCTACTTTCTTAATTGCTAATAGAAGTAATAAGCAATCAGACCTTTTCTTGAAAGATGTAGCGTCCAGTCCTTATGAGGTGTCTTTTTCCTCTTTGAGAAAATGAAATGGATGCCTAGTGGAGAAAAAATGCTAGCACTGCAGAAAACAGTGAAATAACAAGAAAATCTTGTGAAAGCTGTCTTATCAAACTGTTTCTTTTGTAAACTAACCTCCAAAACACTGCAGATAAGTTATATGACTGGTACAGATAAACTTTTTTGCAAGAACTATAGATTTTTCCAAAGATAGAAGGCCTAGCATTAATTGCTAAGTGCTCCCCTCCATTTTCATATCTCAGAAGTTCCTCAAGTATCCTTGTACTATCATCTTCGTTGAACCAAAACTGACCTGTTTAGCACCAAAACATATCTAATTATTTTGGATTTTCATAGTCTAGCAGTTTGCAGAAAATGCAAAATGAAACTGTCACATGTGGTCTGAATCACTTGTAGTAGCAGGCTCATGGCCAGAATTTGAGTGACTTCCGAGCCTCTTTCCCATGTCAGTTTGATCCATATGGCTAGAAAGTCCACAAGGGTAACTTGCTACCTTGATACTGGCATGTTGCTTGATGGGGAATCAACTTTGGGGATTTAGTCGTTTAGCTGGTACCAAAAATTGAGTGTTACTAAGGATTTTGGTAGGAATCGACTATGAATCAAACAGAAACTATTATGTTATTTTATTTATGCTATTAATTGAAATTTAAAAAAGTCAATCGTTAGGTATTTGTTTGCACAGGATCTTCAAATTACTCACATTCATCATAGAAGCTCTTGAGCGATACCACAAATTTTTGTTTGAGTCGAACAAGTGTGCTCCACAATGTTCTCTCTTTTTTTTTTCTACTAGTGTATGTTAAGTGTTAACTTTTAAAAATTCAATTTTGTGATTGAAATTACTTAAAAGGTAGAAATTCTCTTTTTATTATTTAGTACTAAAGCTTTTTTCCCCTGCTGAACAAGCTGCTGTGCTTCCACATTAAGTTAGAATGTAGGCCCAAGCCTGCTTGCCCTGCAGATTCAACTTGATTCATCTCATTTTTCTTACTTCTCTCTCGTGGTTGTTTTGAGGGTTCCAACAACATATTGGCTAATTTTATGATAAATAACCTACTTTTTCATGACAGAAGCTCTACATCTCCTTCAAACTTGTAAAGCCATTTCTTGTTGCTGGTGGATTGACAGGAAAGAAGTGGAGGTGGGCTGAGATTTATATGTGGTGATCTGGGGATTCTTTAGATATTAGTTTTATTATTATTATTTTTTGTTTAACTACTGCTTTATGATTAATGGAGGGGGTAATTTGAGGTAGAGGTGTTCATGGGGTTTAGGAACCAGTCTTTGTTGTGTACTCTTGTAGTTTTTTCCTTTTTGGTGTCCCAGAAATTAAAATTTATCTATAAAATTAATATATTTATTTGGTTGGACTTTGATAATTGGGTTACTAGACCTGTTTATACTTGAACGCGAACTCTTATATCAAGATATATCATGCTGCCTGGCTGCCTGCAATGTTTGCTTTGGATCTTTCCCCTTCCTTTCTAATTGTGATTCATGGCTGATCATGCTTATTTATATGCTCTTCATGTGTATTCTCTGATCAAGTCTTTTATCAGTTATTGGTTTGGTAAACAAGTCCATGCTGTAAATCTACTGAAAATGGAATGTCGTCACCTGGTGTAGTATTCGTTGAAATTAATTATGGAGTATTTGTTGGTTGATCGAGATGTAACATAACATGTTATGAGCAATATTTCCTTTCTTATCCTCATTCATAATTTGCTAGTTTTGAGTTATTTGTTTATTATTCCAATAGGACCATATAAAAGGTGCCATACCGCTTGCTATGTTTTCCATGGATCTCTTCTCTTCCTTTCTAATGGTGATACATGGCTGGTCATGCATATTTATATGCTCTTAATGTTTTTCTTGATTGTTTTCTTTGATCAAGTTTTTTTCTAAATTATTGACTTAGTAATCAAATCCACACTGTAAATCTACTGGAATGGGAATGCCATGGGCTGGTCTAATATGCATTGAAATAAATCTAATATGGAATGTACATTGGTCGAGTGAAATTTGACATGACATTTTATTAATAAGATTTCCTTTTCTTATCCCCATTCAGAATTTGTTAGTGTTTGGTTATGTGTTTGTTATTGTGATTGAGCTGGTTGAGCTATAATGGTGTAATAGAACAACAACTACAATAACAAGGATCAGCTACATGGTTCTTTTGCCACTATTGAACTTATCTTTAATTAAATTAAGAGCATTTAAATCTTTATTTATATTTTATAGTAAATTCTAATTGTCTCACAACTATTAACTGTATAATATTAGCTGGAATCACCATTTTAAGTTTCCATAAATATCTTTTAAAAAATTGCTATCAAATAAGGAAACTTGAAAAAGAGAACCGGTTATAATGTTGTTTTTGGCATCTGATTTCTGAGGACCATCAAGATCTAGCATCATTTATCAGAAGGTTTCAATTTCTTTTACCTTTTTATTTGGTTTGTAGCATCTTATTGCTTTAGTCTTGTCTGATATTATATTCTAGTGTATTATAATATTTCTGATTTATTCTTTCCAGAATCCTTCCCGTTCAATCAGCAGTAA
This sequence comes from Musa acuminata AAA Group, assembly GCF_036884655.1. Taxonomy (NCBI): domain Eukaryota; kingdom Viridiplantae; phylum Streptophyta; class Magnoliopsida; order Zingiberales; family Musaceae; genus Musa; species Musa acuminata. The sequence continues at coordinate 4,411,654 of NC_088348.1, read as the reverse complement.
CCTATTCACTGTCGGTCATAGCAAAAATTGTGATCTGCAATTGCGTGATCCATCTGTTGGCACAACCCTATGTGTACTAAGGCAAACTAAGGTACCATGGTCATTTTCTTTAGAAAAGTGTTTAATATCTAACTTCATTGTGTTTTTGTTTTGGAATCTGTGTCAGTGTGGTGGTGCATCTGTTGCTTTACTCGAAACTGTTGGGGCAAAAGGAGTCATACAAGTAAATGGAAAGACTGTTGACAAAAATTCCATTATTCTGATTGGAGGAGATGAAGTTGCTTTTAGTAGACCAGAAAAACATATTTATGTATCCTTTCCCAGTTTTCAGCTTTTGCTTCTTGCATTTGCTGTCTTTTTGAATGATCTTTGTGAAGCATACTTATTGAGAATTTCAAAAAGAATTATGAAGCTAAGCATAATTTAGTCTGTTATGGAGAAATTAAATGAAGTACACCTGGTGAGGCAAATCTAGTGAGATTTCAATTATTTTTATTTAATCTTACATGACTGCCTGGAAGTGGGCTCATTTCTTCTGGTAATTTGTAAGGATATAGTTAAATGATCAGTTCAATTTTTTCTTCCCTACTTGTTATTTTTTCTTCTCAAGTTCCTTAATATAACTTCAGATTTTTCAGCAACTACCCAAGGAGAAACTGAATACACCAACTTTACATAATTTTCATAGTTCCTTAGAGACGAAGATTGCTTCCAAAAAAGGACTTAAATTTGAGAAAAGACCTGGAGACCATTCAGCAGCTGCTGTAGTTTCAATGCTAGCATCTTTATCAACCTTAAAGAAGGACCTATCTGTTCATCCTTCATCTGCACCTAGTGGTGAGAATACTTTTACATGGTTCAAAGCAAGGTTTCAAATCTTGGTCCAAGACCAATTTTGTTACTCTGTTGGACGGTATGGTACTAGCGTACTGGGCGGCATACTGACCTGTACCACCCAGTCTCAACTGAAGATTTTTTTTATAAAAATGATACCGACCAGTATGGGTTGATACTGGTCTTTGCTTGGACTAGAAAGTACCTGTTGGTATGGTGCATATTGATGGTATCTGAAATCTTGGTACCCCATCCCGACTGGAATATGAAACCTTGGTTCAAGGAGATATTTCTCAGATATTTCTAGATGCAATTTTTTTTTCTGCTATTAGACCTTTCACCATAACAGTTTTCTTGAAAGCTTAAATATTGTAAATTTTTCATACAAAAGTTTGTTACTTTTACTAAAATTTGTTATTTCTTTACACACACAGAACCGATGACTGACTTGGAGCTAAATGCAAACACATGCAAGCTCTTCGAGGATCAAAGGGAGTCTGTCAAGGATTTTGAGTTGCTGGCAAGTTTGTCATCAACTAGATCCCAGGTCTTTAAAGATGGTCTGAAACGAGGGATGATTGATGCTAGTGATATTGAAGTTTCCTTTGATAATTTTTCCTACTACCTGAGGTATTATATGCTGTTTTATGAATAAGATTGGTTTTTGGCTTTTTGCAATATTAGAAGTAGAGTGCTGGAGAAGTCTGTATCCACCTGTAGTTCTTGTTGAGCAGCTGTTTAATGGTGACTTTTCGTAGGCTCATAGGTGGAATTCACAATGGCCCCATAAGAAAATGCTCTGTTGAGCAGCAGTTGAATTGAACCATGGCCAGTATATTAAGTGGAGGTTTTGTTGCACTAGAGCTGCTACCATAAATAGTGTTTTTTTCTGAATGTGCAAAGTTGCTGCACTGCATGCTGCTGATTGCTATTGCACAACATTGCAAATGAGGCATCCAACGAGCGTGTCTTCAATTGGAAAGCAAAAGGTCTTCTTTAGCTAACAACTAAAAAATCGAATGACTAAGTAAGCCAACTAAATTGCTATAATACAAAAGATAACATCCACACATCACTTATAAGGGGACAAGCATGCCTATACATAGGGTTACTAGTGCCCAAGAGTATTATCTAAAGCCTATAATTTATTTTCTCTTGAACATTCCTTAGTTACACGAGTTCCATGCAGAAAATCATTAAAAATAATATTGCAAATTGAGCCTCAGATGTACATCATTGGTATTCTTTTTTTATTTTGCTTTGATCAAGCCTTAAAATAGGGCCCTCAAAGGTAGGCTTCAGAGATACGCCCGATATGATTCGGTATAGACTGTATTTACCAGTTCTACATGTTATCGATACACGAACTTGGGAAAATGGGTTGTACACCCAAGACAGGGCTAGTACCAATTGATACAGGACTGGTATCGCTCTGTACCAGATAGTTTTTTTTTTCGTTTTTAGTTTATTTTTTTCATCCTTGTACGTATACAATGTATGGACACTCGATGCACTGGTGCAGACTGGTATGGTATCAGTTTGAGCCGTGATCAGTACATTATGGTACACAAAATGTGAGCCTTGGACTAAACAAATGTGTAAATACCTATTATACCCACATCATGACACTACCAGACCATTAGGAATTGATGCAAACAATATTTTTAGGTACATACCACAGGAGTAGTATTAACTGTGTCTAGTTTTAGCTTAAGCAGGCCAATGCAAACAAAATGAATATCTTCTGGACTTCTGATACATAATTCGTTGAATCTAATTCTAAAGCTGATTAGACTGCATAACATTGATGAAAGAGTGCAGTTGCTGCAAATTCATGTGGCTCAATAAAAAAGAAAAGAACATGGTCTAGTTTCAATACAAGCTTTAATCAGCTGGTTTAGGTTTGATGTGGTAGTACGGTGTAAATCATAGGGATTTTCTACTTCTTGTGCCTGTGGATGATCAAGGTTCTAGTTGTTGCTAGCTCCTCCTGGTTTAGCAAGCCGCTCACATGGTACATGTTGTAGGCATGGCATGGGGAGTCACTATGCTAACAGAATGCATAGGCGGAATGAAGGAAAAGAAGCAAGCACCAGATGAAATGGTGATCAGTGTGTTTCAAAGATATGCTTACCTTTTGAGTTCTGCTCCTACTGCACTAACTTTTTCTACTTCAGCTACCTCTGAGATCTAGACTCCCATCCCTCTTTTTTATCGTTGAAATTGAATGAAAATCAACAAATCCTAAATTTTGATGGACCACCTAATATGTGAAACCTCTTATAGTTGGATCCTTCTTGATCATGTGTACCATGGTTTAGTGGCCATTGATATAATAAGTATTATATGTCATAAGCCATTATTCGAGGAGGCTATCTTGCCTTTTTGGTGTCAACTTATATGTCTTCTTGGAGTTGTTTCTGGTTTACTTTTGGAGTTATGCAGTTCTAACAATCATCTTTTGAGCTCTCTTTGCAACTTTAACACTCTGGCTGATGTCATTCACCTAGAGTTGGTCTATCAATTGATTAACTGTTTATAGTGAAATAACTTCTTTTTTCACATTCTTATTTCGTTCTTTGCCATGATCAATTCACTATGACGTCACATCTCTGCTTTATTTATACATTTATGGGTTAAATGCTGGCTTGCTGTATGGTTAATCTACGTTGGCTCTGTTATTTTTGCTTGGATTTTATAATATGAGAGCCCTAGTTTGTTACTATGATGCTATCGTTGGCTTTATTTCTAAAATTTTCCTTTCATAATCAGGTTCAATTTTCTTGGCTGAAGTTTTGTAGTTCATATCTTTTCTTCTTATGGCTCAATCATGCATGATCGTGGGGGCAGTGGCATGCTAATGTTATATTATGTAGAAATGAAGAATTATCTTTGATTTTAGATGCTTTTAGTTGTGTCATGCACATTATGCATACACATTGAATGCCCTTTACATAGAGCCCAAGGATTCCCTTGCTGTTTGTCACTGAGTTGGTATGTCTTGTGCCAGAAATTATTGTCAGCTGGACATTGTTTGTGAAGGTTGTCCCTGACTATCTGACAAAAGCTGCAGGATCATGATCCTCTAGAAGTCTTAAGTCTTAACCACAAAAACTGTTACAATCTTTCTTATATAAGATCCAATGACATTAAATTAAAACTCAACTATTTAAGTGTTGCTAACTTGTTATCAAGTATCTTGCTATTCATCCTTTTTAACAGTGATTTGTCGATGCTTGTCACCTTATAATTTCTTTAGGATGTATGCATATATTGCTTTTGGTTTTATTTTAAGAGTGACCATTATGAGTTTCTACTGTACATAGAGATGTTTTATCTTAATTACATGTTTCTACATGCAGTTTCAAGCTATTTTTATTATGCACATAGCACATTAATTATCAAATGAGTTGAATAGTTATGTGCGTATATCTGATGACTGATATCTTTCCCATGTAATTGCATGAGCTTTAATCTTCTAGACATAAGTTCCTATTAAGAAATATGGAAACAAGTGCCTAATTGGTGCAACTGATATGATGGGTTTTGCTCTGTAATTTGGTGTTGTAGATCTTGCCATTTTTAACCCATATTCATTTTAGCCTTTTCTGTTATGCTTGGATGTCACATGTGAATTACTGCTGTTACTTGTGTGTATTCTATATCCATTTCTTATTCGTAGGAATTGGAGGATACCTTATGATGCTTTTATTTTGTAGTACGTGTAAACAAAAAATCTTCAAGTGGTTAATTCCTTGCTAAGTTCTTTTGTACAGTGAGAATACAAAGCAGCCTCTTGTTTCATGTGCCTTTGTTCACCTGAAATGCAAAGAGTTCTTGAAATACACGAGTGATATTTCATCTTTGAGCCAACGTGTACTACTATCTGGTCCACCAGGTCTGCAACTTTGTTCACTTATAAAAAAAATTGTGCATTTTGCTTTCTGGTTAAGATCTGTTTATTCTGCCGATGTTTGTACAGGATCTGAAATATATCAGGAAACTTTAGTAAAGGCACTTGCTAAAGAGTTTGATGCTAGAGTGCTCATAATAGATTGTCTCACACTACTGGGTGTAAGTTTCTCTCTTCGATTTACCATTTGTAATTTTTTTAAATTTGTGTATGGATTATACTTTCACGAGTTCATCGGTAATATTCTTTTTTCTTGCCTTTATACAAGGCTTTCTAAGATGCCTGAGTTTGCCTACACTTGAGAGTGGATGATAAGACAAAAAATTCTAATGGAATACTTGATGTCTTGATGTTTCCATAATTTATTTCAGGGACCATCTTCGAAGGATTCTGAGTCCTTTAAAGAAGTAATAAATTTGGATAAACCAACTGATAAGCAACATGGTGCATTGTCTGCTTGTTTCCAGCATAGGAGGCCAACTTCTACTGTCAAGGCTGATATTGTGGAGTCATCTGTTCTTGATACGGAACCTTTACCAAAGCAGGAGACTTCAACTGCCTCACTAAAATCCTGCCCTTTTAAAAAAGGCAATTTTCTTACTTTACTGTTAAAAAATGTTGCAATTTTTCATGATTGATCATTTTTCTCAATTCTCACAATTGTGTCCCATAATGAACAAATGCTTATCTAGGTGATAGAGTGAAGTATGTGGGTCCATCACAACCAACTGAGGTTCCTCTGATTCCAAGGTATGTCCATACTTGTCCTCATTGATTTTTATAGGTTTTTGATACAACTTTGTCTATCCTGCTGGAGATATTATTTTGTTTTATTGTCGATCTTCAAATTTTAACCTGAAGCTGCAGAAGTGCAACTTTTTTACATGCAGATAAAATGAAAATTGTTCATCAGTTACATTCGAAGAAAATGAAGATAATACACAATAACAAGTTTTGAATATTTAAATGATGGAGTAGAGTTATTCTATGATAAAAGCAGTGTACCTAAAGCAAGGTTTTAACTTTTCAATACCATCAATGCCAGTTTCAACCTCTCTTACTGTTATCTACGTACCACCTGTACGACCCGATATCACTACAAAATATTGAAGTGGTATGTGGAGCAATCTTGAGCTCTATCGTACCAAGGGTGCTTGGTCAGACCAGTGAATATCGGTCAACTTGTCTGGATCAAACAAAACTAGCTGTGTGGTTAAAGTTTCTTGTGCAGTTGTCATTCTTCCCATATCAAGTGCAAGCTCTATTTAGGCTTGCAGACCTGCAAAAAATTGATAGGAGTGTCAAATTGCTGGGTCTTAAATGCCTGAGTATCTATGAATGTCAGTAGTACCTGTATAAAGTTTTATATTTGTTGTTGTATATATATTTGAAGTCTTGTTACCATGTCCATCTGTTTTATATTTGAAGTCTTATTAGCACTCTGAGCTGCAGTATCTACAACCAAGCCAATACAGAGTCATTATATTAAAAGTGGGTACTGCAATATTGAGCACATGCCAACTTATTATTATGGTACTGAGATATTGAGTGTCATACCAACCTATATGGCCCAGTATCACAGAAAAATAATAAAGAAGTGGTATACTGAACAGTCTTGAGCTGTATGGTACATTAATGGTTCTTGGTCAGACCAGTGAATATTTGTGAACTTGTCTGGACTAAGCAAAACTAGCTAACAATAAACACTTCTTTGGTAGTTGTCATTCTTTCCTGATCAAGTGCATGCTCTATTTAGGATTTTTGGTTTGTGAGCAGGGACAAGTTGTAGGCCTACACAAAAATGATAGAAGTGTCTAATTGCTGGTTGTTAAATGCCTGAGTAACTAAAAATTGTCGATAGTACCTGCATAAATAATACCTGTATAAAGTTTTATATTTGTTGCTCTAGATTTATTTTAAATCATCATCTCCATCTGTTTTATGCATAGCACTCTGAACTGCAGTATCTACTACCAATACAGAGTCAATACATTTGAAAAGTGAGTACCGATAAAAAAGTTATTAATGTAGACTTTGAAGCATCTTTTTTCACATCAAGCTAAGTTCTATCAACCAGTTTTATCCTTTTGTACAAAGAACCAATCATTACATCCTCTATATTATAAAAAATTAAACACGTCCATTGAAGCTATTGGCCCCTTACAATTCAAGAGATTGCTTTGGAAGATCTATGATGGTTCAACCTTTGCATTGACTTTTTAGATTGGTTTCTAGTTTCTATCGACTTGTAGTCTTTAAATGCTTCGCCACCCAGTGATTGAAAAAGGCGCATGGGCGAGGCGAGGCGAGGCCCGAGCGCCTCGCTAATCTCCCAGGCGGCGCGCTTCAAACAGGCGTCGCCTGGGCGCTTTGGGCGAGCGCCTGGGTAAACCAAGGCGACCGAACCAGGATTTTAGGTCTGGTTCGGTCCTGGTTCGGTTGGTTAGTTGGTTCAATAGAACCAACTAAACCGATATAACCCTTACCCAACCCGATTGAACCAACTATAAACCGATATAACCCTTACCCAACCCTAACCCGCTGCCGTTGCCACTCCCAATCCCGATCCCGATCCTGATCTCACTGCTCGCCGCTGTCGCTGCTCGCAAACGCTGCCTCTGTCGCCGCTCGCGCCTCCCGCTGCTCGTCGCTCCTGTCGTTGCTCGTCGCTGTCGCTGCTCGCAAACGCTGCCTCTGTCACCGCTCGCGCCTCCCGCTGCTCGCCGCTCCTGCTCCCGCTGCCACTGCTCGCAAACGCTGTCGCCACTCGCGCCTCCCGCTGCTTGTCGCTCCCGCTCCCTTTCTCGCTGCCGCTGCTGCTGCCGCTACCGTTGCTCGCCGCTCGCCGCTGCTGCTGCCGCTATCGTTGCTCGCCGCTCGCTGCTGTCGCTGCTCGCCGCTGCTTCCTCGTTTCTCAGTCAGCATGCTCTGTATACAGTATATTGTTAATATTAAATTTATTTGAAATGATTAATTTTCATTACTGTTAATATATTTTCTTAATTTAATAGCATATTTTTATTTGAAAATTTAAATAATTATATTTATTAATTATATTATATATTTTTATATTTTAGCGCCTCGCTTCGCTCGGGCGAGCGCCTGGGCAAGTGCCTAGCGCCTCGGGCGTTTTTGGACCTTGACGCCTTTTGGCGCCTAGCGCTTTTAAAATCACTATCGCCACCATTTGCCAAGTTGAATCCTTTTTTCCTTTGTCTTTCTGCCTTCCTCTTCTTTTATCCTCTCATTTTCTATCCTTTCACACATGTCAGTATGCATTGCAAGGATTGAAATTTTGTACTGTACCGGAGTTTTGAGCTTTGCTCAGTACAGTATGGTACGAGCATACCGAACAATATGCTTAAAAAATATTAAAATTAATTTTAATATTAAATAATATATATATATATATATATATATATATATATATATATATATATATATATAATCATAGAAATATAAAATAGCTAACGATGGTGTGCTTAAAATGATATTAAATAAATTATATTTAAGCAATATTAAATATATAGAAAATATATAACTTAGCAGCGCCCAAACCCTAAGCGAATAGCTGCAACGTCGAGGAATGGCAGCGGGCGCCTCTGCGAAGGAGCAAAAGAAGAATAATCTTCTTCGGTATCGAGGGAACGATGGCAACAGGCGTTGAAGAGCTGCGGCGTCGAGGGAGCGATGGCAACAGGCTCCATAGCAAAGAAGAAGATGACGAAGAAGAAGGAGGAGGAGGAGGAGGCGGCGTTGGGTACTATTTCTCGAAGCTTCTCCCTCTTTCTCCCTCTTTTTCGAACACCTCTTTTTCCTCGCCTTGCCTCGCCGCAGTCGGGGTGATACCGCCCGATAGCAGGCGGTCCGCATGCCTGTCAACTGGCGGACCTGTATGTATTGCCCGGTACGGGCGGTACCATTTGGTGTTGCAAATCTTATTGTATTGTGCCTGATTGTGCCAAGTATATTCTGTCCGATGGCTGGTTTATATGAGGATTTTTGCTATAGTTGGTCCTTGATATCTAAGGTTTTGTTTCTGTCTATGGTTTTAGGTGGATTGTGTAATTTAAATAAGAATGAAGATATCATGTAGAGCACATGCTTATTTTGTTATGCTAGTGTTATATGCTAGAGGAATGGAGGGTGAAGGGAACCTTAGCTACTTTGTAATTCGGAGAAAGGGAGAGAGACGGAGAGAGAGTTGGAGGGTAAAGGGATTGAGAGAAAAGCAATGGAGGGAGAAAAGAGGACTTGCAGAAGGAGATCTCCTCCTTGTAGGCCTAGAAAACAGCCCATAGGAGTCACAGACATCACTCCCATGAGCCACAAGTTATTTTATTTTGTTTTACAAATTTTATGATCTGTATGTGCATTCTTATCATTATTTTTCTTCTTCAGTTATACTTCTACATCACTTGAATCCTATTGCTCTCACCTTCATATGATCTTGTATCTGTAGTACAACAGTTTGAAATTGTACCAACCAGTTTTGGTATGAGAGTGGGTACATAAGACACAATCCTATTTGTTGCTTCTTGGTTTCTATTGAATTTTGTGCAAAAACATATCTGTTCCTAATTGGCATGCTCAAAATATAGAGGTACATAAGACTATAAGAGTGCAATAAAGAGTTGCATCTTGTTGGAATAGTTCAAGCCACACTAGAATGGCACAACATGGTGGTACGAAGAGAGAAAACAGGAAAAGCTCAAGATACTAACCTTGATGAGGTGCTGCTTTATAATAGTGCCTTCTCATCTCTAGTCTTCCCCCAGAGTAGTAGCGTCTTTTCCTTTCTGGTTGGCAGCTCAATGAGTCATGAGGTGATATGAGAATGGTGAGCCACACTTTTCCTCTGTGAATCGTATCCAAAATGGTCGAGAAGAAGTGAAGAACTTTGGCCAGTTTAGTCATTCCTTGTCCGGATTTAAGATTATGACCAGTTCATCCATTTGAAAGCTGGTTCAGGTATGCCTTCAGTATTTGGTTCAACTAAAAGCCTTTACTGTTTGGTCCAATTAAAAGCAGGTTCAGGCCTTTGTACAGTGGCTCACAAAACATCCCTGTTCTGCAAATTGTTTCCTCCTTGCTATGGGACATTCTAGTCATAACAGCACCTTTTGCTAAAATTAAAATCCATAGATGATAATTATTGCAATGATAAAATATTCAAGCAACTAGATTGGTTCCCACGATAGATCATCTACAATAGAATCAAAGTGTGAACTTGAAGGATGCAGCAAAAGGTGAAGATCTACAAGTAGCTTTTAAAATGATTGAGGGTTAGCAAATTCACTTGAAACGAGAATATGTCAAAATTGTGTCGGAATTGGTAGCCAGAGAGTCATTGTAACGATTCTGCTCGTTGAGGAGGTTATCAAGAAAAGACAACAGACCCACTTTTAAGATGTGTTTTTGGTACACTCTAATCATTGCAATGATCCATCAAGTTGCTTCAACTGGGATTTTTATAAAGTTGCCTTGAGTATTTTTCGCTCAGGCATTTTTGAATACATCCAGAAGAACCCCGGAAGGCTGCTCTTAGTTTTACTTGAATATTTATATATTGATTGAAAATTTGAAACTGTCTTATCTTGACTCATAGAGGGACCTTCTGTATCATACTAGAGGAACAAGATAAACTGCTGTCTGAGTCTGGACATTTTACCTATTTGAATAAATCCTCTGCAAGTCAAGTTTTGACTTTTTCATTGTAAATTAATTCTAGGAAAACTGTATTTTCCCTGCTGTGCTGCTGATTTCTTTTCCCTCTTTATGCATAGCCTTCTTTTTGGGGCTTTAACAGCATGTTTGTATAGTCATATCTGTCCCATGTGGCTATCGCTGCGTCAGTTTGTTACAGCAGCACTCATTTATTCCCCACAGTAAGCAATTTATATTTCCATGTATTGATTTCCTCCAAAAATTAGGCAGGATTACAAAATTTTTATCCCCTTGTCTCTTTTCAAGGATGAGATTTTGAGTTGAGGCAAGTTCTAGGTACAGCTGAAGATTTTTATATGTGTTATTGGGTTTTTTGATTTTGAGAAGCAATTTTTTTGTGATTTTAACAAACATTGTTATCCAATTATACTTTCTAAGTTAACTATGAATGCTTTTGATATTGCCTTTTCATGTCACCCAGTTCTTTTCTTGCTTATATACAGAGGTCCAAATTATGGCTATCGTGGAAAAGTACTCCTTGCTTTTGAAGAAAATAAATCTGCGAAGGTTGGAGTTAGATTTGATAAGCATATTGCTGAGGGCAATGACCTTGGTGGTCTTTGTGAAGAACACCATGGTTTCTTTTGTGCTGGTAGATCTCTCATCTATATCGTCTTTGATTCTTCTGATCAAGCTATTAGATACTTTTCTAAAGTTTACTTTTATGATGATGAAAATAAATTCGCATATAAAAGCCACAAATCTTACTGCCTTCTCTCATTTTTTTCTTGTTCAGCGGACTCTCTTCGCCCAGATACTTCTACGCGAGAAGATACAGGAAGACCTGCACTAAATGAGTTATTTGAGGTAGTTCCTATTCTTCTTTAGTTTATTTGGTATATTGTTTCCTGTTCTTGTACTGAATGCAAACTTCCTTTTTAATCCAGTTTGTATCTGAGGAATGTCAACATGGTCCTCTAATAGTGTTTTTTAAAGACATTGAGAAATCTGTGGCTGGAGGTACCGATTCATACCTCACGATGAAGAGTAAGATTGATTCCCTGCCAGCAGGCATTCTTGTTATCTGCTCCAATACTCAGTTGGACAGCCGCAAAGAGAAGGTACTTTTTGTTTTTCTCGTTTACAGTGAAACTGGTTTATTAGCTTCTTTGGCTTACTGTAGGAAATATTAACAGTAGTATATAATTATATATGTTGCAGTCACACCCTGGTGGTCTTCTTTTTACAAAATTTGGAGGCAACCAAACTGCACTGCTTGATTTTGCTTTGCCGGTATGGAGTGATATTTCCTGAGAAAAAATTGACATATATTATTATTTGGCATATTTATGATACCTATTCTATTTTGTGCATTCTAAGCATTATTTTTAAAGCATTGGTTACATAAAGTTGGGATTATCATTAAAATGGACATTGTCTGGATCTATCTCATAATTCAAGTAGCAAGGTATAGGAAAACAATGCTTTATAAAGTTATAAAAATTGGTGGCTTGGGAGGAATTAGTATGTTGTTAGAACAATGCCATGGGCACTATCCATTTGCTATTTGAAACTCGTCGAAAAGTTGACTTATAGGTCAAACCTCATTTTTGTAACTCAATGTTACTATTACAATGAGAAAACAAACTTTGTCACAATGACTATGATGTTAAATCTGTTTAAGTCCTGGCACAAATATCACACAACGAGTTGACACTTTGCGTAAGCTCATCTATTATTAGAGTGCGAGTTCTCAATGTAATCATTATTTCTAATAACTAACAAAATATTCTCTCCATATTTCACATAAAGTAAAACAATTCAGCTAAATAGTTAATAAACAATTAAACATAACAATCAACTGATGATCTCCACCTCTAAATATAAGAGCTTCTTCATAGTTTTAGTTCTAAAAGTTGTGAAGTACCTGGAAAAAAAAAGGCTTGGGATTTTCAGCTCTGTAGGGGTTGTTTCGTCATAAACCATGGAAACCATCAAATCCTACTATATACCTTAATTAGCTTACAAGATGAACAATGATATTATGCTAAAAAGTAACATTGATTAGAATGTGATCATAATGAATATGATTTAAAGACGATCATGCATTATAAAAGATGTCATATAAAAGAGTCGGGGGCCTATCTGCACATCAGAAGCATTGGATTGCTCGTGATGGAACAATCTTTTTTACAAATGCGAGGTGTTATTCCATATCATAGTCTAACCATCATTGGAATTGAGTGGTAGCTCCACCTGTCATAATAGAGAAAACATGTCTCTTTTCCAAGCATGGAGAACTGCCCATTGCCATGCCTAATGATCCGCTTGTATCTTTTAAGAATTGCCTATCAATGCTGGCTATTCTATTCATTAATACGGTGACAAATTGTCCATAGGCATGTGCATCAGTTTGTCTTAGAGACATCATTCATCAACATCACTTTGCATGCTTGTGCAGAAAACTTGTATATCAAAAAAATATGATGTCAATGGTACATGAAAATATGATGTCAATGAATATATTATGAAAGAGATAGTTGTCACTATGAATATGAATTAAATAGGTAACAACATGCAGGAGTTTTATCACATCACCAGCTTGGGAAAACTCTTTACTTCATAAGGAATTTAAAGACAACGAGATCATTCATATTGGATTCAATATCAAAAAGTTATGATCAGTCCAATCCCTGGAAATTACAATTAAGTCCTCAAATATTACAAATCATTTCTCAAATGTTACATATCAGTCCTCTGACAGATCTGGTTGCTTATAATCTTTTACTTTTTTAAGTGTATTTTGTTTCTTGTTCTTCCACTCTTTATCTTGTTCCTCTTTCCTTTCCTTCTCTCAAGTTCTCATTTTTTCCTATTTTCATCTCCTTTTTCTCAGTCTCTCACTTTCCTTCTTCCCTCTTGGTGTGCCTACGAATTTTTTTCTCCTCGCTCTCTTATCTCTCCTGCTTTCTTTTTCTTTTAATTTTCTCTTCTATTCTTTTATTTTCTCTTTAAATCTGCCCTCTTGCTACCTAATGCAGCAATTCTGCAGGCTGTAATGCCTGTGCCTGTGGCTAGATAGCTTATTTCTGTTCAATTCTTTAGTCCAACTAAAGGCTCCTTTTCCACTATTCACAGATAGAATTTATGAATTCGTACATGAAAGCTCAATTTAAGCAAACGTCTTATAATGCTGAACCTTCTGTCTCATGGTTTGCTGATAATAGCTTTAGATTAGCTATTGGAGTTAAACTTACTAGTAAATTATGCTTTTCCATTACATCTTGACAAAATATGAAGTCTTTTCTTTTCATCTTTCAGATTTCCCATTTGCTTTTTAGTATCAAATTCAGTTTCTGGTGGAAGTGCAGGATTGCTTCAGTAGGTTGCACGAGAGAAGCAAAGAAAGTTCCAAAACAATGAAGCAGCTTGCAAAACTTTTCCCAAATAAGATTATTATCCAGCCACCTCAGGTATGTTGTTTTGAAAAGATATTGAATGCTAATTTTTAAGGGTGATTCTTTTTTTTTATTAGAGAGATCAATCATATGCAAGAATTTCAGGATGAAGGGCAAGTTGCAGAATGGAAAAGGAAGTTTGATGGTGATGTTGAAACGCTTAAAGCTAAATCCAATGCTCTAAACATTCGTTCTGTAAGTTCATGATTTTTTGGCATGATCAATCAGAGTTTCTGCAGAACATTTTTGTTCTTATGATTATCTTCTTTTGCTGTAAGTCTTGATATATCTAAGTTATCCTATTTGCGTACTCTAAAAGTTGTTGGCATATCCAACATCTGTGTAATGTGAGAAGATCCGGTATTCCTGTAACTGTTTCTTTCCCCCACTTCTTGCTGGAGGGTAGACTGAAGGCTGAGCCTGTGAGTTCCCTTCTGCTTATTCTCCACGTTCTTTCTACTTATCCTTTATCTCTTTTCTTCCTTTTCCTTGCATTTGTTTCCACTTGAAAAGGAGATGGTTTTGAGACCTCAAGGGCCTAAACCTTTTTTTTCTTTTCAAAATTTTGCTCTGGCCATAGAACGTGTTGGGCTAGCCTGACAAACAAATTCCGTAGCTAATTTGGTTTGATTCAATTTATATACCTTAGCAGGAGGCATTGGACTGCACTCAGTAGCATTTAACTCCACGGTCTAACCATAGAGACATTGCATATTGAAACCTTAAATATGGATTGGTACATCTTGCTACTTTTTCCTTAATTCATTTTGTTGAAAGGGGGCTAAATGTAATGGACATAAATGCCCTCCATTTTACCTATCTATCTTCAATTAAGTAAACTTCTGTTTCTTTCTGCATTATCATAATCTTCTCCCAAATGCCTAATCTCCTTTCGTTATATTCATCTCCATCTTTATTTACAATATAATCTAAAGTTAAGCCTCCATCTGCTGGTCCATTTCTATATCCAACTCTATGCCTTGACTCCAATATTAGCTATCATTGCAAATATAGGAAGTATTGTATGGGAGAGTCTCCAAGAGGACATATACAACACTTCTATGGCAACTCATTCATTAGATTTGGCATTCTAGAATGCATATAGAGTTACTTTTATTATCTTTGAAAATTAAATATTTTAAATTGGTAGTTCTCATTTGATCTTGGCATATGTACTTAACAAAATTTTACACATCCATCAGTTATGAATGCTGTAAATAGGTTGTGCATTGATGCATTTGCATAAACATCAGTACTTATTTTAGCATTTGCATGAACATTTGTCAGAATGTATGTGTAAAATTGATGTGAACATAAGTTCTTTTTGTATATACCAAGGGCTAAATGTTCATATGAATGCATTTGCATGAACATTTGTCAGAATAATAGGAAATTGATAACACTATTAGTTCTTATTTTAGCACTTGGTATATACAAAAGAACTTATTTATATGGTTAAATTTGATTTTTGTAGAGTGCAAATATGTAATTTGATTTTTTTCATTAGTGTTTATATGAAAAATCTAAAATGTATTTTTAGAGAGAGTCAAAAGATTTACATATTTGTCATAGAGGGTAAACACCTTGACCTGCTGGGGTAAGACCAAATACATTTGACCTTGAGCCCTCGGTGGTAACCTCATACACCAAGTTGCCCTGATGCATTTTATTTTACTTCCGTCTATCATATGTTATTCTTAGCCTTTCATAAAAAAAAGGGTTCTTGATTGTTTATGTAAGAATTAAAGAATTGGGCCTTAGTTTTATGTGTTTTGGGTGTTTTGGTTGTCAGGGTTTGGGGGTGAGGTTTTTAAGATCACAAGTATGATATGTTACATCAAAATTCAAAAGTCAAGAATTTTGTTTTCTAAGCACCTTATCTTTTATATACTTTTGATTTGGACTTCAAAATTCTGAACTAACCTTACTTTGTTGTGAAACTGTGCACTCACATTTCTTCTATATGTTTCCTTTATGTTAGTATATGCTTTGTTTGCTCTGTGGGATTTGTATCAATAATTGTATTTTATATGTTTTCTTGATATTTCTACAATGTTTCAGTTCCTAAATCGCATTGGATTTGAGTGCAACAATCTTGAAAATATATGCATAAAGGATCAAACACTTTCAAGTGAAAGTGAGTGATATCTTTTATTACAGGTTCCTCCATCAATTTTCATTTCCTTCAGATCATGTTTAATCTGATAACCATTCCAGGTGTTGATAAAGTAATTGGTT
Source organism: Musa acuminata AAA Group (assembly GCF_036884655.1). Classification (NCBI taxonomy): domain Eukaryota; kingdom Viridiplantae; phylum Streptophyta; class Magnoliopsida; order Zingiberales; family Musaceae; genus Musa; species Musa acuminata. The sequence continues at coordinate 4,395,544 of NC_088348.1, read as the reverse complement.
TTGCTCTTAGTCACCACCTTAAGAACAACACATCTGAAGCATCTGGAGAAAAAACTAAACTCATTCTTTCAAGTGAAAGGTTATCTTTTTGTTGTTGTTGAATTGTTGATAATTTCCACTAGTTATCTATGATCCATTATAACAATTGTTGGTACCCTTCAGCATCACACATGGTCTGCATATGCTGCAAAACTTCCAAAGTGATTCCAAGAGTACAAAAAAATCACTGAAGGTGAGATGGGTTGCTACCCTCTTTTCTGATTTGTACTAAGATATTGTTTGTTTGTTTACCTTCTGCTCATACAATTTTGTTGAGCTAAATACCTATTTGTTAATTTGTGCTCGAAAATTGTCTTCTTATATGATTTTTTTGGTCAGCACTTAATTCAAAACATTCTTTTCAAAGAAGATGAAAGGATTTTGTCTTGTCCTCTTTAAGTTCCCCCCTTCCCTTTTTTTTCAGGATGTGGCTACTGAGAATGAATTTGAGAAACGGCTTATATCTGACGTCATTCCTCCTGATGATATTGGAGTCACATTTGATGATATAGGAGCCTTAGAAAATGTTAAGGACACATTAAAAGAGTTGGTGATGCTTCCATTGCAAAGGCCAGAATTGTTCTGTAAAGGACAATTGACAAAGGTATATCAAATTTTCTTTCAAGTAATTTTAGAAATCTCAATTTTCAGATGCAGTTTATTTGTTTGTTCTGTAAGGCACACGTGCTTTTAGCTTGGTTTCATATATGTTATGCTTCCCTTGGAATCTTGCTTAAACTTTTTCTGATCTAGACTGCTAGTAAAGCTTATATCCTGACTGTCAATTGATAATCTCGTTGATTCTTAACTCATTTCTGGATAATCACAGAGTCTAGTTATTTAATAGAAATCATGTTTCAAATTTTATAACTTACTACTTCCGTAGCAAGCAAACTATGCTTTAGCCTGTGCCAGCATATGCTCAGGTTCTGCATGCAACTGCTGCAAGCTGCAATGAAAAGCAGCATGCATTGTGCAAAAGATATGAACCATTTTGAAATTTCTACATTCATGTCATGAGATAGAGTGCTGCTATATGCATATATCAAGGGGGCATCGATATTTAGTATTTTATCTTTTAGAAATTCAAATAATTCTCACGAAAAAATTGTGTAATCTCTAGCATTTGAGCATGAGTATTGGTTTGTTTTGTTAATAATTTTGATGTTTTCTCTTTTAATAATTATCCAAAGCTCTTTATTCCTTTAGACATCATATGAAAGTTCAATGACAACAACAACAAGGTCGTAAGTCTCAACTATTTGGGGTCGACTGCATAGATTTTTTGTCACCATTGAGATATGAAAAAAATCATATGTTTAGTTAAGTTCAGAGTACTTAAAGCTTTATTTATAGTTTCTATTAAAGTGTTTTTAGGTCTTCCTCTACCTCTCTTCGTACCACTAACATTAATCATTTCATCCCTTCTGACTACCATATCTGGAGGTCTTTTAACTTTTAAGTATATGCTCATATCATCTTAAGCAATTTTCTCTTATCTTATCTTCTATTGAAACAATACCTAATCATTCACGAATAAAAATATTTCTTTTGCTATCTTTTCCAGTAACTCTACACATCCATCTCAACATTCTCATCTCGACAACACAAACTTCTTGTATATATTGTTTCTTAACTGTTCAACACTCAGATCCATAAAGTATTGTTGGTCTCACAACTTTCTTATAAATTTTTTCTTTTAATCTTAAAGGTATCCGATGATAACACAAGACTCTTAATGTCCCTCGCCATTTTAACCATCCACATCACATGAAAGTTATTATCCTAAAATACTAGTATAATTCTGCTTCTTAGATTGAAGCTTAACTAATAGAGCTATCAAACTAGCGGTCTCCAATGCACAAATTTTGAGTTCTTCTTTAAGATCTTTTACTATGTTCCTGATTCAACCTTTCCTTTTTCCAATGTCAAAATTTATTCAAAGTTATTTATCTTTTTTGGAGACCAAATCTGGAATCAAGGAATACAATTTTTCTTGATTTGGTTACGAATGTATGGAATTCACAGGTCCTGAACCAATATTCAGAGTTCAGGCTACCTAATTTTGGGTTGTTTATGTGCGATACAGGGCTTACCACCCAGTAAACCTTGTGAACCAAGCTTGCTACCCGATTCAGGCCTGATAATGGGCCTGGTTACCTGGCCTCGGTCGGGTGGTATGCACAACCCTTTTTTATATTTTAATCCTAAAAATAAAAAATACTTAAAAACACAACCGGTTGCATTTTCCAATTCAAAATTGTCAGAACAAAACCAGTTGCATAATTTTCTAAGAAAATTATTTCATCCTCTCTAGTCTACTTCAGTTTGAGGTTCGTTGATGATTTGACAACCTCACAATGGTTTGCATTTCTGTCAAGAATGTTATCTTTCGTCTTTGATTTATTTGGGATGCTAATTCTTGTAGCTTGTGTTTATGTCTAGAAACTTATATGTATTTGTTTTCTTGATCTTTTTGTGAACTTGTCATAGCCATGTAAAGGGATACTGCTCTTTGGTCCTCCTGGTACGGGGAAAACAATGCTTGCTAAAGCTGTTGCTACAGAAGCTGGTGCAAACTTCATCAATGTATCAATGTCAAGCATTAGTTCGAAGGTAAAACTTTATTTTATAACTAACTGATCAGTGACAGCTTTTTGTTTCTGACTTCTAATCGTATCTAAATTTCTCTTTAAAACAGTGGTTTGGCGAGGGGGAGAAGTATGTAAAAGCAGTCTTTTCACTAGCAAGTAAAATTGCTCCTAGTGTTGTTTTCGTTGACGAGGTCAGCTGACTTAACTGTTTACATTTGAAATTGATGAATGATTTTCTAATATTTTTATGCTAAAAATTTTAAGTACCAATCTGATTGGTGCATACCAATTGGTATTTACCTGTATGACCAAGGAGCAATTGGTATAGGACCTTATATCTTGGTACCGGTTATTTTTCATTTAAAAATATTTTTCAGCGATATTGGACTGTACATCTCGGTAAATAGTTTGGTATAATGGTACTGTACTCATCTGTCAAGGTGTCAAAAACAATATTGGACTGAGATTTTAAACCTTAGTCTTCTAGTTGTGCAGTATTAAGGAACAGGATTCAAATTTTCTTAATCTTTTGTTTAGTATTTTTCTTGTGTGCTTATAGGTTGACAGCATGTTGGGGAGGCGTGAAAATCCTGGAGAACATGAAGCCATGCGGAAGATGAAGAATGAATTTATGGTCAACTGGGATGGTTTACGCACTAAAGATAAAGAACGTGTATTGGTACTAGCTGCAACCAATAGGCCTTTTGACCTTGATGAGGCTGTGATAAGGAGGCTTCCACGAAGGTAGACATCAGTATATTATTTTCAGTGTTCAACAAAGATTTGTCTTCACTCTTCACCTAATCATAAATTTATTTTCTTTTGACAGATTAATGGTGAACTTGCCAGATTCTGCCAATAGAGAGAAGATACTTAAAGTAATATTAACCAAGGAAGATTTGGCACCAGATGTTGATACGGAAATTCTAGCAAATATGACTGATGGGTATTCAGGAAGTGATATGAAGGTCTGTATCTTCTTATAGCATGTTATTTGGACCATTTTTCTTCATAATTTTTAGGGCTACAAGTAAATGAGATATTTTATCCTTGCAATCAACTTCAGAATCTTTGTGTTGCTGCTGCACATTGCCCCATTAGAGAAATCCTGGAAAAGGAGAGGAAGGTTAGTGCTTTCCTTGATGCCAAACTTAACATTGTCTTTTTCTTGTGATTCTTGAAGTTGACTTGTCAGTGTATGATAGTCATCATGCTTCATGAAACATGTTTCTGTTTTTAACTAGTTACATCATCTTCCTATAGTAAAGAGATAGTAGGCTTAGTCTTTAGACCGTGAGTGCTTATTTGTGTATGCTGTTGATTATTTGGTGTAAGAAAGACTCCGACCTTACTGTTAATTTGGACTTGATTTGAGTAAATTGTACAGTTTTAATATTCCAAGAAGGCTTTTTGCAGGACAAAGAGCACTCACATGGATTTTAAGTGCTTTTGTCATACCAACTGTTGTTTGAGATGATTTTCCACAGCTTTTGTTGACTTATTTCATTTCTTACAGATAATGGGTGAAATCTCACTTTTCATTAAAAGGAAATATTTCATTATCATGTCTTTCTGAAGGTTTAAATAAATAATTCTTGTTTATAATCCAACGTGTCAGTGGTCATAATGAGCTTCACAGTGAAATCCTAGTTTAACAATGATGTAACGCCATGTTTCACAGTGAAATGAACTTGAAAAGAAGAATGCACCATTTGCTTGACCTGTTTGCATTACAGGGCCAACTTTATCATGTAACACACAGACAAATGGATGGATAATAATTAGCATCACCAAGGTTTGTTGCAAAAGAAATTTGAGTGCATCCTATCTCTTGTCCTGGTTGCTTTGTGAAATGAAGGTTGCTGTGTCAATTATACTTGTATTTCATGCTGTAAACTAATTCCTTCTAAATTCATGTGTAAACTAATCCATATGATCCCGATGCCTGTCCATCTAGCTGGGCGGTGCAACCGCCTGAGCTCGGTCTCCGAGCTCTGGTTGGGCGGTGCAACCGCTTGAGCTTGGTCTTCGAGCTCTAGCTGGGCGGTGCAACCGGCCTAGTCAGGCGGTGGCACCGCTTGAGCTCGGTCTCCGAGCTTTGGCAGGAGGTGCAACCGCCCCTGACAGGAGGTGGCACCATCTAGAGGCTCAGTCTTCGAGCTCTGCCAGGCGGTGCAACCGCCAGACCTCGGAATTCCGGGAATTGATAGTTTTGAGTTCGGAATTCAAACTGGGTTGGGGCCTATAAATACCCCACTCCTTCAGCAATATCAGAGTAACCAAAAACCACCGAAATCCTAATCTTACTCTGTGTTTTTGAGAGCTCAAAAAGTGTTGTATGAGTTAAAAGTTCTCCTTCTTTTCTTCCAAGTTTTGATCTGTCAAGAGCACTAACACTGGCTTCTCTCACCTTATAGCACTTGGGGCCTGTTTGTTCCATCGAAACTGAAGCACTGAATTTAACTTTCGGTGGAAGTCGCATTAGTTCTCATGTTTGTTTCACCTGAAGTGAACTGGAATTTGGAAATGGAGTCTCAGGTCTTAAATTCCATGTAGGCTACAGTACATAAACATCCGTAGTCATTTATGGAAAAGTGAGAAAGAAGATCAGTTATTTGATTTGACTCCAGGTAACTCCAACTCAGTGACTATGGAATGGAAATTGATATGGGAAACTCTACATTAGTGCTGGTTTTCACATTCATTGAAATTAGGAGGCCCTTAATCTTAGTCAATTGTTTCCAATTCCTGCTTAACCAACCATCTAACATCCTAGAATCCATCAATAGCCCAGTATCACGTGAAGCTATGAAGCTCATCATTTTTTTTTGTCATTCAAACTCCACTATAATCTTCCACGGTTCGACCAACTTGCCTCATTAGTATCAGTGATTTAAAAAGGCGCTCGGGCGCTCGGGCGAGGCGAGGCGAGGCCCGAGCGCCTCGCTTCATTTCCAGGTGGCGCGCTTCAAAGAGGCGTCGCCTAGGCGCTCGCCTGAGCCTAGGCGCCGGGAGCTTCGGGCGAGCGCCTGGGTTAAACCAGGCGCTCGGGCGAGGCGAGGCGAGGCCCGAGAGCCTCGCTTCATTTTCAGGCGGCACGCTTCAAAGAGGCGCCGCCTAGGCGCTTGCCCGAGCCCAGGCGCCGGGCGCTTCGGGCGAGTGCCTGGGTTAAACTAGGTGATCAAACCAGTGGTTTAGGTCTGGTTCGGTCTTCGGTGCTTTAGTTGGTTCAATCGAACCAACTAAAGCATCGATATCAGCACGACTTCCCCAACCCTCACCCTGCTCGTCGTTCACGCTGCTCGTTGCTGCTGTCGCCGCTCCCGCCGCCGCTGCCACTGTTGCTGCTCGCCGCTCTCGCCGCCGCTGCCGTTGCTCGCTTTTATCGCTGCCGCTGCCGTTGCCGTTGCCACTGTCGCCGCTCGTCGCTCCCGCTCCCGCAGCCACTGCCACTGCTCGCTGTTGTCGCTGCCTTTGTCGCCGCTCCCGCTGCTTGCTGCTACCGCTGCCACTGTCGTCGCTCGCCGTTGTCGCTCCCGCTTTTCTCAGCTCCCTCGGTCTTCCCTTACACTCTTCTCTTCTCTTTCGCTTCTCCTCTTTTGAAATCAAAAGTATACTGTTAAAAATATATAGTATACTGTTATACTGTATACTGTTAACAATATACAATATACTATTAACTGTCTACAGTATAACACTATTATTTTGATTTTAATACTATTAATTTTAATATTATTAATTTTTAGTGCCTCACTTCGCTTGGGCGAGGGCCTGGGCGAGCGCCTAGCGCCTCAAGCGTTTTTGGACCGTGACGCCTTTTGGTGCATAGCGCTTTTTAAATCACTGATTAGTATATGTTCTATACTGTTCCTATATCCTAGTGTTGGAAACCTACTTTGTAGGCAAAGAAAAAGCTGTCAATTTATTTCATCAAGACCATGTAATAAGTACAAAAGAGAAATAGAAGGTAGAAGAAAAAGGTTGAAAAGATGCTGTGATTGATCTTCTCATGAATACTATCACTGGTTATGTAGAGACATCATTGAATAACCAGTTAAGTTCTTTATATCAGTCTCTTCGCACTCAAAAACTCTTTCAGTTTTGTAAAAAATTTGGTAATATCTTTGATCAAAATAACTGGGTTGCTATCCATTCTCTCTAACATTCGTGCTCCTTCCTTTCCAAGGTGCCCTACAAATATAGTAATGATTCCATCTCAGCCACCTCTTTTTCTTTTTAGATGGGTTCTTGCTCGATTTTTTTCAAAAGTGGATGCAGGGAGGTCCTAAGAGTTTGAGAAAGGAAGTGATCAAACTCGAAACAGACATTGTATATTTAAAATATGCTCAAAACCAACAAGATTCAATATCAATGCCTGCTCTAGTATGAACTTCCTGTTAGTTGCTTAGCCTGTGATACTTTTGTTTTCTGGCAACATCAACATCGGCTGCATTTTGGTGGTGATTTATGGAGTTTTAATTTAATTGTTTTTATCTGAAGTCAGCTTTTACCCAACATATTTAATTGTTGCATTGCATTTGGTAAGAGACTAGTTCATGTCGTATGCTGCCATTTAGTCTTAAGTGCATCTAACGTATCTGTTAACTAGTGATGTGTTACTCCTTGTAATATAGGTTATTGTTTCTTCAATTATGCCCTAGACGTGTGCATGGGAGCATTTGAGCTTCTAGCTATGGCTCATGCTATCTAGCACTTGTTCTATTTTCAGAGCATTTGAGCTGTTTTTCTAGTATTGTCTTCTGTGGCTCAGCGAGTCTGCACCTTTGAGATAAGCATAACTCTTGCATTTTCTCTATTGCCAAATGAAATTTAAGAGAGTTTCTCCATTGAATGAGTTTAAGACAAACTTTATCTCTGATGGTTTCCTTGTATAAATTCAAGTTTCTGGACACTGTACCTATTTTATCTTGTTGGGCTTTGCTAGGAATTTGCATCAATTCGGAGCATTGACATCAGAATGATAACAATGCATAAATTTGTCAAATTCTTCAAGGAATATTTTAGATACCACATGTGTGGTGACGGTCACATTTTGCTTCTTTCTCTGAGCTTCTGCTTTTGTTTTGACTTTTGATCGGTGCTGCAGCAATTCCACTTAGTGCCTCCAAGCATCTGCTTCTTGTGAATTTACTTCCTTTATATCTGCAGGAGAGAGAGAAAGCATTAGCAGAGGACAGACCTTTACCACTCTTGCATGGTAGTAATGACATCCGTCCTATAAACATGGATGACTTTAAATATGCACATGAACAGGTAAACTCACTGTAGTTATCCATTTTGATTTATTACAGTTGTGTCGTGCTACAGTCCAATTCTATCACAGGCACCTCTAATTTTTCACAGCTGTGCTGCAGTCCTCTTCGATCAGAGGCACCTCTAATTCTGACACACTTCTAGCATCTTTACCTCATATCTTTTCTGGTTTTATATTATCTGAAAATCCAATATTTTTCTAGCGTTTTCGGGTTCTATGTACCTGTGTTTGTCTAAGCCATTCCTTTTTGTCAGATTGTAAAAGCCACTTGGTCTCTTAGACACATCCTCTCTTGCTTTTATGGTAGTAATTAACCTGCGTATGACCTTGGGTGTTCTAGATTTTTCTCCCTGGGAACGGTGTCTCATCTTGAAACAGACGTGTAATGCAACATAACTGTATATATATGTATATGGTTGGCTTTTTTTGTGTTGGGAATACCTATTGATAACATCTTGGTGTGAATATAGGTTTGCGCTAGTGTTTCATCTGAATCCTCAAGTATGAGTGAGCTTCTTCAGTGGAATGAGCTGTATGGGGAAGGTGGTTCTAGGAAGAAAAAGGCGCTCAGCTATTTCATGTAGCAGATATCTATCTTGTACAGCTCCTTTTTAAAGCTCTTCCACAGAAAATCTGAGGATTGGCGATCATTACTGGCGGCACTTCTTTTCAGGTTCTTATGTAACATATGCATGCCGAGTCATATTTAATGTTAAATTATATTCGAATTTAGTTTAATTTTAGATGGAGCAACCTACTTAATGGAATCTATTTCCATGGGTACTCGATACAATCCCTTGAAAAGTGGATAAACTTTTGGTACAAGGAATTCTCTTTCTAATTTATTCTCTTGTTATTCAACTGTTTGATCTTACAATTTGCTGGGTTATGATCAGGCTTCATCTGCCCAGAGACTGTTTTCCTACCCTGGACACTTCTCTGTAGGTCTTTGAGGGTTCTTACCTTTTATGCACATGTTCTTTTATGTGCTTACATTGCCCAAAATACTGCAACTATAGAACAATGTTGTGTTTTCTTTTAGGCTCTTTTCAGAGACCATCTTATCCAAGATTGTCTTTGCAGCATTCTGCAATCTTTCTGTGGACGTCTCATGAAACATGAGAAATTCCATGGATGTCAAAGATGGCATTCAATGAAACAAACAGCACCATCCACAGCAGTTTAAAGGATGTTTTTCCAATTACAGTACGGCACTGTCCTTTATTAAGATATGTTGCATTTACTGAGACTTAGAGTAGACAGACAGTACTGAGTTCTACAAGTGGGGAAAAAGATTTATGACTTACCATGGTTGCTTATTTTTGAAAGTTATAATGTAGTATAATCTTAAATATGCTATAAACTCTATTGTAACAATTTGTTGTAGTGAATCATTGTTGTTTTAGCTTGTCATAACTTTTTTTTCTTTTATGGTGAAAAGGGTTGTTATGAGTTATAAGTGATGATTATATTTGTTTGATTTGCATATGACTATGGAAAATTGAACACACAGCACTGGTAAGGAAAATGTTAATACTGAACACCAGAATGTCATATTTTATAAAACTGTCCAAATAATATTTTAGTATTTATGATTTGTCATGGTTGCTTACTTATGGACAGAGTATACTCCTAAATATGCTATAAATTGTAGTGAACAATTCTTGATTGAGCTCGTCACAACTTTTTTTGTTAAAAGAGCTTATTATTTAAGTTAAAATTGATTATTTGTTCTCTGTTTTGCATATGATTTAACAGAAGGTGATGTTTTGGAAAATATCAATACTGAACAGCAGAATATCATATAATATGAAACTGATTAAATAAATTGGAAGCACTTTTAATAGATGGGTTCCTTTGTTAGAGCATATCTATGGTGTTAGATTTTAATTTCTGCCATTTATATTTCTTACTCAATCTAATATATTCTAACTTAAGTTGTAACCTGTTTCTAATGGGACGTTTTAGTCGGTGTAATTGTCTGTTAATTCAGATGTTCATGTGGCCACTGAAAATATTTTATCTGCATTTCTTAAATATATTCTTGTTCATCTCAATTCTTTGTCACTTGTTAACGTGTGTGTAGGTTCATTGCTCATGTATTAGAAACAATTCTATGTGCAAAATTGAGATAGAATTTAATTGTATTAAACTATAAGATTGAGATAGATATAGGAAGCAACTATATATGATAAGAGGACTTATTAAAAGCTTCAATAAATTTAAATTGAATGGTTAGGTGAGAGGGAGTGTCACCGGTGGGACGATTAACTAATTAACTTGGTAACTATAGTCACAGGTCAAAAAATTTAGGTTAATGGTAGTATATTTGTGAAGTTCTTATATGCCGATTTCGATGTGGGTCTAAACTTAGGGTAGCCTAATGCTATTGTCAATGTTGGATTTTTCATTGGTACATATGAGATGTTAATTCTGTCATTATGTGTAAGCCTCAATTATACTATAGATAGTCCTTTTCTTGGCGGATATCTTCTCATATGCAATATTAGGTCGATTATGATAACATTCGCCACAACAATTCTGTCCAAATCTTTGTAGATTTGGATCAACCAAAAGCATTTAGCAATGGCTTTGTTCAGTAATAATAAAGATTCTTTCTCCAAATCTTTGCCTTGACCTTCATTCATGCCATCCTTGAGTATGAGCAAACTTCCTATGCAAATCTGAACTTAGAAAAGGTGTGGTCACAATAGTCTGAGTACCTTTGAAAAGCCATTCAGTCTGTTTCATAATAGTTTTCATAGAGAGACTCTTCAACTTAGACTGAGCTTTTATGAAGTATTTTCTTTCTCTTCTTGTTTACTTGTAGGGATAAAGATCGTGTACATTAATTCTCCTGATGTGCATTGATTACCTCGAGCCAGTATTTTGGCTGTGTGATCTGAAGAAAACTGCTATTTAACGATCATACAATTAAATCTTCTTACTAACATATCCAACAGCCCATGGCACCTCAACCTTCTCCCACCCACCATTCTGCCACCCTCGCATAGATTCGGTGCAGCTCGATCGTTTTCATGGTGTTTCAATTGGTCAAAAGACTCATCATTCACTCTTATCGAGTGGTCACCGGCAAGCCTCACGTCGATGTTTAAGCTGTCTTCTTCATGGCAGCGTCAACCCCATCCCTCACGTCAAGATGAGAACTTGATGCTCTTCCTGCCACCTATGCCGCCTAAAGGAGATTGGTGCCTTTCACTCTGCAGTACTCTTGACGTCCTGCACTCTCTCTCTCTCTCTCTCTCATTCTTTCTCTCTGGAGATGGTGAAGAAAGCTCAGGCAAGAAATCCGGCGAGGCTTTTGTATAAATAATCAAAAAATAAAACGAAATTTATCCTACCATGAGGTCTGGCTACGGTCAACGGCTGTCGGCTATGGTCGTAGACCAAGCAGGTGCGTTCCGATAGGAGTGGCGGGCGGGCCCCACCTAATCACCCCTCGGCACGAAGGTTGGCACGGTCACTGACGGCTGTGATCCGGCCCACCTTTTCTTTTCAGATTTCGTTATCCTTCCCCGTCTTCCACGGCCCGTGATGCTGCTTCAGCCGTCAGATCTCATCTGTGCCGCCGGGGCCCGTCGACAGCCCCGGGATAACTATCACAATTAGGGTAGTATCCTTCACGGCAGGATGTTCTAACCTACGGTGAGCCGCTTATGTGGCGACGTGTGGGAGGCGATAAGACTTCCCACCGCGTACTCCGGCTCGGTAACTCGGCCGCCCGCTACGCCTCCCGCACCGCCTTGGACACCCACCATGTATATATAAAGCCTGCCGCGTCTTCATCGTTAGAGAACGGCTCGTCATTCTTTCGTCCCCGCGGCGCAGGTTAGCGGGCGGATGGAGGTGATGAGGCACGCCTCCACTTTCCTGCGGCCGCCTCCGCTTACCCCGGCGGCCGACGGGCCCCCGCTAACGTACGCGCTCGTCGTGCTGAACCAGCGTCTCCCTTGGTTCGCGCCCGTCCTGTGGAGCCACGGTGAGCGCATCTTCGTCTCTCCCTCCCTCCCTCTATCTCCCCCAAGTTGTCTCTCTAGGGCTTAAGTTGGGTTCCTGTGGAGGCTGATGCCGCTGGGTATTCGGATTTCTTTTTCTGTGGAAGCAGCAACGTTGCGAGTCTTTGCCGATGGAGGGGCAAATCGGGTGTATGACGGGATGCCGAGGCTCTTCCCTGAGCAAGATCCGCTTGAAGTTCGGCGCAGGTTTTTTTTTTTTTTTTTTTCCTGTTTGGGTTAATGTTTGAGCTTTTCAATCTTCATCACATGAACTAATTTGCGTTGTAGATATTGAAACTCAACTTGAATTCATTGCTTACTTGTATTTCGTTTTGAAATTTAGGCATGCTGTGGTTTTAGGAATATATTTGCATTTTTTGTGTCGTAATTGGTTATTTTCCATTCTGAGAACGATCATGAAGGACTAAGTCACGGACTATTGGAATGTTCTGCTTAGTTAATATGTATAAGAGATTTATTATCTTGTAAATTATAAATGACCTTTTGCAAAAAATTTTCGTGAACCTGCAAGTATTTTACACTCATATAGACTGCATCGCAGTTGCTAAAAGGGTGCATTCAAGGGTTGATAAGTATTCTAGGAGTCCTAATTGTGTTCTAACCACTTTGGAGAAGTTCTAATTAAATTCAAACTTTTTGGCGGATTAGGATTAGGATTTAGATTAGGAATTTAAGTAGAAAGAGTCTTTAAAGAATTAGGATTTGTTTCTGTAAACGTGAGTCTCAAGGTTTTAATGAGAGGAAGAAGAAAGACAGTTTGGGTGCTCCTTAGGGTGTTCTCGAGAGGGTTGAGAGAAGAATTCTCTGGGTTTATGGAAGAGGGTATACAAGGGGTTTTGGGCTTGGGTTTGGGTTAACTCAAGGGAGAGTGATTCTTTGTATTGGTTTTTCTCTTATAGTGAAGAATTTGATTTTTTTCCATTGACTTAGGTAGGGAGTTACCCAACTATGTTAAGTTATTTTTGCTGTATTTACTATAGAAAAATTTGATGAAAGAAATAATTTTATCCTATGACAGAGAAGGGTGAAGGATATTCTTGTTCAGCAAGGCCTAACAAAAATGTTGAAGGGACAAGCAGGAAAACTAGAAAAGATGAGTGACGAAGATTGGGTAGAGTTTGAGGCTAAGTGTGTAAGAGCTGTTCGTCTTTGCATCGCTTTATTAATAATGTTATTGATGATGATTCTGTCGCGACGATTATTTAAGATAAGTTAGAAAATCTTTATCAGGCTAAAAGCTTAATTAACAAGTTATACCTGAAGTGAAAGTTATATAAGTTGCAAATGGAGAAAGACGAAGGCCTAGTAGAGTATCTGAATGTATTCAAAGGAATATTGAATTAACTGAAGAAAGTTGATGTGAATATTAACGAAGAAGACAAGGCGTTGTTACTTTTTATATTGTTTGTCGACTCCTATGACAATTTTTTGGAGATGATACTGTGTGAGAAGGATACAATAACTGTGAGAAGGTCAATGAATGCTCTTTTGTGATGGATGATGATGGAGATATTCTCGCAAGCTTCAAAGGTAATATTCTATCTTTCCAGAAGAGTTGGTTTTTAGATTTTGCCTATGTTACTCATGTTTGCACTCAGAAGGATTATTTTGATTCACTAAATAACAAGTTGGCTAGTAAGTTGAGTTTGGATTGCATAGTTTGGAGGATATGGTGTATGTTTCAAAGATGTGGAAGAATCTAATTTTTTTAAGTCGTGTAGATGTCAAGGTTATTTGGATTGCATGGTCTTGACGAGAGGAAGATTATATCAAGGGTTATATCACCTAGAAAGAAGTACAGTAAAGATCTCAAAGGGTTGGAAACAGGTTGCACATGCAGGGATGATATATACCTACAACAGCAAGCTTCATTCGTGGTGCAGAAAATGAATAGTGATATTAATGATTTCCAGGATGCAGACAATTGTGAGGGAAAAAAATCTTGCTTGGTGGTGAAACAGTGAGAGTTCTCTTTTTGGAATCAAGTAGTGCCATTGATTTGGTTCTAGCTATATAGGATGCATTGGCAAGTTTACTGGAATCAAGTACTGTGCCATAAACTGATTCAGTTTGTATAGTTGTGGTGAATTCTTTAAGCCAATAGTTTAGTTTATAATTAGGTGTTGTATCATAAACTGATTCAGTTGTATAACTGTGGTGAATTCTTCAAGTCAATAGTTCAATCTTTGCAGGAGGCACAAAATGAGAAAATACTCACTAAGGTGGAGATTGTTAGGGTTGATAAGTGTTTTTTTAGTTGTTCTAATTATGTGTTAACTACTTAGGAAGAGTACTAATTAAATTCAAAATCCTTGGTGCATTAAGATTAGGATTTAGATTAGGGATTCAAGTAGGAAGAGTTTTTAGAGAATTAGAACTTTCTATAAATTCACATTGAGTTTCAAGGTTTGAAAGGCGGAGGCAAGATACTTTGGGTGGTCCTTAGGGTATTCTCTGGTAGATCTATAGAGAGTTGAGAGAAGAGTTCTTTGGGTTTATGTGAGAGGGTATACAAAGGGTTTCGGGCTTCGGCTTGGGTTTGGGTTAACTCAAGGAAGAGTGACTCCTTATATTATTATTTTTTTCATATAGTGAATAACTTGGTTTTCTCCATGCGTGTAGGCAGGGAGTTGCTGAATCACATTGAATCTTGGATCGATGTTCTGGTATTTTCTTGATTGTTGATTTCTGCAATTTCTTTTGTTTTGGAAGTCTTCTCTCCCTCCTAAAATATTGTTTTAAAAGTCACAAACACATATAATTTCTATTTGATAACCTAATAATGTAAACTAAAGATGAATTGTGTATACAAAAATGATAAGGAATTTGAGGAATCCAAATGTTCTAGTGGTAACATATGTTGAAGATTATGTTCAAGTGATGCATATCCTGCTTTAATGAAAATCTTACTTTGTGACTATCCATAGTTTGGTAGTTAAAATTAAATTATCATTCATGTGTACCACTGTTACGAATAATTTGATGCAAAATTCTAGCAATTTACTAGCTGCCTAGGTAACAGGCTGGCGTTTTCCCTCTAGGCTGACATATATGGTCTGCAACTCCAAAAGGACTAGGCATTTAGGCAGTGTAAACAACTAATTACCTGGATAGACTGCTAAGCAGCTAGATTGCTGCATGCGACAAGTATGCTACAGAGTTGAGAATAATGGATACACAGGTCGGATTGGAGGCCCAAATATCTTAACTCACTGGAAACCACTGCCCTGTTGTTCTATAGGAAAAGCAATTTTGTTTCTTCCCATTAATACAAAAAAAAATCTAATTTTATGTACACTGTTTTATGTCTCTGTATCTTACTAATTTTCATGGAAGAAATTGTTAAGAGTTACTGAATTCATCTTTTCTTCTTCTTTTTTTAATTGTCAAAGGTACAAACCAGATTTAATTAGAGGTGACATGGACTCAATAAGACCAGAAGTGAAGGAATTCTATTCCAACCTGGTAGATTCTTTGTTCAAATATTGTTGTATTATATTTGTTGATATCTTATCTAGTGAATATCTTATTGATATGGAGGTGTGTTATCTTGTGCTTCTTCTACATAAATGACAAAATCTGGCTGAAGTTTTGCCCTAATACCGCTATGAATCTGTGATGGTCGACCCATCTGTCTTCATGTGCTAAGAATGATGCATTAGGATTCATGTTCTGCTAGGACAAGGGGCATCTCCCATATTCAAGAGTGGTTTATATCAAGGTATGCAATACCGTACCATACCAGTGTTTCAAGGTTGGCTCGGTACGGTACGGTACCGTGTATCGGGCGGTACGCCAGGGCGTACCAAGCGGTACGCCAGGGCGTACCAAGCGGTACGTGGTACGCCAGGGCGTACCAAGCGGTACACCTAATTTAGGTGTAAAACCCTTCGAAAATACCTGAAAATAAAAAAAAAGTTAGGATAGGGTTTTTAAGTTAGAAATAAATATAGTAATAGCATAAGTTTAGCAAAATCAATGTAAATTAGGTAAGAATAGTATCACATATCTTTTTTGGGCTTTGAAGAATATCTTGTGCAAGGTTCGTATTTCAGTCCATTACGAATTGTCCTTATATAAACATACCTCTTGATTAGAAAGTTCTTCCTCTTAATCTTTCCAAATTAGCCTTGATTCAATTCATAAATCGTTGTTTTGTAGAGTTTAGGAGAGTACAAATGTGAGAAAAAAAGAGTTTGAGATAGTTGAAGAGAGTATGAAAAATGTAATGGAGTGAAATAGGGGAGAAGAAGGGGTTTAAATACTATGAGAAAGGGCTCCAACGGTCAAATTGACCGTTGGTGCACTGTATTTGACCGTTGGAGCACTGTATCACTGTTACCGAGCGGTTTTAAACATTTCTTCCTCTTACTGTAGCACGTTCCGTCCGGTAGCAAGTAGTCCGCGTATCGGTATGCCGTCGGACCAGTACATACCGCCCGTACTGGGCAGTACAATTCGCAATTGCATACCATGGTTTATACAAATTTCATGCTAGTTGGTATGGCTTGGGGTGCCTTCAAAAAAGGAAAGACAGAAAAGAAAAAAAGGCAAAGCATCACTTGACCTAGTGTCTTAAAATGAGAATATAAACCTAGTCTTTTTCTCATTTTCTGATCCTTCTCTGGCATCAATAGTGCTTCCTTTGGCATAGTTTTCAAAGAGAATTGCATCCTGATCATATTTTCTCCAGCACAATATTTCAAGCTTTGAGGTCTAGCGAACTGTAGACTCAAAAAAGGAATTGACAAATTGCTTCTAATGCATGAATTTGACCAACTTAGTACGGTCTTTATTTCTTAGCCGGTGCAATCAGATACATGCCAGTTCAACCCACAAATTAATTTAAAGCAATAGCTAGCTACGAATACTAATCCCTCCTATTGTGGGTGTTTGTGGAAGAGAGTACTACAACTGCTTCTATGAAATTCAGTTTTCTCAAAGGATACTAACTCGAAACACTGAAAATACATTCCATTTGCTCCAATTATATAAAATCTCAACCAACTAAAATTCTAACTCGATGTAGACTTAATTCACACTTCAGTTCTCCTTAATACTGATCATGATAACAAACCTTTAGTTCCTCTTGTCTAATTCAATTTTCAATATTCTAAAGACATATATCGTCACAACCTCTTGTTTAAGTAAGATGTGTGACATAGAACCTCCTAAAATGCCAGGGGGATCTATTTTGAAGCATCTCACTATTGATCTACTATGCACTTTGTAAAATACAAATCATACAAATAGGAACAAAATTATCGACTCAACACCTCAGGATTAACCCCCAGCATAGGGCCTTATATAAGTTTTCTTGGATGCATCATAAAATTTGAGTTGAATAGGCTATAGGATTTTGACAAATTGCAAGATTTAATGATGATATAGTCAATATTATGTAAATACCATATATCTGACACTTAAATTCAATGTTAGACCATCACTTGAATTGTTCTTTTCTTAAGCATGATTGAACTCATTAAATGAATTTACACCAGCATTTTTGGGGAGTTGAGCACATGTTTAAATATTTTGTATATATTCATAGCTTGTCATTCATGTCCTCTGATTTTTTTTTGCTGTTTACGTACTGCAGTGCACAAATATTTAGGAATTCAGCTATCATGCATTTTGAATAAACTTTTCTTTTTTTTTGCAATAGTATAACTGTTGCAATCTATGATTTAGTACCCAAGATGATGTTATTGCAAACTTTCTCAATGGTGCTAATATGCATATTTGTTTGGCAGGGTGTCAAAATAGAGGATGTGTCTTATGATCAGGATACCACTGATCTGCACAAATGTGTAACTTTTATCTGTGACCTCACACCAAAATTGGACAGATCAAATGTAAGCTGCAAGAACATTATCTGAAATAGATGCGTAACTTATATATGATGTCGTTGGTTCCTTTTAGATGTGTCTTACAATTTTACTGTCTATAAATTTTTCATATTAGCAACGTGCAGATGCATGTGCACGATAATGATGATTAGAGATCAATATGACAATGTTGTGAACTTGTGATAGGTATGGGGAGTGTGTAAAAATGTAATACCGAAGAACTTAATTGGCAAAATGTTGGAGGCAATAAGGGATATGAATATAATGATCAGCATGTACAAGTTACTTTTGGATTTATGAAACCATGCAGGAAGTATGTAAGATGAGATCTCTGAATGAGATCAGTCATGAGAATGCAAGATGACTAAGTGGGTCCAAATTAGTTAGTGAATTTTCATGAATTGAAAAATCAAGTAGCTCATCATATATTTGATACTGTTGATTCTGGGGTTTCTTTTTCATTTGTCTTGCTAAATAAGTAGGCCATATAGGTAGAGATGTGAACATTCAGATTTGATAGACAATACAAAGGTATTAGTTCTTTCACATCCAAGATTAGACTAGTTAAAGATGAAGAAATGACAGGCTTAGAACACCTAATTTTGTCTCTGGATCACAGATATCTTTCCTTACTGGTAAATCTCACTCCATATCAAGAATGACACAGAACAAGATCATGAAGAGGTTGTTCATGATGTGGTAATTGCATATATGGTTTTGCGGTAAAGCTTGTAGTCTGCAGATACATGAGTGTGATCACATATCTGTTTTAAGGTTTGTTCTTGTTTGTAATTAACCTTTTGAGTACTCCAGTGTTCCTTAATAATATCGTACAATAACTTGGACCTTATCCATTTCTTATAGCTAATCTCTTGAATAGCTTACTAAATGAGAACAATTCCGTCCTATAAAATAAACACATAAGGTCCAGTAGAACAAAATTTTCCATTTATTGGTCTGGTAAATATAAGCTCAGAAATGACATTGTACTGCTAAATTTAGGCATAGCATGTTCTGTCTTTTAATTGGCTTCACTGGTCTTAGCTTCCTCTCCTCTACAAGAGGGGCTTCCTTTTACTATGCTTCAAACCAGGATATGGACACTTGATGCCCTTGAACATGGGAAACATGCTTGTTTAAACTGGCATATTATGAATCATATAATGTACCATCTGATCTGATTAATCTTAGGAATACTGCCTAACATGGTGAGATGCTGGTCAAACTATTATAGAAGATGGATGGATTGTGCTCATTTTTCATTTGAGATGAATCTTTTTCAGTATTCTTGTTGAAAATCATTATTGAGAATGATACACCAAAAGTTTTGGACTTCTTTTTTATCTTTTTCCGAAGCATCCTATTTCTGATATGGTTAACAATTTGTTGATCTAGGATTTTGTCATGATGTGAAACAAGAGGGAGGAAAAGAAAGCTTTCTGAAGTTTGTCTTGCAGAATATATAAGGAGATAATATTTAGTAAATGTTTGTATGAGAAAAGTGACTCTTGATGATTCTTCATAAGCATGTCATTGTGTAGGGACTAAACATATGACTGTGATCATGAAGGATATTAAAGAGCATCAATGTTGGGCATTTAAAAAGCATGGTGAGAAACAATATTAGCTTAGATTCATCGCTTTATAGGGTTTAGGAACTAGGACAGCGTTGAGTTATTGAAGTGCCAGAAATGATATATTTATAGACTTTGGAAGCTATAAAAGTTCAGTTAAATTGAAATTAATGGATGATGCTTTAAGAATGGTCTGATCATGTATCAAAGATCTGTTTTCTTATGGAATCACTTGCAAAATGACTGAAAGATATGTTTTTGACAAGAGAATGGGGGTTATTAGATCTGCATCCAAGTGTATTCAAGTTGCTGAGAATGTCTTTCTTTTCCTTGCTGCTGTACAAGTGGGTTAGCACACTTCATTTTCGCTGTTTACTTGAGGATTGTTCAAAAATTTCCTAGCAATGAGCAACAACTTTAGAAGTCAGATCAATATGGTACAGGAAATGGAGCTGAATGCCACTTGGAACTTGTTGCCTACTTACATTACTAAGTTCAAAGGACCAGTTTTTTATCTGTCAGCGTTGCTGCCGCCCTTTGCTAGATTCCCAGTGGTTGCCTAAATCGTCTCCCTATTTTCCGCTATGGATACTATGGTGGTATCCACATGACCTGAATTTTTATTATTAGTTCAAGAAAGTAATAGACACTTGCTCCTTGGTTTTAGTAGGCTGAGCACAGGATTTTCTTCCTCGTTTCAAGGGGTTTCTAGGTGGTCTTCTTGAAGTGGTAGATTCAACATTAAGCTGTATACAAGTTTTCTTTATGGATAAGTCGATGATTTGCTTAGTGCCTGCTACTAAATGTGATTTTGTATCAAGGCTAGCCATTTGATTGTATTGCTTGTCGTTCACACTTACACTTTCTTGCTTGTGTTCAACTACTCTTGAAAGGTTTGCCCTGTTTTGGTTTTAGAGTTTTACCTACTCGTTGCAGTTGTGCATTCTAGTCAGTGGAGCACTTGGAGGAAGGTTTGACCATGAGGCTGGTAACATCAATGTATTATACAAGTTCTCAAACATCCGGATTGTTCTTCTATCGGATGATTGCCTGATACAACTTCTACCGAGGACTCATTGCCATGAGATCCACATCCAGTCATCGGTAGTGGGCCCACATTGCGGATTGATTCCACTCGGTGCACCATCAGCGAGCACCACTACGACTGGCTTGCAGTGGGATTTAAGTAAGCATATCCAATCATTTACTTCTGTCTCCCTTTGTTAATCATAATTGTAAGTCTCACGAGTTGGCACATTTTGACTAGATACCTAAAATCTTCACTCTGTTCATCTGCAGCCAACACAAGAATGAGCTTCGGTAGTCTAATAAGCACTTCAAACATTGTGCGTGAGGAGAGAATAACAGTCCATTCTGATTCAGATCTTCTCTGGACGATATCTATTAAAAAGGATATCTGAGTAGTACATGTAGTACTTTATTCTATTTACTTTCCATGAGTGATATATACAGTGGTGATTATAGGTTTTATTTGGTAACATTTATCCCTGTATTCTGATTCAAGTGTTTCCATCATTTTTCATCTTCATTTATCGTCCAAGGATGTGGAAGCAAACAAGTTGACTTCTTAGGATGTCACCTTTGAATTCCATGGGTTTGCATCATTCGTTAGGCTACTACTCTTTTAGCTGGAGAAATTGAATCGAACCACTCTACGTTCCGATTTGACTTGTTCTCTTTGTTGGGTCCTTTGGATCGAAAAAGAGCAACACATCTATTGGTTCTACAAATTGAGAAAACTTATTGGTGTGTATATATATGATATGTCAATTTTTATACAATTAATGCATGTGAAAAAAAAATTATACTAAAGTTATATAAATAAGAAGAATATAAGATGACTTGAACTAAAGTACATAATTTTGAATAATATTGCACGTATCGGACGGTACATATTGGTACATGGACGTTTGTTATCGGATGAGATATATATATATATATATATATATATATATATATATATAATATCGTTCGGTATATAGAATAGTGGCATACAAAGCGAAAGTCGAAACTTCGATATTGTACGATATTTCAATCCTTGACCTAAACAATGAAAATTTACTTGTATTCATAGATTCAAGAAATAAATACAAAAAAAAGTTTCTTCGTAGCAGCGTAATTTTGTAATTTACTAATTTTCTAATTTTCTCCAATCGAATGTTACTAATTTTCTCCTATTTATATTGTCATCATATTCTGAAATAATTAAAGATCATCAACTATAACTCATCGTACTTTTAGTTGTGACCTAACTCGCGATTTCGCTTGCTGCTTAAGCGGTGGGATAAAGAACTTCTGAGATTGTGTTTCTTCCGACCAAATCATTCTCCAACGTCTTCGATCCCAACGGTCGAATTCCGGATACGGATCATCATCAAATGCAGCGGATGGGGTGGAGAGGACGCAGCCTGTCCGCCGAAGGATTCAAATTTCGAACGCCCAAATCCCCTTTCCCCACCTATTTCTCTTCGATCCCCATCGCCGTAGCTCAACGAGAACAAGGAAGAAGAAGGAGGAGGAGGAGGAGGAAAGATGGCTCTGAGATCCCTCGACAACGCTCTTCCCACGTCCATGGAGCGGCCCAAGAAGGTCGCCAAGGTGGCCGCCCCTCCTCCCGCGGCCAAGAGCCCGGCCCCCGCCCAACTTCCTCGCGATGTCCGCACCAACAACGAGAACACCCCACCGCCGGCACCGCCCATGGACCAGTCCGTCGAGTACGTCGCTTCCGAGGACCTTAAACCTCTCTCCGACCCCGACGCCAGGATGGCGGTATGTATTTAAGTGGGTTTTGGACTTGGGTGCAATTTGACTCCGTGATTTCGGCTCTAACGTTGACATGACCAGGTATTGTTGGATGAATTGAGTTCCAAAGATTGGACGCAAGTGTGCGAAGCGTTGAATGATTTACGGCGGATGGCTCTCCATCACTCTTCTCTTTTGGTTCCGATCTTGTGAGTTCAAATCTTCTCTCCTCTCTTTCGATGTGCCTACTTACTTGTAATTGAAGATGGAGTAGTAAAGGTGCTTGTTGATATGCCAAGGTGAAAAGATGGAGAACTACTGAGATCACAAAGTTACTGCTTATTATAGTATGTTAAGTCCGCGTGTTTTATCCAATTCAGAGGGCAATTAGCTACTTTTATCTTCTAGGAGAACCCAGATAATGGTAATCTTCATTTTGTTTTTGCTTCGGCCATGCGTGTGTTTGATCCCGTAGATGGATTGTCCACCATTAAAGCATTACTCAAAGGTTTGTACCGGTAACAGGTCTCTTTCTTTTGTGTACATCATCTTTAATCTAGCTAAGTTCCGCTATTTATCCCATCATTGTCCAATGGGCTTTTGATCGCGAAGCTTTCAAAATCGTGTCTTGGTAGACCACTAGGCTTGAACTCCGGCACCACATTTGAACATTATAATGCTGATGTTTTGTTGTTTCCTCTAAACTAGATCACATGTTATGCAAAATGTTAGCAACATAGTTAGTGCTTGTTTGGCTAATGTGTCTTTTATTTTTTGATGGTCAGGGGAAATGTGACGGAAGTGATAGTTAGAGCAATGAAAAGTCCGAGGAGTGCACTCTGCAAGACATCGATCATGGCTTCAGCTGACATCTTCCATTGTTTTGGTCATCTCTTGCTGTTTACAACAGAGAAAAATTCTTTTGGCCAGCTGGTAATTTCGTATTCCCTTCGTTGGCATTTTTATTCTCTGTTAAAACATATTACATTTGCAAACATTGTTTGTAAATGAAGAAGGCTTTCTGATCAATTAAATGCTTTTCCACCACCCAAGTCGCTAAAATTCGTGAAGTGACTTGGTGATAGGAGCTTCAAATTATGGGATCTATGTCCAGAATTAAAATCATGATTCAAACTACATGCTAACTTCTTGCCTAAAACAAGCTTAATGCTTATCTTGATAACCAGTGACAGACATTTTGATTGCAATGATTTGCTTAAAACCTTTGGAGCTGCTGCATGCTAACTTCAAATTATGGGATCTATGTCCGGAATTAAAATCATGTCGCTCGACCGGTCCAATAGAGAACTAGTATGGACGGTACATTAGTACATCTTAGTATATCATGTGTCGATACGTTTAGTATAACTCGATATGTATCGTATCAACAGCTGATCAGTACATCGGTACGGTACGGTATTCAGAACCTCGATTCAAATGGCATGCTAACTTTTTGCCTAAAACAAGCCTAATGCTTTTCTTTATGACCAATGACTGGCATTTTGATAGCAATGATTTGCTTACAACCTTTGCAGCTGCTGCAACTTTTGCTAAAAGCATCTCAGGACAAGCGATTCGTTTGTGACGAAGCTGAAAAGGCACTCGAGAAGATGGCTGTTTCCGTATCTCCTCTTCCCTTGCTCAAGGAGCTTCAATCTTATGTGCGTCATGCTAACCTTAGAGTGAGGGCCAAAGCTGCAGTAGCCATGTCGAAATGTGTCTCCAAAATGGTTTGTCTTTCCTCTGTATTTGTTATTCTCTGCTTAAAGCATAGACAACATATATCTAATTTGTTGTTCCCTCTCATTCTTCCAGGGTATTGAGGTTATGAAAGGGTTTGGACTCGCAACTCTTCTCCAAGTGGCTGCTGAATTGCTTAGTGACAGATTGCCCGAGGCTCGTGATGCAGCTCGGACCATTATTAATTCAATATACCGTGAATTTTCAAATGATAGTAATATAAAGGATGTTGATGAATCAGCAGCAGCAGAGTCATGGCAAAATTTCTGTGCTTCAAACTTGCCTCCCATTGCAGCACAGTCGGTAGCAAAGATTGTTTCGCTTAGTTTCATCTGTTCTTTGGCTTCTACATGAAATTTATCCACCATATTCCATGCTACTTTGCATTTCACGAGTTGTGAAATGTTTGTGCGGCATCGAAGCTGATGAACTCCTCTAAATTTAGAAGATCTAATAAGCATTCTGGTTTGTTTCTTTTGCATAGTGTTTTCTGGAACGTAAATTGTGTACTATACTGGTTTTTTTTGTTCTGTTGGTATAATTTCTGTAAAGGAGAACTCGATCATCGTTTATGTGCTTTATATCAGAACACTTTATGTGCTAAATCTTTTCACGTGCTGATGCATCAATATATTCATCACTAAGGATTTAAAGCATAAATAAAGTGAGCCATAAATAATATATAATTAACGATTGCGTATCGTCTAAATGCGTGTGTGATGGACGGTGTTGATAACAGTTACCGTCGCTATCCGCAAATTGTTGCCCCGTTATCGGGTTATAAACGGGTCGGAGTTACGGTTCCGTCGAACCAAACCGGGTCGCCCGTCTAGGCGGAGTCTTGTTTGTGTGAGTTGATCTTGACCTTGGTTTGACCCGAAATCGCCAATCGAGATCGGCCCCTCCGCCTCCTGCCCGCCCCCTTCGACGCTTTCTCCCCTGCTCTTTTACAGTCGCGGCCCGTCATCCATGGCCGAGCGGGTCGAGGGATCCTCGCCGGCGGCCGCGGGCAAAGGCGCTGCTGGCCCCGCCGCCCCTCGCCATAACTTGGTTCGCACCTTCAAGTACCTGATGGGTTCGTCGCATGTGCTGCCCCTTCTAGATTGATCCCGTGGTTCTTTCTTGAAGTGATGTGGTTTATCTTCTTTTTTGATTTCAGCAACGCAGTTCTTGTCGAGGGGGATCCCATTCATATTTAATTCGTGGATCGTGAGGCACCTCACGGCAGCTGACTACGCGGTAATTTTCCTTCGTTCTAACTCAACTTCATGATCTTTCTTTTGTTGTTGTTTTTTGTATCCTTTGGTAATCATCACTAATATTCACATTTTAGAAAGTTCTGTGACCAAGTCAGCATTCTGTGGTTGGATTCTAGTAAAAATCGTGTTTTTTTTTTTGTTTAAGAGGTTGATAATCTAATATGATGATTACATATCGGTACAAGTTCCTGAGAAGACCAATGCACAGTTAGAAGAAAAATAAATCTGATCAATATTGTGTTTTCTTCACTAGTACAGTTTTTATATGGTTGTGCTAATTTGATTCGTAGAGTTGAATGATGAAATGTTCTCTTTTAAAGAAGAAACTAAAAGAAACTTAAATAGGAGTACTTTTCTTAAAACTTCTTTTGACAAATGGAACAGTATAAAAGAAGATTGTCCTCTAACAAGTTTTTGCCTTTTTTCATTTTTGTGGGAAGTAAACAAAGCATCAATTATGGCCCTGAGCTAACCACATGATTCAGTTCAATGAACTTGATAGTAAACCACAGGAATTCTTAAAATATGCTTACATTTCATTCTCCCACATAGGATTTATTAGAATTCATTATCAAAGAGCATGAAGACCTCTTTGCTCCTTAAAGGTTCCGCTTCCACTTCTAATAAAATCACTTTGTGCATGTAGTGATCACTGGAGAGAGGGTTCACCATCAACCTGCCACATATAAACAAGATACGCTCTTCAACAATCAAGTAGCAAAAGTATTAATAATTCACGTCAGCTGCCAACTTAAAGGAGTTTAAATTCACGAGATTAATTACTTAACAAAAGTAGAGATTTCACTAGTCAATGGATGCTCATTTGGTTAGGACATGCAAGTAGCAAAAGTGACTCTACGAAGCTAAGTTCAAGTGGTTCAGAATATGAATTTAGTTTTTCTATTCTGAACCTGAGTTTTTCTGGAGCTAAAACAGTTAGTGATTAGAGATGAGTGATATGAGTTCTGTATTTCTCTAACATATTATGGAATTAGGTCTAGTTAATATTGTCAATTAATTTTGTGGATTTGATTTTTCACACTTCTTTTTTGTGTTGATAGTTTCTGGAAGATCTGATATCTTCTCACGTTTCAAGCATCAAGTTCCAGGATTTGCTGTTTTCTTATATTTAAATCAAATATTTTTTATGTATTAAAATAATGTTCCAGGAAACCTTTGAATTATGTTCTTTTATATGTCCCAACTGGATACCAATCTAGTTTTAATCCTTTACTCCAATAGTTCTATTAATTGAATCTCTATGACTTGCTCCTTTGTTTTATTCAATTATTCTTTTGCAGCTTTATGCAGTACAGTTCCATCTTTTTATTACCTGCATCTTGTTTCTAAGTCGGGAAGGTTTTCGACGTGCATGCATGCGCACAGATATTCAACGGTATTACCTTTTCTCTATATGCTATATTCATCTAATTTTCTTTCGTATTTGTGACATTTATGACACTTATTTGATTTTTCTTTTTAGTATGAAAGCTGTATTTATTATATTGTGAAGATATTGAATTAATATGTCTAGGGGGACCAGAAAATATATATGAAAAATAGGTTTAGCATCTTCATAGGAATGAGAAAAAACAATTTAAGGTGGTTTGAATGTAATTATAACTGTAAGTGCATGGGTGAGGAGTCAATGAGATTTATGCTCGTGAAGGCAAACAAAGACAATAAGATTTCCAAAGTTTCTGATGTTTACATCAGCCATATCCCACGAAATATTAATTTCTCTGCTCATGAACTAGCAAATTTTGGAAGAGCCAACGAGTTCTCTTCTTTCTGTAATGCTAGTGAGATAGGCTTATTGCCTAACCCTCTAGCAAAGTTTTTGAATAAAGAGTTTCTTCTTTCTGCATTAAAATAAAGATTTATTAGAACTCTAGAAGTAACTCTAGGTATATGATTTCACTTGACCTTAAGTAACAGTTCCCTCGGTAAAGTTCAATCGCTGCAAGAGATCCATGTAGCTTCCCTAAATAGTTGGAAATATCAACTTATTATAGTTATTTTGTTTCAAAAATATCTTAAAAACCATTTAAGGTGGCTTGGTGTCACTAAAGAAGACCTCTAAATCTATGGGCGAGGAGAGTCAATTAGATATCGTGGGACTAAAGAAGGTTTTGTCCTTCTTTGTGGTCCAGGAGAGTTGGTCCATATTAAGTGTTAGATAGAAGAAGGCCAAAGAAGATTTGATTAACAATATCATGAAGGATATGATTGCATCTGGATTATCAAGTGTCCATGACCATTCATATATATTTCTTCCATGCATTCAGAATATTGGTAAATTGGCGTGGGTAGTTTTTTTTTTTTTTTTTTTTTTTTTTCTGATAGCTATATTTTAGTTTACTGTGCTGTTTTGCTTGTGCCATGCTTTTAATAGGTTAGTTTATGTAGTAGTGTTAATTTGTTGGATTAGGTTGGTTTGCTGCCGGCTATTAGGTTGAGTCATGATGGTTTGTAGAGCCTACTCAAACCCCACATAACTCTTTATCTTTTGTACAACAAATACATCTGGTGTGGTTGAATTGTCTGGTCAAGGTTGGTTTTACATCATGTCTTGTAAGGAAAATAAAAAAAGGTTGGATTTGGCTAATTCTCACTATCAAGAGAAAAAATATGCTTATCATGAATCCATTGCGATTTCAGCAGTTTGACTTGCTCCAGCCTAAAACTAATCAGTGGACCTGTTTGGGCCCTGCTGGAGTTAGGTTGACCCAAGGATCGGTATTATGTGCTATATCATTATTGTAAGGCAATGTTTTATTCTTGTTGCTGTAAGCATATTTAAATGTTTGACCATATGCATGTCTCAATCAATACAAAAAACAATTGGCAACATTTCGTGAGCAATTAATCTAACTGGTGAATGTATGTTGTGTTGCTTTTTTTTTTTTCTATTTATTCTGTTCTTTTTCAGTGTCATCTAAAATAAAAGGATTTTCCTAATTACAGGAATGATTCATCGATGGAAGAAAATGCTGCAAGATTATTGAAAGTAGCTTGGATGACATTTCCAATTGGCATCTTGTTTACCTTAGCAGTCTGCCTCATTGTGTTCTGGTTCCAAAAGCTCACTCCTTCAGATGCATATGCACAAGCTATATTGATCCATGGTATTTCCATGTCATCTGAAAGTTTCAACTACTACACTGTTTTGAGTGATTGGATGCTATTGATTGATATCAAGCAACAAATTTGTTCACACGAGCAGTTTGCATGAGTTTGCAATTTGAAATTTCAGGATCAAATCCATGAATCTGTAATTTTTATTTCTTTGTTAAATGGTGCAGTGTTCTACAAAGAATTGTGACTGACAATATAAAAAAATTTGCCACATGCTGGTAGTATGTGTCATGAAATAGATGCTGAAAAAGAAATTAGCTAGTCCCAGTTCTAGGAAGTCATATAATCTGTTACTGATGGCTGATGATGCCTGCCAAATGCCAAACTTAAAGAGTTCAAAAAAAGATACAGAACTTTCAAATTGTCCTGCTATCTCTCATATTAATACCATGTCAATCTTTATAGAGACCAAAATCCTTTATGAGACCTGAGTTTAATTTTTGTTTTTGTTTCTAAAAGTAAGCACCCACAATATGGTTGTACTTTTGGCTTTGGAGGAGAAGAGCAGCTAGCAATAGAATATTGCAGAAGGTATTATATGACAAAAAATAGTGTGTACATTCATAAGGCTAAGTGAACAATAATGAGACATACTGAAACTTTTCTGGTTACACCTACTCTTGGCTTTGGTTTTAGGGTACAGCTAGAATATTACAGAAGGTAGCATCTAGATTTAATTTCTAAAAGATTTAAATTGATAATGCTAACTGAAACAAAAAAGAAGCATACTCAATCTTTTGAAACTCGCATAGTTTTAGAAATCCTTTTAATAATGAAAATCTCTTTTGTACATTTGTTCTATACCTTTTATATGGTGCTTGTGACATTAATCTGTTGCACATGACAGGACTTGCTTGCATATTGGAATTGTTGGCAGAACCTCTGTATATTCTTTCTCAGAATTTGCTTCTCCTTAAGCTGAGATTGATAGTTGAAACTGCAGCCACTATACTACGATGCATGACGACCTACATCCTCATAGTTAGAAAACCTAACATGGTAAGACTGTATCGTTCATCACTTTGCATATTTGTCATAGACAATATTACTAATTTAGCTGTATAGAAGAAATGAAAATGATTATGTAAGTTTCATTAATTTCTATTTTCAATAGGTGAGATTTATTTTCTGATCTGTGCTTTTATTTTATCTTCTTTTGGGAAGGCACTTGATATATTTGAAAGTTTTTCTTGATATTGATATCATACTTTGTTTACTTGGCACAAACTTAGGAATACTTCAGCCAGTTACTGTTTCATGGATCATGTTTTATTTTAAAAATTTCTCCCTTTCTTTAAGATTTCTGTATAATACTGGCAGGAAAAAGCAATTGTGTTTGCTCTATCTCAAGCTTCATATGGAGCCTGCTTGTTGTTAGGTTACTGGGCGTATTTTGTATTCTTCTGCATAAATAGATATGATCTTTTTCCCTTCAGGTTTGACATTTTGAGTTGCAAGTTCTCGTCTTGTTTTTACAATAATGCTCGTATTGGTGCATTGAATTGTCCAGACGTGTTGTTTTCAGATTGTCGAGCTTGATGGACTATGATAAACATCTTTTGAAGATGTGCTTATTATTTACCGGTCAATCTTTTCGAAGGTTGGTTCTTCAAGAAGGTGAAAAGATGGTTCTTGTATGGTTTGACACACCATATAACCAGGCCGTATATGGCCTTGTTGATAAATTAGGTACATGACTATCAGAGACTTTTTAAGCAGTAAAGCAAAATTTCTGCAAATCTAATGATGAAGATTCATTGAACTTAACATGGCTTAGCAAGTTAGCATAAAGGTATTTCTGATTGTGGTGACATTTGCAGGAAGTCTAGTTGTAAGATTGGTATTTCTTCCTTTTGAAGAAAGTACTTATGCTACTTTTGCCAACATGTCATCAGGTCAGTTTGGCTAGGTAGTGGAACTCTGTTGTGTGTGTGCTTATTTGTTTGTTTGTTTTCCTTGGAATACATTATCAAAATATATATTAGACATCTGGATCAACTGTTGACTGGACATGCTTGATGTGATGATCATTTTTTAATCATGTGATCAGTTTTATATGAAGTTTTCTACTGGAATGCATTCTGGGTTTCTTTGGTTTGATAAGAGGAAACAGCCACCTTTCATATGGAAAGCTGCATATATCTGATCATCTTTGATCCTGTATTAATGTAAATCTTATGCAGTGTTTGACTTTTTTGTTTTAACTTCTCTACATATTATTAGACTAGACCAGATATGGACCCAAGTGCAAATTGCTGCACTCTGTTAGTTTGTTTTATTCCCCTGAGCTCTTTTACTTGCAATCTTGGCAGATCCATGCATAACATTTTGGTGATATTGACTTTGATCGAAAGGTCGGTCATTTATGGAAACTTTATTGTTAATGGTCATTTTTCCCATTATTGATGTTTGTTTGGATGTGATTGTATTCTAGTTAGTTTAAGCAGTATAACATTGTTGGCAGCAGTCAGATAAGCTAAGCAATTTCATGTTGACAGTCCATTGACTTTTTAAATCATTTTGTAGTTGTTGTTTTTACAGAACTTGATGCATTAGGTCCATGAGTTTCTGCATATGGGAAAGCATACACGAAATTTTTGAAGTTTCTTGTGAAAATTTTGCCAAAGATGTACATATGTGTAGTTTTCACTTGAAGTGCCTGCTGATATGTGTGTGTCTGATGCCTTGAATTTTTATAACATTGAGATCTTGTGTGTGTTCAACTGAACTTCAACCACATTCCCAGAATTTGACAATTTTCTGAGATAAAGGATGGGGAAAGTTGTTTGACTGATTCCAAAGGTCTTTAAGAGTAGTAATTTGGACTCATTCATGTGCAGGCTTTATCTACTGCTGCAAAACTGGGTGTGTGGTAGGGCAATCCTGTGTCTAATCTGGTACAATATACATTACCGATCTAAAGACAATATATTAATTAAAAAACAACTAAACTGAGGCACTTGATATCCATGAAGAAGGCGAGGAGGAAATGAAACCATGGATTGGAAGACGACTCTCAGCTGGAAGAATTTCTTCCATCACATAGAAAGACAAAAGAAGATAAGTGGGCCACAGGGCCTTAAAATCCAATATTCACTCTCATTGTCCTTGTCAGACATGTTTGCTTCATTTATAGATTAATAACTTAAACTACAAATGCTGGACAAGATAAGGACTCTGTATTATTTTATCAGCTGGAACTACTAACTAATCTAACGCCTCTTAAAGATGATATCGAATTGTATTTAGAGAAAAAAATGATAAAGCCCATAAAAATGACAAGACATCTCCTATACAAACCTGATATATTAAAATACTGCACAATCCTAAAAAAAAGTGCTCTAGTATAAACTATAATGAACTAAAAGAGAAATTGACTCTTAGATGAAATGCATCACTTCTCACTCTTCCTTGTGTCATGAAAAAGATTCTGCACAATTGAGCTCTCAGAAGTCCACACAACCAACAACAACAACAAAGCCTTAAGTCCCAACTATTTGGGAGTCCACACAGCCCACTAACATTACTCAGGCAGGTCTGGAGGCATTCTGGGTGATAATTGTATGGCTTTTGCAAAAAGTTCTGCTTGGTTTCTGTGCTCCAATAGGGACAATGACCCTTCAATCTTTTTCTAGTTACTACAGTGTTCAGTTTCCTTATGATTGTGCTCATACTTATTATAGTATGCTGCTTCTGGGAGAAATCAGCCATATATTTTATATCAGTTATATGTTTCTTGGCACATATAGGAATTTGATAAATCTTATTGTGTTCAAAGATTTTTTTTTTGCAGCATTTAGTTTTATCTTTTTTCTTGGACAGGTCAATCTTCACAAAGGATTGTTAAGTTAAGAAGTTCCCTTGTAGAGGCTCTCAAGGTTGTTCTGTTGATTGGTATGGTTTTATGCTTCTGTGAAACATTTACTCTTTTGCAAGCAGTGTGGTCTCTCTCCAACATGTACTTGGAACATAGATTAAGTCTCTTTGACTGTTATGTGTAGCCAAAGGTTATAGATCTTTCTTTTCTCTATAATACTCTGTGGGGAAGAATTTTGCTCTTGAATTAGGATGAGAATCATCAGTTTAACATATATAAACATTTACATATATATGCATATATACCTAATAAGACACCATTTAAGGGTAGCCTGGGGAGACATTAGTAGTTGCAATGGATTCATTTCAGCTTTTAACTTCAAAAAATGAAGCAGAACGTGAGTCTAAGAAATAGATACAATATAATCTGATTGTTCTTGTTATATTTCATTTGTCTTTAGCATGTGTAGTTGTGCTCTAAATGTTGACACTGAGGATTTTCTGGATGAGCTACTCTAGTCATCTCAAGTTAATTTTCTCTGGATATTTTATCAGAAAGAACAACCTTATTTTTGTTTTTGCTTTTTAAGAGAAACTGTAGGAGTGACCACACCAAATAAGCTAAGTACTTGAGGAAGCACCTTCAGTGTTTGAACATGAAACATTTCTGAAGTAGGAGCGGTACCAATCAAAATGATAGTATTTGTTGGTAGAAGATCTATGTATGATAGAATCTTTAAGTGATTCATGTCATATAAAATCTTTAAATTGGCAATACATCATTCTGCATGGCATGCTCTCTTGCCTTTCCATATCTGGTTGAGTGTTTGATTTCCATCTTTCATGATAACTTATTGTGGTCTGGTTGACTCTCACTAGAGTTTATCTGATGTTTCTGTTATATTTTAACTTTTGCAGGCCTCGTAGTACTGGCATTTGGTCCAAGTTATTCATATACTATTGTAAGACTGCTCTATGGGAGGAAATGGAGTGATGGAGAAGCTCCAGCTGCTCTCCGCTATTACTGTTTTTATGTCATTACCTTAGCCATGAATGGTACATAATTTGTTGTATTCCTGCTTGTAGATTTCCTATTAAGGTTTCAAATACGTTGTCTGACCAATCACTGATATCAAAACATATAGCTCAATACACGAACTTTTTTTTTTTCATTTTGCTAATTTTATTCAATGGTCTCAAATGATATAGGTGAGTATCCTGTCCCCATATACCAGTACCACATTGGTCAAGATTATCAAAACTGCTATCGAACCAATAATAAATCCTCAATTTCTACTTAAATCTCTGAATTCTTAAGGCCTTTTAGTTTTGATTTGTTCATCTTCAGTTTCTTAGTTAGGTATAGCTGGTATGATCCTTTTATTGCTTTTCTCTTTTTTGCAACTTTTAAGTCAATAAAGACAGATATCACCATTGTAATTCAGATCTATAATAAAAGGACAAAGAGATTAGCATAAATAAGTCAATGTTGATTCTCTTCTAGTATATTCTCCATTTCATACAACCTAATCCTCTGTTCATTAGAAAAGATATTTATGAATTTCTAGTTTAAGTTGATAGAGCTGGCTCACAGACAACTTACTTCACCAAACATCAAGAACCAATCCCAGCAATTAAGAATAAGAATTGTGTTGAAATGATTTCTCCCAATAAATGACTGCATACCATATTTGGAGCTTTTTGATAATTTTGATTTTTGAGCAAACTCAATTCTTATTTGTTGCTCATTTGCTATCTTGCTTTTTGGACCATTATGATTCCTGTGCAATTAACTAAAAATATAAGAATGTTCTCTGACTTCTTTAAAATTTAGTTAGATGACTACTTTTTAATGCATTTATGAATTATTACATCTGGAAAGATAGTTTATGTCAATGTTAAACACCAAGCTTCATTCTATGTTATTATATTAGGATTTAATGATCCTTGTTTCATTGTTCATTCATTAAGAGATGTCCTCTTCAATTTTAGGCCTCTATTATCTTTTGGGTCAAAACATATCCGAAGACGTGTTTTATTTTTGTAATGATTCGTGACGAAGAATTATAAGCATGTGATGGCATTGTAGTCATTTGTAGGGATGCTCATTTTCCTTTATCTTGTAAATATGTTCATTGATATTATTGTTATTATGTATTAAAAATCTATTTTACTGAATGCCCTCAATATATATTTAGCTGAAGCAAAGGATGGTTGTTTTTCTCTTTCTCTAGGGACATCTGAAGCTTTTCTGCATGCAGTTGCAAATGAGAGACAACTTAAGAGGTCAAATGATTCATTGCTTATATTCTCTGGGATTTACATAGCACTAAATGTCATTTTGATTCGATCTGCTGGAGCAATTGGGTTAATTGCTGCTAATTCATTAAGTATCCTTCTTCTGTAAGACCTTTTTCTCATAAACAATAAAGTTGAAGGCTGCACCAGAAGGCTGTGACCATTGCATTAAGTTTATAAAGAAACTTGTGCATCTGCAAATTTGTGTAGGAAGTCAACTGTTGCCTTCATGAAGTGTTGTCAAACATAGTTGTATATGTTACAGCTCATACATATGTAGATTTGCCATCTGTGTTTAAAGAACAAGCAATGTCTATAATCTTTTAGAAGACAGTAATAATATTTTCTTTAACTGTGACTAAGATATGATTCTAAGGATTATCTACTCTGCAGTATTTATCAGCAGCTATTTCCAGGTATGTAAGCTCATATACAATTTTAGGCGATACATGTATGCTAATTGTAAATAATTCTCCTTTCTGTGAGGGTTTGCAATTGATGATAAAATCTCTGCTTGTGTTTGTCAAACAGGACTCTTCATTTTCTTTTTACCGATGCTTGCCGTCTGGCTGGGAAGTTCTGCTTCTTTCTTACACAGCAACTGTCATATCTGAGAGAGTATTTTTAGACAAGGAAAACTTCTGGCACACTCTCCCTATTCATTTAGCCATTGGTTTAGCATGTTTCTGCTTCTCATCTATTGTCATGTATGTAATTTTTTCTTTTATGTTCATTTTTGGTCCTCAGAGGATCTTAAAATCGACTATATAATCTTCACTGCCATTTGGTGAGCTTAAGAAATCTAAGCTATTGTCTGTAAAACAGTTATTCTCGTGAGAAGCAGCTCATCAACAAAATCATAGGTATGCATAAACATACCGACTGAGAGAAGCTGATGAAGTTGTCTAGGATGGCTAACACCTCACTGTGAATTCCTTATCTCTTAATCCTTACAGTTATTCTTCTTTGAGAGCCTAAATAACTTTTTAACATCTATGATCTGCAGTCTTCTGAATGAATGACATGAATCTGATGTCTGATCTCTGTTCCTGCCGGAGAGAAGTATCAATGGTTTCTGGTAGGCATTTTCATATGAACTCCTCGACTGCTGTACTTCATTACCACAGGTTGATTGGAGATGGAAGATATACTTGAAGTTGCACATTTGAAGGACTTGATTCTTGGCTCAAATAAAGTTCCCCTTACTTTCTTGTATTACTTGCATTGCTCTTTCTATGAGTGAGGGAGAGAAGTATTTGTGTGTTCAACAGTGATCCAACTAAATTATCTGGTTGTCTGTGGGTGCTGGATGCCTGCTGATGGAGCAACACCCTGGGACCACTTTTGGGAGCCATTTTTGGTTGTCCATTAGAAGATTTTGTCCATTCAAGTGTAAATGCAATGCATTTAAAATTGATTTATATTTTTTATGTTATACTTTCTCAGACATCTGCCTCACCTTGATAAATTTTTTTCTTCTTTGCATTGGAGCTTTTCAAAGTTATGGCCAATTCTTTGAGACTGGTTTCTTGTTTGATCTATGTGCTATTCAGACACTTCCTCTCAGTTTTTCCCCTGGTTGGCAGTTGCATTTGTGTTTTAACTTTCTAGTTAATCTTCTGGTGTTGGAAATTTCAGTTGTACACTTTCTTTCTTATCATCTGCTGTGATTTCATGCTGTTTACAAGAAACCACAGCTGCAGTAATTCTTCCTCGCGGGAATAATGAGTTAGGCTATCTGATTTTTACGTTCTTTCGGATCCTTTCTGACCTTTTTATTTTTCCAGAGAAAGAAAAGATAGAGATGCAATTGGAGACAGATTGCATTCAAAGTTCAGAACATCTCCAACATAAGAGGTAAGATTTCCCTGCCACACTTTTGCAAGCATCTCTAACAGAAGTGACAAGTTCTTGTGTTAATTGTGCCAACTAGCTTATCCATGCAGTTTGAGGAACACGGCCAATACAATCTTATGCCTGTTTAATGCAGTGGGGAGGTTAAAGATTCGTGCTTGCCATCAGAAACCAATTTATATAGGCATTTCTCAATGGAACTGCAGGTTCGAGCTGCTGTCTATCAAATATCCACCAATTTCCTCTCTCCTAGATTTACGTAACTATTACAAATACCATATCCAGTTGTTGGTCGCCGAATGCGAAAGTGACACGATACATGGACTATGAAAGTTTGGCTCGCTGGCAACTTGAAGAAAACAGGAATAGCAGATTCAAGGAGATGATATCCACATCCATCACAACATAGTATCAAGGTTCATTATCACCCCTTTCTTCCGTAAAATCTTTCTTTCAAGAAGTGCTGCATTATAGATCGTCCAATAACGATTCTCCAGTTTAGGTGGATGAGGTGAAATATAACTCATATGCAGCAACTTATGAACTACATGCTTAAACTCATACAAAAACACTTAAATATGAACGAGTAGACCACTTTATTTCCACAGTCTTAAAAGTTTTAGATCCTTTTTTTATTGAGCTAATTCGAGTACCTGTATTTGCTCATACAGGAATTGAGAAAACTGAATCGACCCACTCGTGTGATCTTAATCTATTTAACACAGGAATTGCGCAGAGGAATTTTACCACCGAGCATGGTATTCTGTATCCATTGCAGTTTTGTTCAGTTTCATGCCATCCTTTCTTTCAAGAAGCTTAGAGTACCAACCAGCAGATAGCTTCGGCTTTCTTTTTCGGTTTTCATCGTCAAAATCCACATGGTACAATCCCAAACGAGATTGATATCCAGTCAAGAACTCGAAGACATCTATGAACGACCAAACAAAGTAACCTTTCACATTCGCTCCATTCCTACAAACAAAAGATCCTCCTATAAGTATTAACGATGATAAAATTATCATAATGTTTTAACTATTTGGGGTTGGTTATATCGATCTTTTGCTATCATTAAGTTCTAAAAAAATCATATTTTAAATTATATTAAGAACATTTGAATTTTTATTTATATTTTTAATAAAAGCTCAAAAAATCTTAATGGTAAATCTAAAGCATTAA
This sequence comes from Musa acuminata AAA Group, assembly GCF_036884655.1. Taxonomy (NCBI): domain Eukaryota; kingdom Viridiplantae; phylum Streptophyta; class Magnoliopsida; order Zingiberales; family Musaceae; genus Musa; species Musa acuminata. Next base: position 4,358,132 of record NC_088348.1, on the reverse strand, counting down.
TTTCTATGTTTGGAGGCTTATCATATGCACGTAATCAAGACATCAATATCGACCTGATAGCATCGAGCATGCTACCGATGAAGCCATTCAGGTAATTGATCCTATCGGTGTCATTAAGGCCGCTCTCTCTCCTTCCTATGCCATAGCCTGATAGAGAAATTATAGTACTTGATGAAAAACAAAGCATCCTTTTAATCCATGATGAAAAGGCATTGTTTTGGGGTGGCTGAACTGACCATTTTCTTCAACAAAAAGAGGAGGATTTCCGTAGGCATCTCTGAGATACTCCAACATGTATTGCAGCCCCTGAGGATCGAATGATGAAGGTGCCGTAGGGTCATACTGTTTATGTTGCAACAGATGTTAGCCCATTTCAAGTATTCACGGTGAAGAAACTACATGGTAGGAAGATTAACTCTACTATTTTTACCTGGCCAGGTGTCTCATTCCTTGAAGCTGCATCGAAGCATCAGTAGTAAGTAGCTCACTACAGCTGAAAACACAATGTAAATCTGAACCAAAAGAGCAAGAGAATAACTTACTTATCATCAAGGCTAAGGAATCCATAGCAAAGTCGCGAAGACCCATCTCAGAAGCATTGATGTTATCTTTGACATATACTGAAGAATAGTGATTCACGCCAATGAAATCAAATAAGCCCTTTATTTGTTTAGACTGAGATTTGGTGAAGGATGGGAGTCGCGAGCCGACGATCTTCTTCATGACCTCAGGATAGTCTCCAAACACCAACGGATTTAGGATCCTAATAGTGGATGGCTCGTTAGAACACCATCGTGTGAGACTAGAAGATAATGCGCACTGAATTAAGTAAAATACCAGCCAACATAAAACTCAAGCATTCTTTGGGTTGCCTCAATGTCTGCAGAAGAGTTAGTGAGTGGATAATACCAGAAAGTGTATACGTTGATGCCTATAAACCCGTTTTGCTCTGCCTGTATAAAATCAACGTTGATATAGTCAAATGGTGGATAACACAAAGTGAAAAAGGCAAATGACTTACTTGATATTTGCTTTTGTATAATTTGACGATCGATGCATGGGCTAATAGGACGTTGTGAACCACAATGTAGGGCTCTGTCGTCGAATTTCCTATGGTGCAATTGATGCCAAATGGATAAGAGCATCGATTTGGTGGAAGTATTCCCACGTCATATGCACCCAGTGACATTATATTGGGTTCGACAACAGTCGTCCACCGAGGAACTCTGTCACCAAAATTCTTGAAGCAAACATCTGCAAATGCTGTGAAATCATCCCTGAAGCATATCTTTACATATCAGCTTAATTGGCTGAGATTATCACAATTACTTTGGGGATTGAGGAAGTTTACTAATGAGTAATAACAATGAAGTATGCTAGTCATCGAAGGACATCTTACACCATTTTGGGGCTCAACCATCCTGAATACTCATCTTCAAGTGCTTGGGGATGGTCAAGATGGTATAGTGATACATGAGGTTTGATTCCTACAGCATTCAGAATAAATTTATGAACAAGGATTGGATATTGACTATCATAAAAATCTATTCTCAGTCAGAAATTAAATTCAAATCTTAAATATCACATTGCTTACTGCTACTTCTTCTGGAAATAATTGTTTCTTGTTTTTGTTTTTTAATCTTTCTTGCAGCTGTTATGTGTTTATATAATTGTGAAACATATAATTATCAAGTATGAATTATCTACTTGGATCATGCACAAAAGAATGTCTTATCTCTTTGAGTATGCAAAATATACATTCTCTTTTTTTTTATCTCTTATTATTCTCCCTCGTTTATCATTCATCTAGCTTCTTTGCAAAAGATTGATTTAGTTTTAATTATAGAGTTTGCCAGTTAAATTTAATATTCGGAGAGTAACACTCGGGAGTGATTTAGCTATGAACAGATACAGTTTGAAGCTTATTGGATAGTTTCATAGTTCATTCCAATCTAGTTCAAGAAATGATTGCCTCACTAAAGGTATAATTTCCAAGAAGAGAGGTTTAAGCATTTTTCATACATGATCATTCATCAGTAGTGTTGATTTGTCATCTAATTGGTTGGCTGTTCCAGTTGAGAGGCAGATTATAATTGCATAATCACACATACTGAAAACACACTTAAAAGAAAGACTCACCATATTTTACTAGCTCATCAATCAAGTTGTTGTAAAACTGTAAGCCTTTAGGATTAACAGCTCCTCTACCATCTGCAGAACAAGTAACATCACATAAACAACACCACTTTTGTATGAGCTCTAAAAGTTTCGATCAAGTCATACTTGGGATAAGTCTGGACCAAGAGATGGAGAATCTGTAGGAGTCCAGTCCTGTTTCAGCCATCAGCTTGACATCTTCCTGAAATATTACCTCACTTGTAAAAAAGACTCACCCCTAATGATTAAGCCTATGTCTTTGAAAATCTTTTATCTGGATACTCGTTACACGAGCTTAATAATCTTAAGCTTAGTGGTGGCTTATAAGAAAATTTGTATCTTAAATTGCAGTAGGCCATGGTTTATATATATCAGAGAAGACTTCTTGGATCATAAATAAGCAAAAAAGTTAATAACAGAACTGGTAGCTAATAAACTTACAATAGGGGGAAATGTCAATATTGGTATAGCTAGAGCAAGAATTTTTCTTTTTCCTTCTTGTTTCTTGTATTGATGAGTTTGAGAACTTGAAGAACCAACTGATCACACATTTATAAACTTTGGTGGTGTTCCTTCAACATATCACATATTTTAACAAAACAATCTTTTTTCATCCTGAAATTGCTTTACTGAAATAGTGTAACTATTGTTCATATATCCCATATTCAGATAAGGAAAAGGGCAAAGTTTCAGAATAAGTTTCTGATGACTGCAATTGTCCTCCTAAGAATTCAATAAATGGTTTTCGATGAAAATTCACCAAAGTAATCATCAGCAAAACTCAGAAATCTACTTCTTTTTTTTTTCAAGTTTCAACACGGGAAAAACCCACCTTATTAATATGTAAACATAGAGGACTTTAGAAATGCTGGCTATGTCATACATATCTCATTGGCAATTATAATTGGACAAATATGAGGAGAAAACATTAGTGAGGGATGTATGAAAGTATGCTTAAAGCTTCTAATATTGTGATCAAAAGTGCCCCTTCTTTGACTTTTATGGGACAGCATAAGTGCATATTTTCTTGAAACCGAGTTGTAGGTGAAAAAACAGGCTATTGCATCATGGTCAATTTCCGATCCAAGAACTGGTCAGGCCATGTAGAGGCTAAAAGTTTACCAGGCAGAGAAATCTATGATGAGTAGTCTTTGGAGAAAAGGTTTATAAAGAAATTTAGATCCCCTTCTTCTTGTGACCATATATTTCCAAAGGGCTCCCTATCTACCACACAGTTGTAAAGAACGAGAATTTGAGTCATGGCCATTTTGCTTCCAGTGAAAATATAAGCACTTAGGTATGATTAAAACCTTTTGTATGTGTCCTATGCATAACCATGAACAAACCAAGCTACTATATATTTACTTTTACAACTTAAGAAGAAATTACTACATATATTACTGTTCTATTTTATGTTTGTCTTCATAGATGGCATTAACATGGGACATGTTGTGATTTCTATGGATAAATCCTTCTTCCTTTTTCCACAGTGTTGGAGCCAGAAACATGGTTTGTCAAGACAATTTGGCACGATAGAACAAGGAATTCGAACTAGTAATTTTGTGACACCTTTAAAATGTAGAATTCTATTTTCTTTTTCTTTTTTTTCCCATAGATTAAGGTAGAAGTTGCAGACCTTGTATTTGTGGTAGCCATCGGAAGCCACATCTCCTGTGCTCTTGTCCAGCATTCGCCCTGAAACATTCATCATCCCGATTCAAATCCCCAAGTTATTCATCCCAAAAATAACAACAAATTACAAGAGTTCCAGATTTCAAACTCTTTGTGCATGGAAATTACTTTTAACATACTATTTATTAGTCTGGTAAATAATAATACCAAGTGAAGTAATTGAAGAGGAAACAAGGAATGTTCACCTGCATGGGTAAAGGTATCCCAAATGCTTGGTTTCCTTCCATCCTCAGATACTGCTCCCTCCACCTACATATGCAATCTCAGTTATATACCTTTTTCATCTCCATCCCCCTTCACCACTTTTCTCTCCGCAATCTCTCATGTTCTCTCTGCTATATCTCATATCAAGAAAAACTCAAGAAGATGACTAATAGATGGAGTGATGGGGGCAGTCTCACACATAGCTAGGTAAGATTTGCAGTAAAGCATGTGAGAGTGCACTGAGTGATACCCAGTAAGCATCATCAAAGGGGGAAAACATCCTTCTTAAGAATCTATAAAGAACAGGTCATGGACGGTGATCGAGGATTTTTTTTAACACCCCCACTATGGAACGAGATGAGAAGCCAGTGCGCAGAGATTTGCCTGATAAGACGACGTCCCAGCTCCGAAGATGAAGTCTGAAGGGAAGTCAGCTCTGCTGAAGCTGGGCTCCGTCAGCTGCCCCGAACCCTCTGCTAACGAAGACAAAAACAGCAGGAGGACCACTCCTAGGATTAGCAACCCTTCCCTCATCTCCTCTCGCTCGAGTCTCCGGAGAGCACGAAGGTGAGGAGGAGGAGGAGGAGGAAGAGGAAGCGGTCAAAGCCGCGCAAGTAGCCGTCCGGTGCCGGCGCCCCTCTTGTGCTGCTAGTATTTTATTTGAGCATGGCGCGCAAAAAGATGGCCTTCACGAAGATGATAATGGTCGAATTTTGTGGGCGAAGTCAATGGAAGGGATAATATTTTGGTCCTACATTTTTTATTATTTTTTTAGTATACAACTCCTCATTGTTTATTGATACATAATATATTCACAATCAGAAGTAGACAACAAAACGAACAATTCCTTATGAACATCTAATTCTTTATGAGAATAGTTTGTGTATTATTTCTTTTTTTCAAAGAATATATTCTAAACAATAGAATTTGAGCCCATCCTTATCGATTGGACTAACAAACACCACCTTTTCAAATATGTTAGTACTCCTCATTGTTTATTGATTTTTAGTAATTGATAAACATATTTAGTACTATATCATGATCAAGAAGTAGACAACAAACAAACAATTCCTTGTGAGCATCTAATTCTTGATGAGAATAGTTATATATTATTTTTTTAAAAATAAATAATAAAAATAAATTTTGAACTCAAAACCCATAATGTTACGTAAACTATCATCGACTTTTCTCAAAAAGATTTCCTCGTATAGTTAAGAAAATTTTACCGGACTATAGTTATTAATTATTAGTAAAGCTCTATAAAACTTTTAAAAGAAGACCTAATTTGATGGTCATGACAACTATAATTATTACCATTGCGTTAAGCAGTCAAAGAGAGAAAGTGGCATCTACACTTGGTTTAAGATTGGATTGGAGACTTGTGGGAAACATCGTGTCAGCCAGAACATGAAAGTCTCTTTTAACGGTGGTTTTCTCTTTCATGCTTGTCCCATGTATGACCTGCGCCGGTCAGACAGGAAGAAGAAGCCAAAATGTAGATGGAATTTATTGGATGAAGAGCATACCACAACTCTGGCTTTGTTGATGAATGGAGTTGGTCAGACATGCGATGAACACCGCATATTTTTGTATTAATTTTGATTTTGATTTTATTGAGATCCTCCTCAAATAGTGTTAAAATTTATTAGATGAGATTTTAAATTTTAAGCTGTTGTCTGTAAAAGAGTTATTCTCGTGAGAAGCAGCTCATCAACAAAATCACAGGGTATGCATAAACATACCGACTGAGAGAAGCTGATGAAGTTGTGTAGGATGGCTAACACCTCGATGTGAATTCCTTATCTCTTAATCCTTACAGTTAGTTATTCTTCTTTGAGAGCCTAAATAACTTTTTAACATCTATGATCTGCAGTCTTCTGAATGAATTGACATGAATCTGATGTCTGATCTCCGTTCCTGCCGGAGAGAAGTATCAATGGTTTCTGGTAGGCATGAACTCCTCGACTGCTGCTGTACTTCATTACCACAGGTTGATCGGAGATGGAAGATATGCTTGAAGTTACACGTTCGAAGGACTCAATTCTTGGCTCAAATAAAGTTAGTTCCCCTTGCTTTCTTGTATCACTTGCATTGCTCTTTCTACGAGTGTGGGAGAGAAGTATTTGTGTGTTCAACAGTGATCCAACTAAATTATCTGGTTGTCTGTGGGTGCTGGATGCCTGCTGATGGAGCAACAACACTCTGCGACCACTTTTGGGAGCCTTTTTTGGTTGTCCATAAGAAGAGTTTGTCCATTCAAGTGTAAATGCAATGCCATTTAAAATTGATCTATATTTTTTATGCTATACTTTCTCTCGAACATCTGCCTCACCTTGATAAATTTTCTTTTTCTTTGCATTGGAGCTTTTCAATTCTTTGAGACTGGTTTCTTGTTTGATCAATGTACCATTCAGACACTTCCTCTGAGATTTTCCCCTGGTTTATTTTTTTGTTTTTCAGAGAAAGAAAGAAAGGAGATGCAATTGGAGACAGATTACATTTAAGTTCAGAGCATCTCCAACAATAAGAGGTATGATTTCCCTGCCACACTTTTTGCAAGCATCTCTAACACAAGTGACAAGCAGTCTCAGTTTAATTGTGCCAACCAACTTATGCATGCAGCTTGCAGAACAATCTCATGCCTGTTTAATGGAGTGGGGTGGTTAAAGATTCATGCTGATTCAAGGAGATGATATCCACATCCATCACAACTAGTATCGAGGTTCATTATCATCCCTTTCTTTGGTAAAATCTTTCTTTCAACAAGTGCTGCATTATAGATCGTCCAATAACAATTCTCCAGTTTTTGTGGATGAGGTGAAATATAACTCAAACCACTGCAGGAACTTTTGAACTACATGCTTGAACTCATACAAAAACACTTAATATGAAGGAGTAGACCACTTTATTTTCACAGTCCTACCAGTTTTAGATCCCTTTTTTTATTGAGCTAATTCGAGTGCCTGTATTTGCTCAAGACGAGAAAACTGACTCGTGTGATCTAAATCTATTTAACACAGGAATTGTGCGGAGGAATGTTACCACCGAGCATGGTATTCTGTATCCATTGCAGTTTTGTTCAGTTTCATGCCATCCTTTCTTTCAAGAAGCTTAGAGTACCAACCAGCAGAGAGCTTCGGCTTTCTTTTCCGGTTTTTATCGTCAAAATCCACATGGTATAATCCGCAACGAGATTGATACCCAGTCAAAAACTCAAAGACATCTATGAACGACCAAACGAAGTAACCTTTCACATTCGCTCCGTTTCTGCAAACAAAAGATCCTCCTATAAGTATTAACAACGATAAAATTGTCATAATGTTTCAACTATTTGGGGTTGGCTATATCGATCTTTTACTATCATTAAGCTCTAAAAAAATCATATTTTTAATTATATTAAGATTGTTTAAGTGTTTATTTATATTTTTAATAAAAGCTCAAAAAATCATGATGGTAAATCTAAAGCAATACTTCCTACGTTTGGAGGCTTATCATATGCTTGTAATCAAGACATCAATATCGACCTGATAGCATCGAGCGTGCTACCGATGAAGCCATTTAGGTAATTGATCCTATCGGTGTCATTAAGGTCGTCACTCTCTCTCCTTCCTATGCCATAGCCTGATAGAAATTACGGTACTTGATGAAAAACAAAGCATCTTTTTAATCCATGATGAAAAGGAGTGGTTAAACTGACCATTTTCTTCAACAAAAAGAGGAGGATTTCCATAGGCATCTCTGAGATACTCCAACATGTATTGCAGCCCCCGAGGATCGAATGTTGAAGGTGCCATAGGGTCATACTGGTTATGTTGCAGCAGATGTTAGCCAATTTCAAGCATTTACAGTGAAGAAACTACATCATGGTAGGAAGACTAACTCTACTCTTTTTACCTGACCAGGTGTCGCATTCCTTGAACCTACATCGAAGCATCAGTAGTAAGTAGCTCACTACAGCTTAAAACACAATGCAAATCTGAATCAAAAGAGCAAGAGAATAACTTACTTGTCACCAAGGCTAAGGAATCCATTACAAAGTCACGAAGACCCATCTCTGAAGCATTGATGTTATCTTTGACATATATTGAAGAATAGTGATTCACGCCAATGAAATCAAATAAGCCCTTTATCTGTTCAGACTGAGATTTGGTGAAGGATGGGAGTCGCGAGCCAACGAACTTCTTCATGACCTCAGGATAGTCTCCAAACACCAATGGATTTAGGATCCTAATAGTGGATGGCTCGTTAGAACACAATCGCGTGAGACTAGAAGATAGCGCACACTAAATTAAATAAAATACCAGCCAACATAAAACTCAAGTATTCTTTGGGTTGCCTCAATGTCTGCAGAAGAGTTTGTGAATGGATAATACCAGAAAGTGTAGACATTGATGCCTATCCACCCATTTTGCTCTACCTGTATAAATGGTAAATGTATAAAATCAATGTTGACGTGGTAAAATAGTGGATAATACAAAGTGAAGAAGGCAAATGACTTACTTGATATTTGCTTTTGTATAATTTGACGATCGATGCATGGGCTAATAGGACATTGTGAATCGCAATGTAGGGCTCTGTCGTCGAATTTCCTACTGTGCAATTGATGCCAAATGGATAAGAGCACCGATTTGGTGGAAGTGTTCCCATGTCATATGCACCCAGTGACATTATATTAGGTTCAACAATAGTCGTCCATCGAGGAACTCTATCACCAAAATTCTTGAAGCATACATCTGCAAATGCTGTGAAATCATCCCTGAAACACATCTTTACATATCAGCTTAATTGGCTGAGATTATCAAAATTAGTTTTGGGATTGAGAAAGTGTACTAATGAGTAATGATATTGAAGTATGCTAGTCATCGAAGGACATCTTACACCATTTTGGGACTCAACCATCCTGAATACTTATCTTCAAGTGCTTGGGGATGGTCAAGATGGTATAGTGACACATGAGGTTTGATTCCTGCAGCATTCAGGAAAGGAATAAATTTATGAACCAGGATTGGATATTGACTATCATAAAAATCCATTCTCAAACAGAAATTAAATTCAAATCTTATGTATCACATTGCTTACTGCTACTTCTGGAAATAATTGTATCTTGTTTTTGTTTTTTTAATCTTTCTTGCAGCTATTATGTGTTTACATGATTGCGAAACATATAATTATCAAGTGTAGATTATCTATTTGGATCATGCACAAAAGAATGCCTTATCTCTATGAGTATGCAAAATGTACATTCTCTTTTTTTATCTCTTATGATTTTCCCTCGTTTATCATTCATCGAGCTTCTTTGCAAGAGATTGATTTAGTTTTAATTATAGAGTTTGCCAGTAAATTTAATATTCAGAGAGTAACACTCGGAAATGATTTAGCTATGAACAGATACAGTTTGAAGCTTGTCGGATAGTTTCATAGTTCATTCTAATCTTGTTCAAGAAATGATTGCCTCACTAAAGGAATAATTTCCAAGAAGAGAAGTTTAAGCATTTTTCATACATGATAATTCATCAGTAGTGTTGATTTGTCGTCTAATTGGTTGGCAGTTCCAGTTGAGAGGTAGATTATAATTGCATAATCACACATACTGAAAACACACTTAAAAGAAAGACTCGCCATATTTTACTAGCTCATCAATCAGGTTGTTGTAAAACTGTAAGCCTTTAGGATTAACAGCTCCTCTACCATCTGCACAAGTAACATCAAATAAACAACACCATTTTTGTCTGAGATCTAAAAGTTTCTATCAAGTCATACTTGGGATAAGCCTGGACCAAGAGATGGAGAATCTGTAGGAGTCCAGTCCTGTTTCAGCCATCAGCTTGACATCTTCCTGAAATATTACCTCACTTGTAAAAAAGACTCACCCCTGATGAATAAGCCTATGTCTTTGAAATTTTTTTATTTGGATACTCCTTACGTGTGCTTAATAATCTTAAACTTAGTGGTGACCTATTTGTAGCTTAAATTACACTAGGCCGTGGTCTATATATATCAGAGAAGATTTCTTGGACCATAAATAAACAAAAAAGTTGATAGAACTGGTAGCTAATAAACTTGCAAAAATGTCGGTATTGGTATAGCTAGAGCAAGACTTTTTTTTTTTTCCTTCTTTTTTCCTTGTTGATGAGTTTGAGAACTTGAAGAATCAACTGATCATATATTTATAAACTTTGGTGGTATTCCTTCAACATATCACATATTTTAACAAAACAATCTTTTTTCATCCTGAAATTGCTTTATTAAATAGTGCAACTATTCTTCATATATCCCATATTCAGAGAAGGAAAAGGGCAAAGTTTCAGAACAAGTTTCTGATGACTGCATTTGTACTCCTAAGAATTCAATGAATGGATTTCGATGAAAATTCACCAAATTACTCATCAGGAAAACTCAGAATTCTACTCTTTTTTTTTTTTCAAGTTTCAACAGGGGAAAAACCCACATTATTAATATTTAAACATAGAGGACTTTAGAAATGCTAGCTATGTCATATATATCTCATTGACAATTATAATTGGACAAACATGGGAAGTAAACATTACTAAGAAATGTAAGTATGCTTAAAGTTTCTAATATTGTGATCAAAAGTGTCTCTTCTTTGACTTTTGTGGGACAGCATAAGTGCATATTTTCTTGAAACCGAGTTGTAGGTGAAAAAACAGGTTATTGCATCATGGTCAATTTCCGATCCAAGAACTGGTCAGGCCATGTAGAGACTAAAAGTTTACCAGTCAGAGAAATCTATGATGAGTAGGCTTTGGAGAAAAAGGTTCATAAAGAAATTTAGATCCCCTATCTATCACACAGTTGTCAAGAATCTGAGTCATGGCCATTTTGCTCCCTGTGAAAATAAAAGCACTTAGGTATGATTAAAACATTTTGTATGTCCTATGCATAACTTAAGAAAAAGTTGCTCTATACATTACTGTTCTATTTTATGTTTGTCTTCATAGATGGCATTAACATGGGACATGTTTTGATTTCTATGGATAAATCCTTCTTCCTTTTACCACAGTGTTGGAGCCAGAAACATGTTTTGTCCAGACAATTTGGCACAATAGAACAAGGAACAAGAAGGGTCTAGATTGGAACAAGTAATTTTGTGACACCTTTAAATGAAGAATTCTATTTTCTTTTATTTTATTTTATTTTCCATAGATTAAGGCAGAAGTTGCAGACCTTGTATTTGTGGTAGCCATCGGAAGCCACATCTCCTGTGCTCTTGTCCAGCATTCGCCCTGAAACATTCATCATCCCCATTCAAATCCCCAAGTTATTCATCCCAAAAATAACAACAAATTACAAGAGTTCCAGATTTCAAACTCTTTGTGCATAAATTATTTTAACATATTATTTATTAGTTTGGTAAATAATAATACCGAGTGAAGTAATTGAAGAGGAAACAAGGAATGTTCACCTGCATGAGTATAGGTATCCCAAATGCTTGGTTTTCTTCCATCCTCAGATACTGCTCCCTCCACCTACATACGCAATCTCAGTTATATACCTTTTTCATCTTCATCGCCCTTCACCACTTTTCTCTCTGCAATCTCTCATGTTCTCTCTGCTATATCTCATATCAAGAAAAACTCAAGAAGATGATGAATAGATGGAGTGATGGGGGCAGTCTCACACATAATTAGGTAAGATTTGCAGTAAAGCATGTGAGAGTGCACTGAGTGATTCCCAGTAAGCATCATCAAAGGGGGAAAACATCCTTCCTAAGAATCTATAAAGAACAGGTCACGGACGGTGATCGAGGATTTAACACCCCCACTATGGAACGAGATGAGAAGCCAGTGCGCAGAGATTTGCCTGATAAGACGACGTCCCAGCTCCGAAGTCGAAGTCTAAAGGGAAGTCAGCTCTGCTGAAGCTGGGCTCCGTCAGCTGCCCCGAACCCTCTTCTAACGAAGACAAAAACAGCAGGAGTGCCACTCCTGGGATGAGCAACCAGGCTGGTCTCCCTTCCCTCATCTCCTTTCGCTCGAGTCTCCTGAGATCACGAAGGTGAGGAGGAGGAGGAGGAGGAAGCGGTCAAAGCTGCGCTAGCAGTCGTGCAGTGCGGGCCTCCTGTAAGTATTTTATTTGAGCATGGCGCGCACAAAGATTCTCTTCATGAAGATGATAAAGGTGGAATTTTGTGGGCCAAGTGAAAAATGGAAGGGATACTATTTTAGTGCTACATTTTTTTTTTTTGAGTATAGAATTCCTCATTGTTTATTGATTTTTAGTAATAGTTAGTGCTACATCACAATCAAGAAGTAGACAACAAAACAAACAATTCCTCATGAGCATCTAATTTTTTTATGAGAATAGTTAGTAGTACATTCATGAACAGAGTTGTGTATTATTTTCTTTAAAAAATAAATAATAAAAATATGATTTGAGTAGAGTCTTATGATAAATTGTCAAGATCTTTATCGATTAGACTAACACACACCTAAAATAATATATCAGTTTGTGTTTGTGAATTATATGTTACAAGCTCTTTTTAGCACTTTTCAGTGCCTCAATCAATTCAAACTTTTCCAAAAAAAAATTGATATCACTATGGTTATTAGTCACTAGTAAAGCTCTACATAACTTTAAAAAAGGACCTAATTTGATGGTCATGATGACCATAATTATTACTATTGCATTAAGAAGCAGCCAAAGAGAGAGAGTGGCATCTACAGTTGATTTAATACTGGGATTGGAGACTTCTGGGAAAGATCATGCCAGCCAAAACATGACAGTCTCTTTCAATGGTTGTTTTCTCTTTCCTGGTTGCACCGGTCAGACAGGAAGAAGAAGCCAAAATGTAGATTAACTTATTGGATGAAGAGCATACCACAAATCTTATTCTCAATGGAAGTCACAGAAATTGTATTAAGTGATGCATGCACTGACAACAGGAAGGCTACTTGAACTGGAAAAGTTGCCATGGTGGTCATAAAAATCATCAATTAGTCTACCACAGCATTTTAACATCAAGTTAAGCATGACACTTCATTCGACTTTAATTTGGTTGGACTTTTCTACAAACATATTTTTGGGAGCACATGGTAGATAACTTGAGCTAACTCAGGTGCATAATGTCAAGAAGAACACATACAAAGAAAACTAAGACCAGAAACACCAGTATTAATAGTTCAGCATAGGAAAACTTTTTGGTGTTGCCTTATATGTATAATAGACAAATTTACACGGGGGGCCAGTTCATTGAGAATGCCAAGGAATTCTCTGGTGCAGAAAGGAACACTAGATCTTAACATAGTTGTCGAACAAGTCTATCAAGGATCAAAATGAGATGGGTGGAAGAAGGTAAAAGATGAAAAGAGATTCAATTACACAACTTGAAAAGGGTTAGTGTTGGACAAGGCAATTCAAGAAGCATTTATCTTTCTCACTTCTTTTACAAATGAAGACGGTATGCTGGAAAGGCAGTATTAAAAATAAATCAAAACCTGTTGAAGTTTTGGTATTTCATATTTCATATCACCTTCTTAATAAAGATGGAGCAAATTGAACTTGGGATTACTAACTGTATCTTGCAGAAAAAGTTCCTACAGTTGAACAAGCGGCAACCGAAGAATCTCTCTCATAACTTATGTATGAACAAACAACATGGTATCCAAAACTTAAGCTTTCCCCAAAAGTAAGAAGATAGAACAAACAATACAGTCCAATTTCCAGTTAAGCACCAAACAATCAAGATACTATACCAAAGACAACAGGACTAGCACTGCAATCGTCACTGTTACCAAGAATGTATAAACAGAACTAAAGAGAAACTGGAAAATATTAGTAGTAAATACACAAAAATGAAAAGAAAGAAATCATCTACCTAATCTAAAGAAAGAAATATTAGTAGCAAATACACAGAAATAAAGTAGAATAAGAAAGAAATCATCTACCTAATCTAATCTATCATGATAGCGAACCTCTTAAAGTACTGTTGCTATTTCTCCCGCTACTAACATCATTGCTCAAAAAGCATAACTGAATGTCTGCCCAATCTATCACTACCACAAGCCTCCAAACAACCATGGCAGCTAAAGATGTAGAAGGATGAACCCAGTACATGAGGCTCCTGTTAATGCACATCTGGATATATGCAGTCCTATCCCTACAAGTAGAGAACTTGTTTCCGCATTGCAGCTAAAGATGCAGGTGACTATATTTCCCTACATATTTACCTAAATCTGTCAAACTTCAATTCTATCAACCTGCCTGAAGATGTATAACTCCAAAAACAGCTATAAAGAGCACAATATCTATGTAGAAGTCTGTGATATCAATAAACGCTCATAAAGAGCACCATATCTTCACAGAACCATGCCTTTTCTTGGCATAAACTCTGGAATCATCATTTTAATTTATCTACAAGAAAAGGCAAATGCATATGTTCCACACATAATGTACATTAAATTCTGAACCTCATAAAAATAGTGATTTTTCTTTTCAAGTGTCAGGTTGATCTCAGACGAATCAAAAACCAAGTCTTTATTGGGATGCTATTTATAGAGATTTCTCAACACTGTATTTTGAAGACTGAAGGGAAAAATAACTGAAGGGTAAGAAGATCCTCCGTGATGTGTAGAGAAAAACTTATACAAATGGAGGTTAGTGACCCAGCAGATGTCCAGCAATTCTATGTTTTAAATCAAGACATCATTGTTAGCACATTTTGATGACGTTACAGCCACAATACTCTTCAAAAGGAATCTTTTTGCTATGTTACTAGGCACATGGAACGAATTGATAACTTGGCCCTCCAAACCATGGCACCAATATTTAAAAAAAAAATCCACTTGACAAAACAGCTATCCTATCGTTGCTGTATTTTAGAGGATTTCTTTTTAAATTCTGTTCTTCCCAGAAGCAAATCAAACCAAATTAGCTTTTGAACATTACTAGGATGTAACATTGGTGTCAATTATAATGTAGATTGAAGAAGATATTCTTTGTGGAGTAAAAGCAGAATTGTAAAGCTGAGGAACATTAGAATTGCTAAGTGTTCACCAACTTACCCTGAGATAGACAACTTAAGATATATTAAGTTCTTTTGTGGTCTATGAGCTAGAATGTTAAGCCATTAGGAAAGATGCTATTCAAATAATTAGATATTTATCATGAATGAAAATAGCATGATAAAATTAAATAGAAACAAAGAAAGTATTTTTTTTCTGTAAAAGTACATACAGAAAAATATGGAAAGAAAGAAGAAAAACATGAGAAAGGCAACCAGTTTTCTAACAATGATCTGCAACTTACCAGATTTCTAACATACACTTCCAAACTTGGATTCTCATTTAAAACAATAGAGAGAGAACTACATGCCATCTTCAACAAAACTTCTGTCGGATCCATAGGCCAACAATTTAAGCTAATTTTCCATATCTCCACAATAATAATAATTAAGACAACTCTTCACCATAACAAAATCTTAAACTCAGATTGTAACCAGATGTTAGTCATTCAGTAGCCATTCTATTGTTGTTCGAATCTGAAGCAGAAATCACCATTTACCCTACAAACGCTTTAACTGCAACATGATATCCTACTTTGACACCACTGAATTTCCCTGAGCCTCAATAAAATAGTTTCACTAAAGCAGAGATAAATTTCCCATTAAAGAATGAACTGTCGAAGGTAAGATGGAAGATGCAAACAAGGATAGCGAAAAATAAAAAAAATACGCCAAACATAGATGCATGGGTGGAACTTGTCACATTGAATGCTGTTCATAACAAAATTGTTTCGAGTTAGAATTGCTATGTAGGTGTTCCCCCAGAAAATCTATCAACGAAATACAGAAGCCCTCCTAATTGAAACTGCAATATAGAACACTGGATTTGCAGTACAACTGGGTGGGAAGTCTTTAAGAACCATCAAAATTTGGATCCAGATAATTTGTTGAAATATGATCCCTGCACATTGTAAACTACTTTGTTGAAATATAATTTGTTGAAATTGAGAACACAAATTACTTTCAAATGGAATAGTTAAAACAGAAAAACACGGCTGAATTTGTAAAGTACAGCTATCAAATAAGTGAAGCAATTGCAGCTCCTACAACGAACTTCTGGATTAGTTTTTAAGCAGCAGTAAAAAAGTTCCTTCAGTACAAAGAATGTTGCAAAGGGATGCTTACCTAGCACATGTTCCTCCAAACCTAGCATATTTTACTGTATCGGTACTGCCTCTGTTATCCCATAGCAAGATTCCGTTCTGCAAGAATGAGCATAAATGAACTTTATAGGTTTAAAAATTGCCTCCTACCATAAAATAAAGATACATAAGTTGATGAATGTAGGAGACTAGGAACCAGAAAAAGATCATACATAAGATACAGAAAGATGCAGCCGTATGATGGAATATCCCCTCAAACTACACCTTACTAAATACATTCAAATAATGACAACCAAAGCAATAAGAAATTAGGTGACAGTAAAATGGCCATAACTTCACAGGTTGTTGCATGGCGATGTTTATGGATTATTGTCGTCACAACAAACATACTTCTTGGCACTAACTAACAAAGCAATAAAAGGTCCTTCTTCGTCCAATGACAAATTAAAATACCAAGCATTATCCAGAAATGAAACAATTATTGGAGCTTAAACATCCGAACTTTCAAAGAAACCAGGGGAAGTTATCCACTTTCAGTCAAATTGACATAATAATACCAAATCCCAACACCATCAGTACTAGCAGAATCTTAGATAAACAATATAAAACTCCTTGAAAACCAAATCGACCAGCCAAAACACGCACTTTGAACTCAAAAGAATTCCATCTTTAAGCATACAATGGCCTCTCAGTCCATGCCCCTGAGACATGCCCATTCTCGCAAACATATGCCCGGACAACTGGCTCCCCGTCATCATGAAACCCAAAGACCCTCCTCAAGCAAAATGCGGAGTGAAGATCCCAGGTCTCCCTGCAAGCACAGAATGCACAGTCCAACGCAATCTTGCCCCTGTTCGAGTCGCTTATCGTCTTCCACACTCTTGATCGCTTAAAGTTCTTGAAAACCCCTCTAAATAGCATGTATTTCCGCTTCTCCTCCGCGTGAATGCATCCAGGCCAGTCACATATGTAGAGACAATCACCCCTAAAACGGCTGGCGAGCAGCTTGTTCCCCTGCTCACGGCTAAGAGACCAAGGCCCAGAAGCCAAATGGGAGCCTACCGGCCCAACCCTCTGCTTCTTCCTCTTCTTGGGAGCAACCGAGCCGACTCTGACGGGAGGTTCACCCGGAGACGGATCGATCGGCGTCAAGGTGGCATCTTGGGACTCGGAATGATCGTAGACGGTGTCGAAGTAGAGGTCATCAAAGAGGGACCAACAAGAATCGGCGGCCTCGGAAGGGATCAGAGGGAGGGGGTTTGGGGGATCGCTGGAGGTGGAAGACGAGGAGGAGGAGGATGAGGAGGAGAGGGGGGGGACGAAGATATGGGGTCCGATGTCACGCTCGAGGCCGAAGTCAGAGTGCTCGAGGAGGATGCCGGCGCGGAGGAGACCGGGACAGCAGACGGAGATCTTGTGCAGGGACGGCCAAGCGGCGGAGGGGAGGAGATCGGAGGGGAGAGAACGGGAGCAGCGGGAGCGGTAGCAGACGTTGCGAACGAGGTAGGAGAGGCGGGCAGAGACGCAGGCGAGGCGGGCCCAGTCGCGGGGATCGACCTCGAGCTTGGCGAGGATGTTGAGGACGATGTCGTCGGAGAGGAGCGCGAAAGGGGAAGAGGCTCCGCCTGAGTCGGTGGTTGGGGTGGCCGCGGTGGAGGAGGCGGACGAGGAGGGTAACGTCATCGGAGCGATAAAAATGAGATCTTTTTGGGAACAAGGGATGACAGCAAAATTGAGGGGAGGAGGAGGGAACCAAGAGATGAGCTCAATATATATTGTGTATTTCTTTTTTATATTATTTTTAAGGAATAGTTGGATAATGAAAAGAGTCCTATTTATTTTCTATTTTTCTCTTCATTATTCTTATTCGATTTTTCTTTATTTTCTCTTTTTTTCTATATTGTTTTTCTTAGATTTTTTTCCTTTTTTTATTTTTATATATTTTCAATTATTTTTAAGGGGGGAGTAATACTTCTTTGTTTGCGTTTTGAGATTACATAGAAAAAAGGCAATGGGAAAAAAGTGATAAAAATAAACAATTGTGAACACATGAATGACTGTTGTGTTCCACTCTAAATTGTATGTTTTAGAATTTCTTTTTCCTTTATCCATATTGTTAGCAATTTGATAGAAAAAATAAAAAAAACAAAAAAATTGCATTTATAACTTATAATATAAAATAATCAAAAGATATAATGTTATCTAATATATTTTAAAACATAAAAAACAATTACCATTGGAAGCAAAAAAAACAAAAAAAAAAAGATAGGTGTAGGCAGAGCCTTAATCTCTAACAAATATATTTACTAAATTTTGTTGGTTTAATTTGATATTAAAAATATAGAAAAGATGGACGGACGGTTCGATTTTACTTTTTTTTTTTTTTAAGCCAATTAGAACATAAATTATTGGTGATAAAAAAAAGATTAGACTAAATAAATAATCCATACTTCATGGATAATTCTTTACAAAGGTAAGTGGGAAAATCCAGACAAGAACCTTAGATAATGATCTGTTAAATTTAACTGAGTTAATTAGCATCTTATAATGATCTGTCAAATCTTTATTTGTTAAATATTATTAATTAAACATTAAAAAAAAGGATAGACTTTAGACTCATGACATATTTTGATATCATCTTAAGATTTAATATATAGAAAATTAAATTATTCGAAACAATCTAATACATGATAATATTACTAAATATATAATATTTGTATTATATATATTTAGTAGATAAATAAATATGAGCAATTGCTCGAAAAAAATATCATCTTTTCAAAATTATCAAACAGTGATCCTCTATTTTTAATCTTCCAAAAATATATTTCAAAAAAACTATTATTTTTACGGTTTGGTTTTTATCCACACAAAACACGTTTTTGTTTTAAAAATAGTATATATTTTTTTTAAAATAAAAATACTATGTAGTGTTGTTTCAAAAATACTATATAATATTTTTAAATATATATATATATAATTATGGTAAAAAAATAAAATTTAGATTAAAAATGCATAATAATTGTTTAAGGTATTTTTTGGAATTTTAAATTAAAAATCACTGTTTAAAATTTTGAAAGAGATGTCACTCGACAAAAAATCTAAAAGAAATATTTTCTGGGACAATCGACCGATAAGGATTTGAAAGATTTGCACAATCGACAGTGGCGGCACAGAAAAATCTGCCATGAACATAAAGAGGAATGTGTCAGTGTTCATGAAAGCATAGAACAGAGATGACAGAGTCTCTCTTTCCTTTCACCAGCCTCGGGACAAACCTCAACGTAGTAAGTAGTATACAAACAGATTCCCACTAAGGATAGAATACATGCCTCCAATAATACAAGCTACGGGACAAGACAACGGAGGAGCAGAACCTGCGGCTGAGAGCCGCCCACAGTCTTCGCGGGACAGAACGGAGATGGAAGACACCTCTCTATCTTATCTCTCTCTCTCTCTCGACTCATGCATCATGTTGTTCGTTGGACCACTTGCAAAAGGGTGGCGGAGAGCATCCGGGGGAACGTGTGGTAGACGCTGTGAGCATACCGCGGAATGCGATGGGAGAAAGAGAGCGAGAGTGAGTGCTCATGGTTTCGAGAAAACCACCTGTGCGTCCGCCATCTCCGAGATGACAGAACTGATAAGGTTGTGCAGGATAACAAGTGGTGGTATAGTGGAGGAGAGAATGGAGGAGAGCGTGCATAACACGAGCCAACGTAAACGAAAGTGAATCGAGACTCCAACTTCAGGGGTTCTTCTATCTCGTTCGAGGATTGCAGTGTAGTTCAGTGCAAACCTCTACGTTGGCGAGACCTCGCCGGAGCCCAAAACAAAAGCATTTCACTGCACAGGGAAAACAAAGAAATGAAGGCATTGGAGTTTGTTGACATTTCGCTTGCTGTGATATACTATTCTTCTTTTTCTTCCTTTGCTTTATGAATTTTCCTTCTTTTTAGTCTTTTTTTTTCGGAGAGAAAAAAAAATTATCTCGGTTGTGTAATAAAATTAATGCTCTATATTCAAAAAATAAATAAATAAATAAATAAAGCTCAGCTCTTCGAAGCACAAAAGCATAGGAAACTAATCGAGACTCACTTTATCACTTGTGTAGTAATCTTTCTAGATTCAAAGGGAAGAGAATCCATAATATTTTTTTGGTAGTTTATTGTTCTATACTTCATTTGTTGCAACTTTCCCTTTTCTATTTTAATAATGATTCCTATATAATCGCAATAAATTTGATGTATAGCGAAAAATCATATCATATGTAAAAAATTACATTAAAAAACACTATAATCATTTGATAAGTTTGTTCAACCCCTAACGACCTTAATTATCAATTTTATTGTACATTTTGATGTTCTATAAAATGATTACTTGAAAGTTTAAGGATGATTTTGTATCGAAATTAAAATTATTTTAGTATATGCCAAAATAAAAGATGACATGTCACTTTATATTTTGGTTTACGTATTTTATTTTTTTAAATATTTGTGTTAAGTTATTATGATAAAAAAAATGAGACATTATCTAGTGATAGTGTTTTTTTTTTTGTTACTAAATAAAAATAGTATAACTGAGATTTAATTAGTTCAAACTTATACCAACCTTAGTTATCGAATTTATTATATGTATTGAGGTTTTATAAAATGATTTATACAATAATATACGTGATTTTGGATGGGAATAAAAAAATAACTTTAATACATTTCAATATAAACGATGGGAAATTTCTTTCGTCACTTAGTATCTAGACTTATCTCTTTGGGTTCATTAATTATGAAAGAATAATGATAAATAAGGAGATATTATTCAATTGTAAGATTTTTTTTATAAAATTTATAAAATTTGAGGTGGATTCTAAAAAATTGTTAATTATGAAAAAATTTCATAGATCAACTCAATTTTCAAAATTTTCAAATTTTTTTATTTTTTAAATAATGATTTTACCCATAATCACTTTCGTAGTTAATCACCTAAAAATGTTAACCTTTTGTCGCTATGATTAATATACTTATCAAACTCTTATAAATTAATTTTAGTCTTATGCACTTCTAATATAAAACTAATCAAAATATTATATTTTTTTCTATTCAAGAGCTCAATAATCTCGTCGAGACCCAATATAACATAGATGAAATTATTTTCTACTTACACCTTTTCACTATGATCAAATACTAAATTAGCTTACGACCCAAGATAGACTAATTAACACATTAATTTTATTTAACCTAAACTAATGATTAAGATAATTAAGCTAAAATTGATAATAATATACTCATCATATTCTTATAAACTAATTTTAGTCTTGATCCCTTCTGCAGATTATAACCGCACTGCATCAACGCCATCCATCAAGGATGATGCGAATCTCGATGTTTGTCATAGGATGCACAGCCCGCAGATCATATCCACGCCGCATCAACACCATCCATCAAGGCCTAAAGCGAATCTCGATATTAGTCATATGATGCCGTCGAGGGCTGACGCAAATCCCAATCATAGGACGTGCAACGATCAGATCATACCCATGCCGCATCATCGCCGTCCATCAAGGCCTGACGTGAATATCGATATTTATCACAGGATGCGCAGCCCGCAAATCATATCCTCATCGCATCAACGCCATCCATCATGACCTGTCACGAATCTCGAAATTCATCAAAGGCGGCGCAGGCCGCCGATTCGCGTCAACGCAAACCGATCTAGGTCTGATGTCAATTTCGATATTAATCATATGACTGCGTGCCTGTCCCGAAGCTCCGGTGCCTCGAGTGCGGGGAGCATTCTCGCTAGAGACGGGTTTCTACGGTTCATATATAAGACCATCCTTACGTGGCAAATGATGAGGCCCTTTCCACACGCCCCTTACACAAAGCCGTGTGTGGAAACCTCACCCGCCCCTCTCTCGTGCTAAACTTCATCACTCCGGTTAGTCATCCCAAACGGACTCCCGATCTGCCGGGGGATCGATTTCTTTCTAGGGCTTTGTGCGGCCGATCCATTCATCCTGTATTGGATTGGATTCCGAGGTTCTCCAATCCCCTATCCTATATCATTGCGACGAACTCAATTCTTGAGGTTATTTGTTTGATTTTGATCTCCTTTGTTCTTGATCCGAGCCCTCGATTCGGGGATTTTGGGATGTATGTATGTTCATTACTTTGTTTCGTGAGGCCCTTATGAATTTGTGAGTGGAGATTCTGATAGCAATTCAGATTTGGGGATTTTTGTTCTTTGAATATTTGATTGTAGAATACGGAGGGATTTGATGAACTATGGATGGCAACAAGGATGAAGCTGCAAGATGCGTCAAGATAGCTAAGTCCGCTTTAGCATCCGGAGATAAGCAGCGGGCTCTAAAACTCATCAGAATCGCGCGAAGATTGGATCATTCTCTTCCTCTGGATGGTTTGCTTGTTGCTTGCGAGAAGTTAGATGGTTCCGATGCTGTGAACCGCAAGGAAGAGGTAGCAGCAGATCGAGTTCGCGAAGAGCCATCGTGCTCCAAGGCGGCGGAGACTGCAGGCGAAGGACATGACTACACGGAAGATCATGTTAGGCTGATTCGTCAGATCAAAATGACCAAGGATTACTATGCCGTTCTCGGGGTCGAGAAGAATTGCTCGGTCGAGGATGTCAGGAAGGCTTATAGGAAGTTGTCGCTTAAGGTGCATCCTGACAAGAACAAGGCACCGGGAGCGGAGGAGGCCTTCAAGTCCGTTTGCAAGGCGTTCAAGTGTCTGAGTGATGAGCAATTAAGGCGAAATTATGATCAGATTGGTGTGGCCGAAGATTCCGAGTACAACCTGCAAAACGTTAACATGAGGAGGCGAAGGAGGAGGAGAACCACAAAGAATGACTTCTTGGATGAGGATTTCGACCCGGATGAAATCTTTAGGTCTTTCTTCTTTGGTACTCAAGGCAATGCGTTTCGCACCCAACGAGCTTACAGGGCAAGAGGAATGGGCCAGCATTTCAGGGAACATAATGTTCAAGGAGGAGGTGGAGGGTTTAGTTTCATAGCCTTGTTTCAGATATTGCCAATCTTGCTTTTTTTCCTGTTTTTGTATTTCCCTTTCCCGGAGCCACATTATTCTTTGCAGAAGACTCGTGTATACGAGATTCCTAAGGTTACTGCAAAAGATGGAGTACAGTACTTTGTTAAGTCAGCAGATTTTGAACGAGAGTTTCCTCTAGGAAGTTCTTCAAGAGAGACTCTTGAATACAATGTTTTTAGAGACTATAGAAGCATACTCAACCGATATTGTCGTATTGAACTGCAAAGACGTCAGTGGTCCAGGAGTTATCCCACACCATACTGTGATAAACTTCGGAATCTTCAAGTTGCTTGATGGTCTAGTGAGGTAAATTGCTTTCTTCATTTTCTCTCTTCTTCATATTTTCTGTCAGTTGGAAACTATTTAATCTTGGTAAACACAAATCATGTGGAA
Source organism: Musa acuminata AAA Group (assembly GCF_036884655.1). NCBI lineage: Eukaryota > Viridiplantae > Streptophyta > Magnoliopsida > Zingiberales > Musaceae > Musa > Musa acuminata. Next base: position 4,334,499 of record NC_088348.1, on the reverse strand, counting down.
ACACTAATTGTGCAAATGTATATGCATGTTTTTTCTTAGCACCATCTTATGGACAATTGTCAATGAGATTTCAAAGTCAACTCAAGAGTGTATTTGTGGTCTCCACTGCTTAAGCTAAGGATAGAGATCTCGAATTTATTCCCTGATTTGATAGTTGGGCACTGACTCAACTCTTCATGTGGTAGTATTGACGCACTAAATCTTGATTTTGATCTTTCAAAACACAAGGTAAAGAGAAGGATGAAAACAATTATAAATAAGTCCTTAGAGATATTCTGCATTCCACCAGTCTATGTAGTACACATATAAGCTTACAACAGTTGAAATGCTCACTTCTGTATTTGTGAAGAAAGTTAGAAATGCTGATGGGTTTGTGCTGTATCCTTGTATATAGGGAAACATTAATGGTTAGTGGTATTTAAGAAAACATCTAGCATGTCGTGGTGCTATTTATAGAAGATATTCCTCTTGACTAATAAGAACTGCTTTGATCTTTGATTTAATTCCATCCATATGAATTTTTGACTTTTGATACCTCTATTTTCTTGAATTTCACTAGACAACATGTGATCACTATTATTTTTCATTTTAGGATTCCATAAAACCATGAGAATTATATTGATCTTACATTACCCTTTTGGACAGGAGTAGCATCTACTTTTAGGGATACTTGTATTGTTGTGAAATCTAGGTGAACAAACAAATATAAAGTGAAAGATATATATTGGAGATGAATCTTGTTGACCCTACAAATTCTATCCATTGTATATTTATTTTTTGAGAAGCTAATGGTAGAGAGTTTTTGTTAAGTCTTCTGTACAAGTTCGACTGTACAGTTTAGCCCATAAGCCACAAGAAGCTTTAGTTTCCAATCTGAAGGGGATGTTGTATGTTCTCAAGATTGTTCCCATGAAGAGAGTCAAGGCAACATTGTCTTTCTCGTCCCATGTTATTTCTTGTTCACAAAGAACACCGTAAAAACTGTTAACTGATTTTCTTTATCAAATAAAAGTAGAGTGAGAATGAAGCAAATTGAGGCACAGATGCAGAAAACTAAATCCTAGGTATTTGTAGCTTTTCTAATACGGCTGATGTTATAAACTTGCTTTAGGAATTGTATCTGGATTTCATGCTTCAACAGGAACTAAAAAGTTCTTTTTCGATACATCACCCTCAAATGTTCAAAACTCCCAGGAATGGTAGTAACACTCAAATTTTTTATAGAAAGCAGTGCCATGTTCTACCTGTTGCTAGAATAAACCAGTAATGTCATAAATATTTTATATATTCTACTGTTGGCTCTGGTTGTCCATGAAGATCATTGTATATAGTATAATAAAAGGGAAGGAATAATTGGAAACCAATTGAAATGCTTTTGTCTTAAACCTTCTCATTGGGAGCACAATTTTGTTTCATAATTCCAGTGTATCTTATGGAATTTCTAGGAACATTAATCTGCTACTGATGTTGGCTGGTGGAAGTTAGAAGAACATGCTGAAGTAGTGTGTTCTGATTCGTCATGCATATTTATTTTCTTATTGATGCGTTTAAGTTCTCAAAAGGCAAAACATATTGTTCCATGCTCCCATGCACATGATATATCTTGCTTTTTAATGCATGCTCATACATAAGAGATTTATCTAATGCTATCTTGGGTTACTGATCCCATTTCATCGAATGTTCATTTTCATATGTTGCCTGTAAATGCTTGAAGCAGCTGAAGTGTTGCTATCAGCATGAAATATAAAGTTTTTGATACAGGATGCTGTTATCAGCATGACATATTAAGCTTTTAAATGCATACTTAGACAGTTTGCTTTGTCTTTATTTTCAATCCATTTGAACATCTCAAATGTTTTTTTCCCCTTAATCAGGACATAAATCATCTAAGCGGCTTCTTGGTGACTCTGCAGGGTTCATGGAGGTTTCTTCAAGTTGGTAATGAAGAATTCTATTAACAATCTGAGTTGCCATATAAATCAAAGAGGATGTTACTTGCACAATATAAGAGAGAGATAGGTTGATCATTCACGAAGGAACATGACTTGGTGCTGATAGGTCTGGTGGTTGATAGACCTATATTTGTAAGACTGGCATTGAAAGCAAGCAAATCAGGGAAAAGGATACTCCGTGTGACAAGTTACCTATAACTATAGATGATCCTTGTCTTTGATAATTTCGAATTGTGTGCCTTACGATTTTATCTCTGCAAAGAAGTAATGTTACAAGGAGAATGTCAACCGGCAGGCTTCAGCTAGTGATCAATTTGATGATCGGTTGCTTGCAATTTGAGCATCATTTCTTGTTTAAAGTACCTGATAACTCGCTGCAATTTATCTTTGTCTAGTGCTTTGTTATGGGTTTTACCATCTTTTTCTGCAGGTAAATACTATAGTTCAATTGATTCAACCCACTATGTGATCGTGTGGTCGTCAATCTGGATACTGATGGGATCCCGTTAAATTTCCAGCTCATAATTTGTAATTTTCTGGAAGTGCTGATGATCAATTGACATCCGGATTGTCTGCTTACACCGTCATTGATTAATTTCTGAAAGCTGTTTTTGCATAATATATCAAAAGGTATGAAACTTTTCTTATGCACAATTTGGCATTCATTTTCCCTCCAAAACATCTACTATTGTCTACTAACCTGGATCATATGCATCAATTCATCATTTTCTCCCTCTGTCGAGGATCAGTTCTTCATTATACCGGAGAGTTGCAGCCATGACGCCGTGCTGACATCAATAATTGAACTCGACGTTCCCTCCTCATCGACAGGCACCAAAAATCTACGGCGCAGATTAGAGATCGCGTCACCGGCAAGTCGCCAGGGTTGACAAGAAGCGTCTTGAAATGTCGTAACAAGTCAACAGCCAAAATAAGTAAAATCGCCGACGTGTAACCGCAAGCTTCGTCCTCTTTCGTTTGCACAACGTCATCCCCCATCACCCTCGTCCATTGCTGACTAGGAAACCTCCAAACAGGTATTGAAACATCTCTTCCTCAGAAATGTCAATCGTCAATCCACAAATCCAGGTGTCTCCTTTCAGACGAAACACATCGAGCCCAACCGCCCATGCAGCCACTCCTCATTGTTGTAAATTCGAGAAGAGGATACACTTCCAAAGCAAACCTACTGCATCCTCTTGGACTGTTTCATGACTCATCGTGTCACTCGCACGCATCAACCTTCTCAATACAAGTATTACAGACTCTCTACAGCAAGCTCAGGAGCAGTGAAACCATATGGAGGTCCAAGTTCAAAGATCCACCATCTTAGCTCCTCATGCCCATCCCCTCAAGGAAGTTCCACTCACCATATTCGATCTCTTCGCCTCCAACATCAACATCGCGGTGCTCTTCGCCTTCACCGCGCCGACCCCCTCCAACACCGAGATCATCGAGGGCTTGTCGAAGACATTGGTGCACTTCCCCTTACTCACGTCTCAGCTCGATTACAGCCACCTCCGACGTCGCCCCTGCCTTGTAGTCGGAGGCAAAGGCGGGGGCGCACTGGTGGTGGAAGCAACGGTGGACGCGGACTTGTCGGACTTCCTGCCGCTCGAACCCTCGGCGAACTTCCATCTGCTGCACCCTCCGACGGAAGAAACCCACCACTTGTTCCAAGTCCAACTCAACCGGTTCAAGTGCGGCGGCCTCGTGGTGGCCACGATCACTCACCACAGGGTGGCCGATGGCCAGTCCATGAGCACCTTCTTCGTTGCATGGGGAGAGACGATACGTGGCACGCCCGTCACCTCACTTCCTGTGTACGATCAATCGTGGATCAAGCCGCGATCCCCACCGAAGTGCGAGTTCCAGCACTGGGATCTCGAGTTCGTGCGCGTTCCACCTTATCGTAATGGTTCAACTTCGAATCATCAGGACGAGGATCCCAGCAAAATCACAAACATATTGCTGCGCTACTCATCCGAGTTCATAACCACTAAGCTGAAGCCCGAGACGAAAGGGAAGTACACGACCTTTGAGACTGTGTTAGCCCACCTTTGGAGGAAGATAACCATGGCTCGTGGCCTCGATGACCGGAGGCATACCATGATCCGTGTTACGGTGAACGGCCGACCACGAATGAGACCTCCGGTTCCAAATGAGTTTGTTGGCAATCTGGTCTTGAACGCGTATCCCGAGTCGAACGTGAAGCTACTCCTCCAGGGAGGCGTAGAGCGGGCTGCCAAGATCATCCATGACGCCATTCGCAGGATCGACGAGAGCTATTTCCAGTCGATTATAGATTTCGGGGCGATGCACGGAGAGGATGACCTCGTGCCCGTTTATGATACAGATGGAGACGTGTTATCGCCCAACCTGGAGGTGGATAGCTGGCTAAGGTTTCGTTTCCAGGAGGTGGACTTCGGTGGCGGAGGGAAGTTGTGTGCTTTCCTTCCGACTTGGGTGCCTTTCGAGGGTTTGGTCATCTTCGTCCCGGGTTTGGAGCAGGATGGGGGTTTAAATGTTGTTGTCGCGTTGTTTGAAGAGCATGCTGAGAAGCTGAGGCAGATCTCTCACTGCTTAATGTGACGCCGCTAAAGCCCGAGGTTTGCCTGCATGCCTAGCGATGATGGAGGTTTTGTTGCAGGGGTTATCGTCGTATGATGAGTTGAATGACTGTAATAAGTGAATCATCTACCTCGCGTTACCTACGTATGTGGTTGAGCCAAACCCTAATAATTCTGTCTTTTTTGCTGTGTGACCTGTCTCTCACTAAATTAATATCTTTGCGGCAAGCTGCTAAAGTTAATTGGATCGAACTTTTATGATCCAAAGTCCGTTTGACTTCATCCGAACCCGCTAACTTCGTTTCAACTTTCGCGTTCATAGTGGATACGGATCTTCTCGGTGGTAGACCCCTGGTAAAGTCGGGTCGGGCTTAATTTTGCACGAATCCTTACCCGAATCCAAAAAGTATATACAAGACGATGCCGGCGCAAGGATTCGGCACCAGAGAGGCGAAAAGAACGGCGAACGACGAGCGAAACATCGGGAAGAAGAAGGTTGCGAAGGAATAGGGGGCGGGAGTTAACGAGCGAGCAAGGGCGTGAGGAAGTTGGGTGATCGGTCGATGCCCGGTGCCATGGCGGCTCCGCATCCCGCAGCCGCAATGGAGCTCCCGGTGGAGCCGCAGTCGCTCAAGAAGCTTAGTCTCAAGTCCCTCAAGCGCGCCCTCGACCTCTTCTCGCCGATCCACGGCCATTGCTCCCCTCCTGATCCCCAGAGGTTGGTGCCGCCTTTTAAACCCTAACCCTAAACCTAACCCTACCCCTCTCTTCGCTTCTCATTCAATTTTGTCCCTTCGCTAAATCTTCTCTTTTTGGCTTGACTTGTGTGTTCTCTTTCTGGTGTTTTTTCTTCTTTGCCCCTTCTCTTCGCAGCAAGCGGATTCGTATCAGCTACAAGGTTGGTGACATTATCTCGATTTCTGTTGTTTCTCACGACTTCTTTCTCGGTTTACCGAAAAGAAAAAGAATTTCATATGGATATGAAAGTTGCAATTGGGGGTCGTACCTTCGTTTTTTTCTTCTGCATGTTGCGACCTCTCTGTTCATGGTTTTCGTCCAGTTATTCTATTATAATGCAAACAAGGGGGAGGTTGCCATAGTTTGGTGATGCAAGGAAGGGGAAAAAAAAAGAGTCTTGCGAGAAGTTCTAACTTCGTGCATTTGCTTGATGACTTTGAATCTTGGAGGTGCAAGCTGAATATGGTTCAGTAACAAACTTGGCTGGTCAGCAAGCTGGTGAGCAAAACGTTATTGGTGAGCAGGGAAAAGGAGATCAAACTTCAACATCTATGGCATTGGCTCTCCCAGGTATGCCTTTAAATATATTTGTTTTCAGCTACAATATGTGCATTCCATCATCTGAATATCGTCTTATTCTATTTTCTCACTCAGCTCCTGTACTTCATAAAATGGAAATTGTTAATTTTTCAACGCTAAAAAGTTGTATAATTTGTATGCACATATTTGATGAATCAGATGCAAAACTGTAATGTATTTTAATATTCACCTGTTTATTGGTTTGAACATAATTTAATACTGACCATTGGGTCTACCAATTTGTAGTTTTTCTTGTTTATAGCTTCAGTATAATGTAACATTGACAACTGGATCAATCAACTTATCAACCTTTTTTAATCAGCAAAAACTAGAAACATGTGCTTCAGTGGGAATTATTTTATTGTTTTTCAAGAGAAAGCAGTTTGTGGAGATGGAGTTTGTCTGTTTTCTTTTAGTTGCATATTTCACTTAATGTTGATGTTGATACTCCTCGAAATTAGCAATCGAAATGATCACTGTCTAGTCCACTGCTGAGATGGGTCTAATTATTGACATGTTAACTATACATTTAAGTTATAAATGTTATTTTAACTGCAGTATCCTGCTCTAATTAATTTATAGTTGGAAAATTATACTCTTCTATTTCTCTGATTGTTGCATTTAACTTAGTAAATTCCTGTTGGGTTTTAAATGTTTATCTAAACTTTGGTTCTGTTGTAAGTCTTTACCATGCAATTAATTTGTAGAAAGAAATTTAGAATACCACTATACTAGAATATTTGTCTTAGCCTGCTTTTTGAATATCGTTTGATTTTTCTTGCAGGAAGTCAAGAAGCCAAGGCTTCTCAAAATGATGGGAACCAAAATGCAATTATTCCTGCACCTACCATGCTCCCAAAGGGACCGTATGTCTGCTGTTTTTACATGTCACCTTTGTGAATTGATTTCAGTTTCTGCAGATATTTCAGTGATTAGCTTAAGTACACCTGGTATATGTTTTCTCTTTCTACAGTGAGATTGGTCCTGCAAGCAGAAATACAGGGGCTGTAGTTTCAGTTACCGACAGGTGAGACTCTAATTCCTTTTATATGGTCTATCTTTATTTTATTTATATGATCATTTTTGTTTGTTTGGTTGCTATTATGTTTGCCTGTAATAATTTTCTATTGTTCTTGTTTTGGATATGATTTACAAGAATTTGCTTTTGTATCTTTAAACTTCTATAAATTAGTCACATATATATTCTTTTATATGCAATAGAGATGCAATGATGGTGCTTGCTAGATTACCTTTCACTTGCTTTTTCCATATGATGTGACTTGACATAAGTGGCACTCATAGGTCTAGTGAAGAATAACTCTCTTGTATGATTGCCGGCAGGCGGTAGTCATATGATGCTTAACAAGGCCTACATTACCAAAAAGAATTGGCAATGTGGCATTGCAGCCAATTAAATGAATCTTGTATCAGGCTTTTTCCTTCATCCAGCCAGGCACCATTGTGTCAATAATCAATTATCCAAAAATCGAATGCTGATTGGGTCTCCAACAAATGCCAAAATGAAAGAGCATGAGAGCATTCAGAGACTATGTGTTTAATGGAGTCAGTATACAAATTGCGGACAGGATAGGAATCAATTTTCCTGTGAAGACTAGATGCAGTTATTATGACATCACTAAACGTGCCATATTGAAGTGAACAATGCTCAATAACTTAACTACTGTAACAAAATAACCTGTACCTTTTGACTTGTTGAACTCGGCTGTTTAGATTAACCTTAATTTAAAATTTATCAAACAAGACCTCACATAAAGTATTCTTAAAGAGATCAACTTAATTGTATGGTTTTCTGTTAGCCGTGGTTGGAACTGAATGTCGGATTGAATTAGTCAATCTTATTGCATCTACTGGCTCATCATACTAGTTCAATCAGGACTACAAAACAGAAAGGACAGGTTGATGAATCTATGTTTAAAATGTCAAGGAAATACTTTTTTTCTAGTCTCATTAGGAACCTGAAAACGAAGCAGTAACTACCAGAGAGTCTCCCAAATTTTGAATATATCCCATCAGGGTTTTTTTTTTATCAAGATAGAAAAAAATGCACATTTGATTCAATCTCAGTATGACTCCGTTGAGGAGGCTCATTTAGGATCTAGGGCTCAATCTGGACAAATTGATTGAATCTTGGATCTTTTCTATATTAATCAATTTGTGGCATAATCCATACTCTTAGTCTTAGGCACACTAAGGTTAATTTTGCTCCCAGTAGATGTTATAGTTTGGATTTCGACATCCTATACTATGATTTTGCCTTGAATCTTCACAAATAGAAAGGTATTAATTGCCAATCCTTTGGATGCACATGTTTGACTCTGTTATCAGCGAGTGGGCTGCCTGCCTGCTAGCTTTAGTTCATATAATGCTACATTGAGTATTCAATAGGAGATCTTTTTTGGCTAAATTATGCAGTTTTAAGGATTACTGGCTCATGCAGGTTAAAACTTTCTGTCTCTCCTTTTCTGAGTGTGGTATAAATACTTTTGTGTGACTTTTTTGCTACTTGTACTGCCTGTTTGTTTCAGATATCAGTCTACATCTGCACTTATGGAAAGAATTCCAAGTAGGTGGCCTCGTCCCATATGGCATCCTCCTTGGAGGAATTATAGGGTATATTCTCTGTCTCCTATTTCTCATCTCTGTCCAATATGACCATCATCTGCTTGGTATCTTCCTAGAGACGAGCCTGTTTTACAGAACAAGTATGCTATCTGTATGGTTCGCTGCATCAGAATTCATAACTTGTTAGTTGATTTTATTTGACATCTCATTCGCTGTTGATCAAAATTGTTTGCCAATTGATTCAGGTTATCAGTGGCCACTTGGGATGGGTTCGATCCATTGCATTTGATCCAAGCAACACATGGTTCTGTACTGGTTCAGCAGACAGGACGATAAAGGTTCCCTCTATCTGTCATTCTTTTCAGCTGGCATTGTGAACGATATGTTATTATTAGCTTCTGTTGCCAAAGATGGTGGCCATGCAGAAGGTGTAGGCCCTTCTAAAATGATCAAATCCAAATTTTAAACCTAGTCCTATTTTACTTAGGTTAGCTTTCTGTGGAAATGGGATCAGATTGAATTAAATTTGTTTTTATCAGTTTTGGTAGTTCAAAGTAAGTTTGTGTTTTATCTGCCTGGAATAGAGCTTGAATTGTAGTCAAATCTGTCGAATAAGTGGCTTTGAGCTGGTTTTATGAATTACAACCTACTACAATTAGTTGTGTAGTCTGCTATTTATGGAGTTCACTTAGCTTCCGAGTGAACTTAGAGGACTTGTGGAAGAATCCTTTTTCTCTTAAGAATTCATATTCCAACAAAATCCTACCTATGAAGTCCTCTAGCATTCCAAATCCAAGTCCAAACTTCTGATTACATGATATATAAAAGAAGAATAAAGCATCAATATGGCTTGAGATCAGATTCTAGAGACTAGAATTATCTAGAATGACTAAAAATTAATTAGACGGATACATCAAAAAATACTCAGTAGTATAAAAGTACAATATGAACTCGGATTTTGACTCAAATAAGCCTAACCTAGACATTGACAAGAAGTCGAGAACCCTGTGCAACTTGTCTTATATCAAGATATGTACAATGTTGAACCTTTATGAATTCCACAAGACTCAGACATGGTTAACTCTGCAAGTGTTTTCTTGTACATATGCTTAAAGTACTCATGATAGCTGGAATATAATCTTCAACCTTTCAACTTCAATAATTTTTTTAAAATTTTAAAGGAAATGGGTATGTTTGTTAGTTTCTGCCTGGTTTTGTTGTGCATTTGGAATTTGTTGAGTGGTTGTTCGTCCTTCATGAATTAAATTATTCAAACTGTAAGCTACACTTGTTAAGATGAATTTTCCTTGAATTGCAAAAATGAGTTAGGATCAGTATGTTTATGTTACTGGATTTCTGCTAAAACTTGCCAACTTGAATGTGCCTTTGAGCACTTTCTTTGTAAATATTCTTTTTGGTTGCTGTTTTAGCATGATGTATACAGAAAGTTTATGAAGGTATAACATGATAAGAATGTATAATGGTATCCACCAAGTTGGCAAATAGGAGCATATATCTGTTTTGTTACTCTTCATGTATTTTTATTATTCTTGTCATTTTATTAATCATCACTCACTATGGTTGTCGAAAAGGAGTGAGCATCATTTTGTATATTATTAGCAGACTAGGTCCTTGAGATCTGATGTGTTTGCCTATTTTTTTTAAAGATATGGGATGTTGCATCTGGAAGATTGAAGCTAACACTGACAGGACATATTGAACAAATACGTGGTTAGTTGATTTGACAGATCTGTGGTTCCTCTTCTGTTCCCAATTTTCTTTTATAATGTTTCTGTAAGTTATGTAGTATTCATATAAATGCCCTTGAATGACTAGGACTTGCCGTCAGTCAAAGACACACTTATTTGTTCTCTGCTGGTGATGATAAACAAGTTAAATGTTGGGACCTTGAACAAAATAAGGTTCATATTCTGTAAACTTTTGTTATTTAAAGTTTTAACCATTTGGAACTCTCTAACATGCTAGTTGGACTTCTATCTTCTAAATCATCTCAAGGTTATTAGGTCTTATCATGGACATTTGAGTGGTGTATATTGCTTATCTCTTCACCCAACCATTGATGTTTTACTAACAGGTGGTCGAGATTCTGTTTGTCGGGTATGACACTCATTTTGTAGCATATGTTTATGTAAATTGTAAAGTTTACTTGATGTCCCTTGAAAAAATTGAAATTCAGTGACATCTTCTTGTTAGATTGGTTTAATCTAACTATATTTTTTATTTGTCTTGTTTTTGACCTAGGTCTGGGACATTCGTACAAAGGCAATGGTTATGGCTCTCTCCGGCCATGAGAACACTGTTTGTTCAGTTTTTGCTCGACCAACGGTATGAAAATCTACTTTTACTCTGGAAGACATGACAACGGACAGAATTTGTGAACCATGTTTGTTATTGAAGATATTTGCTCATGCAGTCTTACCCTAGAGACAATCTAGTATCATAACATTGTGCAGTTTTGCTTTGCGAGTCTTAGAAGGTTTGCTAAGTGAGAAACCTTGTCTAGTATTATGTCATTGTGCAGTTTTGCTTAGTGAGTCTTAGAAAGAAGTTTTGCTTAGTGAGAAACCTTTTTACCATTTTCTGTTTTCTTTTTTTTTTAGTGCCATTGCACACCTCGACCTAAGTTGCTTGAAGTTGTATAGAAAATTATTTCCTCTTCTCAAGTGTGGATTTTGCAATTTATTTGTAATCTGGTAATGTGACTCTATCTGATAATAAGCTCATGTCTTTCAATGAGTCTATGCAAGGTTCGCCGTACCGTACCGTACCGGCGTTTCGACTTGGGCTCGGTACCGGTACGGTACGGTATACCGCTCGGTACACCCAGGTGTACCGAGCGGTACACTCACGCGTACCGAGCACTGTACAGTGCTACAGTGCTACTGTACACTGCTACAGTGTCGGTACGGTACGGAGTGATCCGCGTACCGCTGGCCTATCGGTACACTGCTACTGTACACTGTTTGAATCTAATTTTCAAATTTTGAATCCTCATATGGAAAAGTAAGGCTGAGATGGAGACAAATGAACATAGTATCAATTAATTTAGATATTTGATCTGTTGGAAATTATACTTGCTGGATTTGCAAGACCAAATTGATTTAAACTTTGAGGAGCATGAGGAAATTATAACTATTTATTATACTTAAACTGGGGTAGTCCTAACTAACCAAACTTATGGTTTGACAGGGATGCAATTCATATTTGTAGCATTTGGGCTATAGTTATATTGTTCATTGAATGTTTTGGATGCAGTGTGTTTGATTACAACAGATGCTATTTTGCTTGGTTCATGATACATGGGAAGTCAGGATTAGTTGGGTTGTTATTTTGGATTGTAGTACATACATATTGAGCCATTTACTTTGATTTCTAAAATATTTTTTAATCTTGATAAGTAAAAACAACAAGACAAGAGCAATGGTAGTAGAAAATCTGAAAGCTATTAATTCACTGATTTTTTTTTCTTTTCTTGTTTTGAGCATTTCTTAATGGATTCTGGTGTGGGAATATGGATTTTATTTTGTCATAATTATACCAGTAAAAGTAAATGGCATTGAATGAGACTCGATTCACAATTACAGCCATTTTTATTAGTACCAATGTGAATCAGGATGAGAATCCTGGATTGCAATTCTAAGGCGGGTAGATGGATTCAAGTTCCTATGATTTGGTCTCTTGTCAGTGGTAATTAGAGGTGTAATGTGGCCATGCTGGGTGAGTTGGGCGCCTGCCATGGTGTGCACAAGTTATTGGGCTTGCTAGCGTGACTTAGATATTGTTCTTGATTGAGTTGGCATGACTTAGAATTGCTGGTAAGTGGCTTAGCGTAGTCAATGCCTTGCGCTGTTGTCTTAAGTTGCCCAACTATCTTTTCTTTTTTAAACTTGGGATATATTTTGGAAATACATTTTGTTTTAAATTATGTAATGTACATATAAAATATGTGCTTTTACTAGTCAGAGCTATTAAAATTGGGGAAGTTCATTTTCCACGGCAATAGTTAATTTTAGTTGATTCCCATCTATATACACACTCTTAGTGTCATGCTGGTGACAGTTTGAACGATCTAGTTGGTTCAATCGTCACATTTATCTTGTTTTACAAATCTTTAGATGGCTCAGATCTAGTTGTTTCATTCATCACTCTGGGACATCTTTGGATTCAGCATCCTGATGTATAGTTAGCAGAAGTGGATGCAAAGATTGGCTAGAATTGAACTCAGTACCAAAGTTATATTTTTATATTCAGAAACTTCTGATTTTATGTTCTGGTCCAACTTACTTTCAGTGCCCCATTAGCAAGGTTTTTTGATTCTGTTTGAGTATTTTTCATGGTTCTGCTGCATATGCTAATATTCAAGGAGAAATACAGACAGTTCTGAATCTCTTAACCATTGTTTCACATTATACTGCCTGGCCATCTTTTCTCACATTACTACAGCAGCAACTTGTTTCTTTCCTTTTTGCAGGATCCACAAGTGGTAACTGGCTCCCATGACAGTACTATTAAGTTTTGGGATCTTGTAGCTGGTAATGTTCTGCTTTCGATATCCATAAGTTTGCTATTGTTCTTCAAATAAATGAAGAGACATTTCATTTGCAGGAAAGACAATGGCAACACTTACCCATCATAAGAAATCTGTTCGGGCTATGGCATTGCATCCAAAAGAGTATTTCTTCATAACCCATGGCTTGGTAACGATGTCTTATTCTTTATTATCAAATTGTCCATGGAGCTATTTAATTTCTGTTCTTGTAGGAGAGCATTTGCATCTGCATCAGCAGACAATATAAAGAAGTTTAACCTTCCAAAAGGAGAATTTCTTCACAACATGTTGTGAGTATTTGTTCTTACATAATTTTAAATGGAAGTCTATAAGCGCATCATGGTTGGAAAGAAAGTCACCAATCAATTTATGTGCTATTTTTGTTATGAGCTGTGCTTTCACTTGCAGATGACCATGAGCACATGTCAAGTTTCATTTATCTGTTACCATGTATTCTTCTCTTGTTGTTCTGATCTTGATGCAAGAGTATTGCTCTTTGGTATTTACTTGTATTTTTATTTTAGACATCTGGGTCGAGTAAAATATGCTTTCTACGTTTTCGTGTTGGTCGCTCAAAAATGACTTAAATTCAGAGATTTCACAATTTGGAAAACCTTTTTATTTTATATGCATAAAGTTCAAGACAAAAATATGTTGAATACTTTGATACATTATTGTAGCTTTAAATATTTAATTCTACACGCTTGTAGTTAAAATTTTGAGGATAACAAAAAAAGAAACGGAGGATAAGAAGATGCATATGAATAGACTTGATATCTAATGTAAGCTTTGGAGGCATACCTCAGAATTATCTAGTTGAGCTGAGTTGAGGCACATTTTCGTGTAGTTTGTCAATCTATGGATTGGAACAGTGAAGCAATTATGTAAATTTGAAATATTATGAAGTAGACAGCTTGATCATAATAGAATTGTTTCAAAGATTTGAAAGCATATGAATTGTTCCTATGGATAAAGTTGAATTCATAGGGTTTTTCGTCCTTAGTAGATATGATTGATCATCTTACTGGTGATGCATACCCTTGAAAATTGCATTATGTTTTGAGGTTGCAGTTTTCAATTGGTAAATATGGTAGATTGTGTATTTTGTATCTAAGTCTACTGAGTAAGTTTGTGAGTACTCAGTGAATCGTTGTGGAGTAGTGGAGTTATAGTGTTGTTTTCTTCATTGTCCTTAGTTCGACATATTTCACTTTATCATGGACAATGGTTCTGATAATCCTTTAGAATCACATGAGCATTCATTGAACTTACATTTCAAAGGACATGGGGGAGGAAGACAATCTGGTGGTCGAATGAATAACCAGATTATAAGCTAACACATGATTTTTAATTGGCTTGATGTTAGTTATTGGAGAATCGCAAGTTCCAACTGACAGTCGCAGTATTATGAATTTGCTTCAGAGCTTGTGGATTATTCACTACTCCCGTATTTTCATCACAGAATGATCGAGGGCAATTTGTGGCTTGATATGAGTAGTTCAGTTTGTCTTGCAATTGTAATTGTGGATTGTTTGCGTAGATTTCACTCTTTGTAAAATTGTCAATAATAATATTGTGAAACAGACTCTGAAATGCTTCTTGTGATATTTTGTTGTCCAGGTTGCAGCAGAAAACAATAATAAACTCAATGGCAGTTAACGAAGATGGTGTATTGGCCACTGCTGGTATGTTGTAAACCAACTTGTGGTATCAGTGATCGCATGCCATCGGAGAGCATAATGTTTCATATTTACATTAGTTGTGCATCATAATATTCTGCTTCTACATGGTCGAAAAATCCTCATGTAGCCAATTATTGGGAGTGACAATGTGCAAGTTTTGTGAAGGTGACAATGGAAGCCTTTGGTTTTGGGATTGGAAGAGCGGGTACAACTTCCAGCAAGCCCAGACAATTGTCCAGCCTGGTTAGTGTTATCCAGTACTTTCATTTGTGTATCCTTGTTTATCTCTCTGGCTATGCCTGACGGTATGTTGATTTTCCCGAATTCCTTTTTGTAATTTTATACAATTTTTTTTCAGGGTCCCTGGACAGCGAAGCATGCATCTATGCTCTTTCGTATGATATAAGCGGCTCAAGACTTGTTACTTGTGAAGCAGACAAAACTATCAAGATGTGGAAAGAAGATCCAAGTGCGACTCCGGAAACCCATCCGCTAAACTTCAAGCCACCAAAAGAATTCCGCAGATACTAATTTCGGCTAAGATGGTTTTCAGATATTCTTTAGAATGTCCTGGCACTTCTGAATATGTTTTCAGGGATTCGGAACAGGCAAAACAAGTTTAAGCGGTTAGACACTGTTCAAGATCTTTTATCAGCTATATTCGACATCTTTTTTATTGTTTTGACAAGTTCCATGCTGGTAGGATTCCTGTATACATATAGATACAGAAGTGATTCCTGTATACGTTTAGACAGGGAAGCTAACTATTATGCTCATTGGTTAGCTACGTTTAGACAGAGCATTAGTTAAACAACTGAGATAATCTAGTTTTTCTTCTTATTTAGAAAAAAAAAGTCTTTTTATGCATAAGAAAATTGAGTATTTTTATATGTTTTGATAAACTTTTGTGTCGATAATGATAATTATTATTTGCATGCCAATATGTAAGATCGAAAGTCATTAGATTTGAAAGAAAGTTTACCCTGACGATGAAGGCCCTTAAATCGTATAGGATTGTACAGAGCAATGTAATATACGAGATGCTAAAAAAAGGAATGTCTTATGGATTAATCTAACAAAGTCAACGTACCCTTAATTAGAAAGGACAATGGCGACAACTACTGAGATTTGGCCTCGAGATTCTAAGCTGGCTCTGACACTGTAATTTATATAACTGATCTTAATGCAATAAGAAATGAAGATATGGGTAAATGCTCAAATGGAGATGCAGTTCAAGAGCACCTTTCAAAGTCCATCACAATGTGTGAGAGGACAAAGGCAGCAGGCAATGCTTTTGCCTATCAAATATTAGTAGTAAACGTTGGCTGTGGCCTATCCAACACAAACATCTTAACTAACACTGTTGCATTAGAAATCGGTGTGCCAATAAATCTTTTTTTTTTAGTGTTTATTTGTTTGACTCAATCAAGAATGGTCATTTTCAAGTTGCTGAGCAAATATTTAAATGTGGGGAAGTTGGCTGAGTGACATGCAACCCATTGGATGGTGAAGCAGCAGTGTGTGTCTAAATGATTTTGACTTTGCAGGCAAAAGGTGGGGTATTTGATGTGTCACAACCATTGATCATCATATCATATCATGGCTTGGGATTCAAGCTTCCTTTTGTCTTATTGAGGCAAAATAGTCTCTGTATCACATGGGATTTAATCATGATTGTGAATGCCATTGGGACCAAATGTTCCTTGAAAGAGTTGTTGTGCTATCTAAATAAATAATTAATCATGCATGGTTGATTGGCAACACTACCATCATGTCACTTGATTGGATCAGAATGTTATGGTGCAACCTTATAAACTATGTAAAACTAATATTTTTTGTTCTTTTTATAATTTGGGTGAATCATCAAGATTTACCAAATGAGTGTGCTCCATTTTGGTAACCCATCATTTTCTTTCCTTTGTCTATATTTTGTTGATTAGACCTACCAAAATAGACAATTATGAGAACAATGTTTGCCTTTGTTTTTGGATAAATCTCCATTGTTCTTTGAAATGTCATAATTCAGTAATGATAAATTGATGAACAAAAGAGAATATCCCATCCTTTTCTTTTCCTACAAGTATTCCTCTTACAACATCAACACCAAGTTTGCAATCAAAATAAAAAGACTACTAGTCAAAGTTTGAATAGAAAAGTGTAATTATTTTTTATGCATTGCTAATAATCCATGAAGTAATTATTTTTATCATATGCTAAGAATTATTTAGTCTAATTCTTTTTATATAAGGATCAAAAGAAATTTTTTGAAACCTAATAATCATAAATTAGATATGTAATATGATATGCTTTTCAATTAAAAACATCTTTCCAAATGATAAATGGGAAGAATATATATATACATATATATATCATTGGAGCAAAGTCAACTCTCAAATCAGTGTCACATCGACATCCAACAATCTCATCATCGACTTAGGACCTCACAATCTCCTATCATATAGAAATTAGCCAATCATCTCATAATTAAATTTATTTCTTTATAAATAGGAACTTCCAAGGGATAAAACTCTCTTTAGATTCTTTCTTTCTAAATTTATTAATCAAACTAACATGAATTTATTTCTTATTGGGAACAACACAAACATACCCCTTAGGAGACCTTTATTTTTCATATAGAGAAAAAGTACCCAAAAGTAGAAACATATTTTTGTGTTTGCCCTAGAAGATTTGATACATGAAGAACACCTCTGTCCTCGAGATTCTTTCATGATAGATCCACAAACCTAACCTTGTCAAATGAAAAGTATGACTGACTTAATTTCTGATAACTTAAATCTCTTGTTGATGAGTGATTTGAAGGCGCTCAACTTGTTTCAATGTTTACTAAGGTTTTAGTTACATGTATCCATCAATACAATGCATAGCATTTTGATGTCATTGGAGCCATGGAATCAGTCAACTTCATTTTATCATCAAGAAAGTATGTGACAAGAACTAATTACCTAACTCTTTGACTAGGAAAATAACCATAACACGATCATTGATTCCTCCTCCTCCTCATAGTCCAGACACTACTTGCATGGCTTTCATTTTTGGACCAAATCTTTGATTGACAAAGGCAAACCCAATAGAACATAATTAGCATCAAAGGAAGAACTTTGGGTTGATATTGATAATGAATCGCATACAGATTCTAAAAGCTCTTGAAACGGCAACAATCTCCAAGCAACTCTCGACGAAGACATCATGCATCTCCTTTTGACTTTTAGAAATGCCTACTCACAATTACTAGGTTGATGAAGACACTCCACCTAATTAGGATCTTTTCTCGAGTCATGAAATAAACTCCGAATCGAACATAAAAAATTCATCTCTATATAGCAATAATTTAGAAAAAAAATAATAGTTTAAAAAGTATTAATATATACCGTCTTATTTCTATATTGATAGAGATTATAATTTTTTACGTCGTAAGAGAACAATCTTATTATCGTGCTAAAACTTGTCACGTTAAAAAGAATATAATGAAAAACAAGTAGAAATTGTGATCAATTAATTGTATGGGGGTAAAACAAAAAACCATATGACATTTTTCGGGATAAAATAGTTATTACTCTATAATTGAAGTTGATTGCGTCGTCTTCTTCGTGTGTTTTGGGAGCTCTAAATTTGTTTGGGTCGCCTAATTTGGGCAGCAGTTGGATGGGGACTTCGGTTTGGTCCGAAGCGGACGATTTCTTGTTGCGTCGCCTAACTCGGACCGAGTCGTCTTAGAAGTCCACGTGCTTTCCACGGGTCGATGCGGTGGTGCGGGCCAAGTCACCTTCGGTTGAGTAACGTCTCCGGAAAGGCCACCCCCGACGCCCGTCCCCACCGATCTACCAACCGCGGGGAGCGTGTACCGCCCCCCCCGGGATAAGTCCTGCGCGGCACATGGCGCCAGGCTCAGCAACCAACCGACGGCCGCCCCCTCCCCCACCCACCCTTCCGTAGCCGAGTCAAACGCGGGCGGGGCCCACTAGTTTGTCGCTTGTGAGGTAGCCAAGCCCTCGGGAGCACGTCCTGCGTGGGCCCCGGCAGAACGTGGAGGGCCGCGCGCATCCTCGCCGTCCACCTGGCACGCATTCGATCTGTACCCTTGGGAAGGGGGGGAGCGAGGCGAAATTACGCGCAGGCCCTTGGCTCTTTGTTTCCCTCTCTACAAGACGCCCCCGTCCCCCCCTCCGACGACTCTTCAAAGTGGAAGGACCCCTTGCTACCTTCGCAACCAGATCCCCGGGCTATCGACGATGGCCTCCGAGCTCATCTACCGCGGCGGCCACGACGCCCACCTGCCGGAGAGCGGCAGCGGGTACACCCCGAAGCCGGAGAAACACCTCCTCTGGCTCTGGCGCCCGCTTCGCTACCTTCTGCGGGAGCAGCGCCTTGTATTCGTGCTCGTCGGCATGGCCCTCGCCTCCCTCCTCTTCGCCCTCGCTCCCTCATCTTCCTCCACCAACTCCTACTCCTACTCCTCCGCCGTGGCGTCCGAACTCGCCCTCCGGTCGGCGATGGACCGCCAGCAACAACAGCACCACCATAGGGCGGCGTTCGAGGCGGCGGCGAGGGGATTCGTCGGGGGGAAGGTGCCGCTAGGGATCAAGCGGAAAGGGCTCCGCATCGTGGTGACGGGCGGGGCCGGGTTCGTGGGCAGCCACCTGGTGGACCGGCTGATTGCCAGGGGTGACAGCGTGATCGTCGTGGACAACTTCTTCACGGGGCGGAAGGAGAACGTGATGCACCACTTCGGGAACCCCAACTTCGAGCTCATCCGCCATGACGTCGTCGAGCCCCTGCTTCTCGAGGTCGACCAGATCTACCACCTCGCCTGCCCCGCCTCCCCCGTCCACTACAAGTTCAACCCCGTCAAGACCATCATATCCTTTTTCCTCTCTAATTTTCCTTTCTTCTCTCATTAGTCTCTTCTTCTGCAATTTTTTTAGTGCTAAAAATCGCTCTTTTCCAAGTTGGCTGAAGTTTCTGGTTTTTCGTATACATTCTATAGATAATTTTCAAGTTTGCATTTTTTTTGCTTTTTATTCCTGTAATTTATATTCCCTAAAGGTCTTTTAATTTTGTTCGTCTTTGGTGGTAGACTGTCTCTGTTGTGTTCTTGTCATTAGATCTCCTAAAATTGGCTTCCTGTATCACTTCCATCACCTAAAACTAATTCTTATAGCCTTGTCCTACTCCGTTGATGATTGATAAAAAGGACTGTTTTTTGGCTCAGTACTGTTCTATGTGATCTTGGTTCTTTAATTCTTGGTGGTGGTCTCCTCATGTCTACAACTTGATGAAAACAGTGTCTCTTTTTACCTGGTCTTCAGTAATTTGAACTTCTGAAAGTTAGTAGTTGTTGAACAGATCTTAATGTTGGCCTTTTGAGATCAAATTGTTGCTTGTTACTTCTTCCAAAATGTTCGATTTGGTTACTGTGGTTGTTCTTAGTCTTTCAGTCAAGATTAGAATATAATAAGAAGGAAGAAAAGCAAGAATCTTTCTTTTTCCTGTTAAAAGCCTTGATTCATTGAGCTTTTTTTGTGGAGTGCACAAGACCAATGTTGTGGGAACTCTCAACATGCTAGGCCTGGCCAAGCGAGTGGGGGCCAGGTTCCTCCTCACCAGCACCAGCGAGGTCTATGGCGATCCCTTGCAGCACCCTCAAGTTGAGACCTACTGGGGCAATGTTAATCCCATCGGTATACGTCTCTCTCTATCATCATGTCTCTCATTTCTTCAGCTTTTTCTCTCATAGAGTCTCAAGTGTAATAAATTTGATCCAGAGTTGGTGAGTGTCCTGTTTTTAACCCCTTTTTTTGTATTAGTTAGATGCTTACTTTGTCATATAAAATCTATAAAAGAATCTAACAAGCTGTTGGTATGGGCACAGGGGTTAGGAGCTGCTATGATGAAGGCAAGCGTACAGCGGAGACACTGACCATGGACTACCACCGTGGTGCCCAAGTCGAGGTCATACAACTTCTAACTAATCCATAATATAATGTGTCTGCTCTAGATTTAGCTTCTTGATTGGCTCTTTTGGTATTTATTATATGCTAAATTCCTTTGATACAGGTGAGGATTGCTCGAATCTTCAACACTTATGGGCCCCGCATGTGCATTGACGATGGCCGGGTTGTCAGCAACTTTGTTGCTCAGGTGTGTGACAACTTTGCTGAGATTTCGAGATTTCTGTTTAGTTTCAATAAATAAAGTGATATGCATTGGATTAATGAGTGCAACACCACTGTTTGAATTTGATACATGATTTAGGCCTTGAGGAAGGAGCCAATGACGGTTTATGGGGATGGAAAGCAGACAAGGAGTTTCCAATATGTTTCTGACCTTGTAAGTCTTCTTCCTATTGCTCTACCAACTTCAGCTTTTGTGTCCTTTCTTGTGTCATGTATATGCTTGGTTTTCATGTTGGAAATCGTGATCATACAACAAACCAATAGCTCTGGTTTTGGTACATATTAGGCCCACATGGACCAGTTAGGTTTCTCAAGTTCTTGTGGTTGGTGGGGGTGGGTCCAAGTGTTATTTGGACATTCAAAAACAGCACATTCATGTGCAGAATCAACCTACCATGTCTAAACAGATTGTTCTCCTTTCCATTGGCTTCACATTGTTGTCCTTTTGCCCAGTAGTGGTCACACCTTTTAGACCCCAGTTGGTCCTTTAGTTAGTCTAGCAATCAAAGTTTAGATACTTTATTACTTTATTAAGCTTCAATTCCTGGAGGTCATTAATAAAAGCATAGTGTTGTTTGCCACATATTTGTTGCAATATTATTTCTAATTCAATGAATCTTGCTAGAATGTTCTTTCCCTGAATATGATTCTGACCAAGTTTATTCTTAAGATGAAGAGAAGCATATCTATTCTATACTCAATAAGTACCGACCGATACACACTGAGGGATTAGCTCTAGTTCCAAAAATAAATACATAGACACTTGTTGAACAAGAGGCTTCATGTATTTTAAGAATCCATTGGTGGTCTCTTCAAAAGGTAGGTAGAAAAGGACAAATAAACAAAAATGATATTGGTAAATCGGTAGTCCATGCTTGACCAAGGGACAGAGAGTCCTCATATTCAATGTGTGAGAATCTTCTACAAAATTTGCTTAGTGTTTAACAACAAAATACAGGTGGAGGGGTTAATGAGGCTGATGGAAGGAGAACACATTGGTCCATTCAACCTGGGCAACCCTGGAGAGTTCACAATGCTGGAGCTTGCTAAAGTTGTGCAGGAAACCATTGACCCCAATGCTAAAATCGAGTTCCGTCCCAACACAGAGGATGATCCTCACAAGCGCAAACCTGACATCACCAGGGCCAAGGAACTGCTCGGCTGGGAACCCAAGATCCCTCTCCGCCAGGGTCTTCCTCTAATGGTCTCCGACTTTCACAAACGTATCTTTGGTGATCACTCTGATGCTAAACCATCCATAACTTCCACAGCCACTGGAACGGGATCCTCCTAAGATTCAAAGTTCTCTTTTGGACCTGGTTTGTGCTATACAGGAAATTTACAGACTAAGAATCCCATTTGGTAGAAGCGCAGCAAGAGAAGGATCATGCCTTGATTGGTTTAGGTTCTAAATGACTTGGCCATTATTGTCCTTTTGCTGGTTGCTGTATAAGCTACTAGAGATTCCTGCATTGCAGTGGGACAAGTCCCTTTGGAGACATTATTGCTTTATTTTTTTTTCCCTTTAGTTTTGAAGCAGGTGTCCTCATGTGTTGTCATCTAATTTGAGTTTAATACAGGTGTTATATTTGCTTTGAATGAATTAATAGAATCTCCTATATGTTGTCTTTTTGTCATGTTCTGATGCTCATGTGGGTGCCATGCCCTCCTCTGTTCTCAGAAAATGTTATGCTCATTGTTCTGGTGCAGTATCAGTTTTTTAAGCTTTGGTAAGTGGTTAATAGCCTTTTGGATACTTTGGTGTATTATTGAAATAAAGGGTTAAATCAAAGGCTATAAAAGCTGATCTGATTTCTCCTTGCGAAAGGTTGTTTGTTTTTTCATCTCCTGACACTCAATCAATGCTTCAACCAATATTTCTGTCTTTTACTTGCTTAGCATTTGAAATAGTTGGTATCACTGAGACAATGCTGAGTTTGCAGAGAGATCAGAATCAACAGAAATCAACAAAACTGAATACTTGTATAGGACATTGTGTGCAAGTTTAGATGTTCTCCTTGACCTTGAAACACAGATGAAATTACTGTATATTTATTGGGGGCACATGTTTCCTATGCAAATTACTAACCTGATGTCTAATGGCATAATGATATATTGGTTTTTCTGGTCTTCTGGTTAATTACATTACTCAAAGATGATGAATAATTGGTGTATCTCCATTTATTGGCAAAAAAGTTGCATGCAGCTTGGTCAATAGTCCACTACCAATCTCATACTACTTGTTGAGAAAATAGATGGGAGTCATCAGAAATCACTTGTGAGAGAAGCAGCTGCAGTTTCTCCAAATTATCTCAGTTGAATGTTCAAGCACAAGTAGCAGATCAGAAACTGTTTTAAGTTCCCAGATCACCAATGTGAAGTCCCTTGCCTACAGTCATGTTAATGTCACAAGAATCTCAAGACTAATTTCAGTAGCAACAATACTGGTGATGCCAAAAATATCAGCACTTGTGGTGTGTGTTGATGACTAACCACTGATTTCAATGGAGTCACTGAGTTCATCAGGTTAACCTTGCCTAAAGAGTCACACAAATCCTTATATCTTACCTCATTCCACAAGTTCACCCAGTATTTATCAGTTGGTAGAGAATTTAGACATGTTCTTTAGCCAAAACCAGACAAGTATGATCAGATTTAATAGAGGATTCTAATGATAGAAATAGGAATCTTATTCTAAGTTCATCTACCATAAGTAATACTGAGCTTAGTTGACTAGGTTTTGGGCTGCTTCCAGTGAACTGATTAGACCAAAGAGTGTTGGCTTCACTCTCGAAGAGTCTATATTACTGATGATAAGCATCATTTGTCTTCAACAAATACTCACAAAGAATTATTTATTTTGGATGGACTTCAGACGGTTTTTGCTCGTTTGAATGGACCCAAAAGATAATATTGAGGATAGAGGTGACTGTAACACTTGTAAGGTCTTAGTTTCTCTATTTTTCGATTGATGTGAGATGACTCTTAACACTTGAAAGATGCCTCCGAGATGGTAGAGATATGACTGTGACGTCTATAAGATTTTGATTCTTCTACTCCTTAATACTAGATATGTATGAGATGAGCGTAGGGATCCTCAGGTTTTAAAATGAAGACTAAAAAGCTTAGAGCTCAACACTGTAGAGAGAAAGTGAGTTGCATGAGGTTAAAATTGAAACGTCTCTTTTAGGTTTATTCAGAGGGGACTAATTAGGATCAGATTTTTAGACTTAAAAGATTTATATTAAAATTTATATAATTATGAAAATGATACATCTAATTTTATTTATCGTAACATCATCGGTTTTACCGATTAAAGTACAAAAATAATGGATAAAAATATAATTTTAACATCCTAGTTATGTTTTCGATTGTGATGGACGATGATATCGTTGAGAACTACGAGTGACTATTATGGATGAGAAATGAGAGCGATGGTGAGAGGTGAGGCAAAGAGAGAGGAGAAAGAGGATGACGCAGATGCTGATACTTTATATTTGCGTCGCCATTGCTCAACAACTATATTGGTGTTGGCATAGATGCAGATGTAGAGCGACGTCGCTCTACATTTATTTTGGTATTATCAATGAAATGGGGAAGGGCGGTGCCGCTCTGCATTAATGTGAGCGTCGATACAGATGCCTAGCAGTTTTTTCGCCATTCTACATTTACGTCGACACCACTTGACAATTATGTTGGCATCGCTCGACAACTATATCAACACTGATGCAGATGAAGAGCGACAAAAGGGTCGCTTGGCATCTGCATCGGTATTGATGCAGATGCGGTGTGATATTCATAAAGATGCAAAGTAGTGAAATGGCCGCTCAACATCTACATTGACGTCGATGCAAATGTTGAGCGATCCTTTCGTCACTCGACAACTGCGCCAATGTCGACACAATTGTCGAGTGGTGCTGACGTAGATACAGAGCGTCGACATCTGTATCGTCCTCTTTCTCCTATCCTTTTGCTTCACCTCTTGTCGTTAGTCTTCTTCCTCAACTACAACAACTACTAGCGGTCTCCAATGATGTTATCATCTGTTATCATAAAAAACATAACTAGAACGTTCAGATTATTATTTTGTTCATCGTTTTTGTATTTTCGACAGTAAAACTGAAAACGTTATTGTAATTAAAACTAAATGTTTCACTTTTATAATTATAAGGATTTCAATATAATTTTTGAAGTATAAAAATCTAATTAGCCTATTTTGAAGATGGACCACTAGGCAGACCAGTGTTATCGTATGGGAGTATGGGCAGCCATGTAGCCAAGTTTGTCCCTCATCAGATTGATTAACTAACGAGGCAATGAATTGAAATGGTTCTTATTAACTAACTAATGTGTTACTCTCAACTAATTATTGATTAGTAGGTGTTGTTAGAATATAGATCAGATCATGTATCATCTATTATCTTTGAATTTTAAGGTACAGTGATAAAAAATTTATCATAGTATTAAAATAAAGGATCCCATATTTAAATCTTATTCAAGTCACATTAGGAAAAAAAAAAGTATATCCTGATCAATTCCAATTTCATGTGTTGGGTATGAACCAATCTGACATCTATGATGAGGTTATAGGAAGATTTTTTAAAATCATATTCACCTACTCATTAAAAAATTTGATAAAAGATCATGACATAGGTAAGTACGGAATGATAACTTTACGTTTCTTAGGTACTCTAATCCTCAATCAATCTATGATTGAAGTACCATAGATTGAAGTATCAATTATATATTTGAGTGCATAATTTGAGCACATGATTGAATAAATTTTTTTCCTCACAACCTGTGTAATGAAATCATCTCTTTCACAATAAATTTTTCATGGTATCATAGCATTCTTGCTTCAAGCATGGCTCCCTCTTCCTCTAACCCTACTAACCTATTGGCGATTGTTATTCATCTTTCTCGCCTTCTTTGTTGTTGTCTTACAACTCTTGATTTTTGCTTCTCGCTTTCGGATTCTAGCATTGTATTGAAAACGAAGACGTGTGACCTCTCCCTATCAATCTCCTAGCGTTACTCTTTTGTAGTAAATTTACTTCACTTTGTAATCTAATCAGCCTTCTTTAATGATCGATCGACTTCTTTGATGATCCTCTATTGCTATGTAGTTCTACTTGGTGGGTGTTCCCTCTACTCTTACCTACTACCAAGTATCTTTATCGACGTCCTCGTCCACTTCCTGTTAATCGTCAAACTCACTAACACCTCGAATCCACGGTTGACCTCTCAACGATAGTCTAGTGCCTTCCACCATCCTCTCAACTATGTCATCAGTACTCATGATCGAGAGAATGACTCAAGAGAGGAAGGAAGAGAGCATCCTCTCCTACACATCTTAGATCAGATCCACTCTTGTGCACTTCTTAGATCTAATATCTTTCATAAGATTAGATCCTCCTTTGTGCATTTCTCATATCTTATCTTCTCCAATAGATTATATTTCCACTACTTGTGTATCCAAACTATATTATTAGTTGTTCAAGATTTTCCTAATTGGATCACAACATCTTCTCAACATGTGTTCCTCATCTGCATTTGATGCTCCAATTATTATTTCCTCAAGAAACTATAGTTCATCTCAACCTACCGGACTTATATATATCAATAAACCAACTCTAATCCCTTCAAGCTCCTGAAAGATGATAACTATACATTTTACTAAGCACAATTCAACAATCTCCTCTTGTATTAGGCTACATTAATGTCTCTCTTAGTTGTTCACCAAAAAAAGATCCAAATATCAAGAAAACACATCCTAATAGCAAATATTGATCACAAGTCAGGGCTACGATAATATCGTCTTATTCTACAAGTCATTCAAGTATTAGTCATTGGCTCCATCGCACCATTAGTCTCTTTGTCCTACATAAGAAGTCGGGTCTAACTAACAAACAACCTTTACCGATTGCTCTCACACTTGTAAGCTAAGTCTTTTATCTACTTTGATAAAGACAACATAAAAGAGAAGTACTATTACTAACTATATACAAAATCTAAAAATTATTATAAATAATTTACCTTTAATGAGTCATCATTTAAGTAATAAAAAAGTCATCGTTCATATACTAAATGGTCCGGTAGATGAATATAAGGAACTGTGGTAGCAATTCAAGTAAATAACTCACTAATATCATTTGAAAAACTATATAATAAATTGATTGATCATGAAATGTATATGAAACAAGAAGAGAAGAAGACGAGATCAATTATAACTACTTAATTAAATAAAAAAATCTAGAAAAAAAAAGATAATCAAGGTAATAAAAACTTTAATAAAAGACCAAACAAAATACTTTTGGACATATGGGTAATGCACAAAGTCATCATTTCCATTATATTATTAACTCTTTAACCATGGTGGCAACTTCAACCTAAATAACTCAGAAAATAACTTTAACTATCCGTAGTTTTGATTTTCTAATAATAATAATCAACAAAAAGTCATCTGTCACCTTTGTGATAAAATTGGACATATAACAAAAGTACGTTGATCTTGATGCAAGCTTACTACTATGCTCAATTGGCCTCAAATAAACATCAGGACTACTTTGACCGCTTACGTAAGTAATTGGATTGTTGATTCTGGTGCTTCTCATTATATCACTTTTGATTTATAAAATTTATCTATCCACATTAACTACTATGAAAACAACGAAGGCATCATCATTAGTGGCGGTAATGGAATCTCCATCACTTATATTAGTTCCACAACATCTAATTCACACATAAATACTTTTATACTCGATGCTATTTTATGTGCACCTTATATTAAAAGAAATATTATTTTTTATCTTTTAATTTTATAAATAAAATAACATCTCTATATTATTTTTATTCTGACCTTAGACCAAGGACATCCTTAGTTTAAGGTCAAAATAAAGACAATATATATGAGTGACCATTAGCTTCACAAAATACTAAGCCAACTACTCTTGCTTTACTTGTTGCTCCAATTAATGTGTGACATCGTCGCCTTAATCACCCATCATCCTTTATTTAATAATAGCTAATTTTTCATTTCTCGCTTCCAACTTTTAAATCAAGTAGAATTATAACCTATTATGATGCTTGTCTTAATAATAAAAATCACAGACTATCTTTTAAAACATCTTCTATATCCTATTTTAAACCACTTGAAATCATTTATACTGATGTTTAGAACTCTACTCTAACCAATTCCTTTGATAATTTTAAATTTTATATTATTTTTATATATTATTTTATTAAATATATATTGTCTATATCCTTTTAAATATAGATATGAAGTGGTCATAGTTTTTACTCATTTTAGAAAGATAGTCGAAAACATCTTCTAATCTACCATTAAAACAAAATGAATACTAATCTCTAATGATTTATCTTTTATCATGTAATATATAATATTTTAAGTTACTATTACATATATCTCAACTAGTTAGCTTCACCAAACAAAAGCATCTGACATATAGTTGAGATTGGCATCACCCACTTACATTGAGTCTCTATGCCATTAAACTTTTGGTTAGTAGCATCTCAAATTGTAATCTACCTCATTAACAATATGTTCACCCCAATCCTATAACACTAAATACTATTTGAAAAACTATTTCATAAAATATCATACATTAATTTAAAGTATTTGGTTGTTTATATTATCCTTAATTATACCCATAAGTTTTATACAAGTTAATACTAAGATCTAAACCTTGTATATTTATTTGGTACTCCTTTGAACATAATATTTTTCGATTCTATAATCCCTAAACTCAAGAGATCTTTCTATGACGTTATGTTATATATATATTTTTTAGTCTACCTTTCCTTTCTAATATCTTACTCATTTAATAATTTAAGCTACTACAATAACATGAGTACACTTTAAACCTCCTCAAACGCACTTCTTATTGTATCAATCAGTAATTCTTCTCGAGACCCGTACTCTTTTATTATTTCAGTTTAGCAACACCTCACTTCCTTTATAACTTCTCTATCTTTCTCTCCACCAACTCACTTTATAATGCTTAATAAACATCCTCGAAACCATAAATGATATCTTTATCATCTCCTTGGTCAAGTGACATCGAAGTGCATCAACCTGATCAAGTATGTGTCACTAACTTTTCATTAATTCTTATACCTTCAACATAACCCAATAATGCTATCGAGCTTGGACATCATATGACAACACGCTCTAAAAGACATCTTCAAACAACCTTAAGTCCTTGATCTCCATGCTACTACGAACTCTCCATCAGAGCCTATTGAACCCACAACCATTTCCCAAGCCTAAAAACCTCCATACTGGTGCAAAGTGATGTATGAGCAATATAATGCCTTACTGTATAATACCACATGGGCTCTTGTACCATCTCACCTCATACAAAATATCATCAGGTATAAGAAGATTTTTTGAATTAAGTAGAATCCAAATGAATCCATTAACTAATACAAAACACATCTAGTGGTCAAAGGGTTTTACTAACGACTAGATGTTGATTTCATAAAAAATTTCAATCCAATTATTAAAATGACAATAATTCGATTGATCCTGAGTTTGGCTATGACTCAAGACTGGCATATACGACAACTAAATATTAACAATGCCTTCTTATAGAGGACCTTATCTGAATATGTTTTTATGTAGCAACTTGTTGACTTTATCCACCCTTCGCATCCAAGTCATATTTATAAATTATGAAAAACTATTTTATGAACTTCGCCAAGCTCTAATAGCCTAATATATTAAACTTGGCTCGTTTTTTATCTTAACTAGCTTCATTAACTTTAAGTTTGATATCTTTTTATTCCTAACGATAATAAAAGGGATGTACTATGTATATTTACTAGTTTATGTGAATAACATTATCATCACATATAATAATTCTATGGAGATCAAGTAACTGACAGATGAATTGTCCATCAAAGACTTAGAAACCTTAAGTTATTTTCTGGGAATGAAAGTAACATTTACATCTTTTGATTTTTTATCTCAGAAGTACAATCTAATATTAAAGACAAACATATAAAATATCAAAAAAGTCGTTACCTCACTCTCTACTATTGTGTCACTCAAATTATATGATAGATAGCCCTACTACGAATCTAATATAGTACTGACAAGTACTTGGTTCCTTGTAGTATTTATCTCTCACACGTTTAGATAATTTATTTGTAGTCAACAAATTATTACAGTCAATAAATTATCACAATTCATGCATTAACCGTCAACTACGTATTGGTTTACATTAAAACATGTTTTATGATATCTTATAAGGACTCTCAATCATAGACTTCTCATTCGTAAACACTCATCACTTCATCTTTATTCCTTCATAGATGTTGATTGGGCAAGCAACCTTGATGATAAAACATATCAGCTTACATTGTCTTCCTTATAGCAAATCTAATCAGTTGGAGTTCCAAGAAACAAAACACAATCGTAAGATCTATCACTGAAGTTGAATATTAAGTCATCGCTTCCACCACTACAGAGCTCAATTGGGTCACTAATCTGCTACACGAATTTGGTATCACCTCTCAATCCACTCATACAATATACTATGATAATGTTAGTGTTACCTACTTATTTGCCAACCCGATATTCCACTCACATATGAAACAAATTATCATCAACTTATATTTTGTTAGAGATCAAGTTGTCAAACGTTAATTACATATTTCTCTTGTCCATACTTCTAATCATTTCGAAGGATATTTCAATTGCATCGATCCATATTTTTAATGAAAGCTTAATATTACATAAGCATGATAAAAGAACATAATATAGACAAATATAAAATAATAATTTTATATTTCTTAATTTAATTTTACGAGGGCATGATAAAATATCATGATATAGACAAATATGAAATGATTACTTTATGCTCCTTATATTCTTTAATCCTTAATCAATATATAATTTAAAAAATAATCATATATTTAATTATATAATTACAAAATTTTCTTTCATAATCTATATAAATGAATCTGATCACGATAAATGAGATCAATAATTTTTTATTGAACTCCTGGTAAAGAAGATAAATATTAGAGATTAACTTGTTTTCATAGCCACCATGAAACTTGAAGAAAAGATCTCTCATGGCAGAGTCATAACTGCGGAGAACTCATGCAAAAAAAAATACATTTGATATTTCTTCCTAAAACCCAATAAATGATCTTTATCAACGTATACATGTGAAAGAAAGCACGACCACTACTACTCTTTGCGATGCCGTGCACGGTTTTGCATCTGATAGGCCTGACATCCTGTCAAAAAGCTTTGCAAATCGTCATGGCTGGGGATATCTCCGAGAGGATTGACTGATGAGCAGCAAATTGTCCTTCAACCAATCATCGTAACTGATCACAAACCAAAGGGCTATCATTAATGAGCTTGTGTTGATCCTCTTCAGCAGGAGAAGAGATCGAGACTGATGAGCCGAAGATCAATAGCATATAAACAAGCTCCAAACCAAACTGGCACACATGAAATGTATCCCATGCAATGATGCTGGGTGTTGGTTTAGGACACTAGCAGTTGGACATCTGGTCGGTGCATCGTCTTTTGGTGCTTTTGGGCGAGCAGATGGAGTGTTGGCTCAACCACGACCAGGGTTGCCCAGCTAGCTAGCTTGCTTGCTTGTCAAATGCTTGTCCTTCGTACTGAGGAATTATTTCCCAGGTTTTGGATCTTTTGGCCACCGACGTCCCAGACTTGTAAGCAGAAGCGGGGCCATGGTTAACGAAGTGGAATGTTGTATTTATCTCATCACCGGCCACTCCCCATGAAGCCAGAGAAAAGCTTTTGGGGGTGTTTTACCTCACCGTCTGTGTTGAGGACATCAGTGCATCAAAACCAGCACCGAATCCCCCGAGAATCCCTCGCGCTCCTGTTTCGGGAATAAAACCCTACTGTCCCCCGGAAAACCCTCGCCCCCTGCTGCTGCTTCTTCTCCACAGCTTCTGTCTCGTGATGCGTGCGTTGCGTGTGCGTCACAACCTACCATCACGTCCCCTCTTTATTCCCTCTCCCAGTGCAATAACTTCTCCCTGTTCATCTCCTCCTCCCATTTAAGCTTCACAGGAACAGTCAAAACCACGCCAGCCAACGTAACACGTGTGGCCACTACCCAGAGTGGTGCTCGGAAACTCGTCTCAAGCTCGATACCAACTCAAACATGGGCTACATATAACTACGTTATACGATACATATATATTCATCTTAATTTGCCTTGGCACAAGAAGCCAAATAAGGTAGAGAAGAAGAAGAAGGAGATTTAGAGGCGCATGCATGTCTTTGTTTATGTTCTTGAGTTGGTAAGATCTTCCCATGGAGAACAGGAGAAAGAACACTTTCGAGGATTCCATGGATCACCCTATAACAAGTCAAGAACATAAATGATTGAATACAGAAGCCGCTTTCTCATACCTGCAGGACGAGTTGGTTTGCGGGAGATGGAGGAGGTGAGAAGCCCATGTTGGAGAAGGGGAGCACGTGCAAAGATGGAGAGTTAGACGAGAGAGCGAGAGAGAGAGAGAGAGAGAGGCTTTGCACGTGCCCTGCTTCTCCAACAAGGGCTGCCTCACCATAGAAGCAGCCTGGTTCAGCTTTGGGGCTCTTTGAGGGATGGCGAGGGAAAGAGTAGGCACCTCAATTTATAAGAAAGCGGAGAGAGAGAGATAGAGAGAGAGAGAGAGAGAGAGAGAGAGAGAGAGAGAGAGAGATGGATTCTCGAATTGGGGTTGTTTACAGGAAGAGCCGGAGAGGAGCAATTGAGTAGTGCTGGGAATGGTGTGTAGGCCATTCCTCACTCCCATATTAATAGAAGAATTGAAGTCTGTAGGAATACTTCCCACAGAACAAGTGACACTTCACCTTCTTCCCCACAAAGCATACACATATATATATACATGCACGTCAGATGTACAAACAAGTAAACAACCCACATATGTAATTAATACACATTGTTATCATGCAAAACACTAGATATATGTTGATCAATGTCAATGAAGCTGAGGTTGACAGCATTACAAGCTCCACATATGATGGCTTTGAGCTTTGCTCATCTGTAAACAAAGAGAAGACAAGAAAGTAACTGTTAACGAGAAGTAGGACAGGGTAAAGTAGAATACATTATCTCTGGAATCTATCTTAGTTTAACCCATCATGTAGTGGTACCTTTAGACAACTAGGCAACATAGTTGGTTGTCTTTTTGCGTCGACATTTTCATCATCATCCTTGGAAAAAGTTTCCAACAACCAAATTACTCTCAAGTATAGCATATATTATATGTCGAAGATTATACTGAAGTAATTGAAAGAATAAGAACGTATTAAATGATCAAACTCAGTCGTCATGATCCTTTACAAACAATTAAAGTATGAGGGAACCTTATATATGTTTCATTTAGTTATGCTTCTCATATATGTTCACAAAAGAATTAATAATGGTTAAAAATGATAGATTTTGGCAAGAAAATGGAGGTTGCAAATGGATATATGATCATTGCAGGAATCGAAACAATAAAAAGAGGACAAAAGGAAGAAAAGAGAGGGCGTGAGTGAGGTACTTAACACACACACATACACTCTCTCTCTCCCTCTCTTTCTGGCGTCAGTAATGGACTGTGGATTGAGCTGTGGAGGAGTTTGCAAGAGACACAGCGGTGGGGTTGCGTGAGTCACAAGCCGTATGGACAAGATCATATGATGGACACATAGAATGATGGATGGATAGAGATATATTTATATATATATAAATATAGACAGAGAGAGACATATATATAAATGTGGCTCGGAGTGAGTAACTTCTGTTGCTGAGTTATGGCTGTTCTCCAACACCGGAGTATGACGGACATCACATCATCCATCATCCCCCACATGTGTGTTACCACGAAGGTGAAAAGCTTTTTATGCAACACATATACAATCTGTATTTAGCATGATATTTCCATACAACAAAAGGATTTTTGTAGCATAAACACAGCTTTTCTTGTCATATTTCATACGTTCTTCCTGTGTTTTGTAGCATTTGAGGATAGTTGGTAGTGGGCAGGCAAGCATTCATGTCACTGTATATTTTTCCACTGCACTGCATGAAGTTAAAGAAGGTTGCATGATTTGGACTGCCCTATTCGAGCACAAGAGCAATGGAGAGTGTTCAAGGTGTCATTATTGTTCCACCAAAATGAAACCAGCTTGCAATCGATACACCTGCATTCCTTGGATTGTGGCTGGATACTTGCTGTGTGTTTGCCAAGCACTCAACCCCTTGGAATTGGATGCTTTTTTACGTGAAAGATTACGAGGAAGGACACTTTTAGATTCACATGATCGAAGCAGGAGATGAAAGGGGAGAAACCGGGCAATGGCTTTTGACCTTTCCATCCCATCCAGCTAGTTTAAGGAACTGCTTCAGAGATGAGGGGGTTGAAGCAGATCTTAGGCCGCTTGATCTTAATGGAGAAACAAGAAAGAAGAAAGAACTTGTAGCAAGAAAAGAAGTTCTTAATTGGAGAAATAACAAATGCCACAAACGTACAAGAAGAAGAAAAGGGGAGTCTTCTGATAGATTTTTCTTTTAATATTTGGATCTATCAGACCCACCCAAATCAGTTTTGAGTATGGTTTTAATTGGCTTGGACGAGTTATTTTGGTCGAATTGGATCCGTACGGTTTAATTGGATCGGGCCATTGGGCTCGGGCTGAAGCCGAACCGAATCGATTCTACTGCTTCTCCATCTCTTAAAAGGGCTAACGGGTCGGGCTCCATCTCTTAAAAGCCACCCCTTCGGCGTCGGCCTCACTCCACGCGCAGGTTTTCCCTAATTTCCCACGCCTCGACTTCCCTGCCGGCGCCGCCGACCGCTACTTCCGCTCCTGTCCCTCCGCCCGATTTCTTTCGTAGGTGTTCTCTCATTCTTATAAATCTTGTGTAGTTCAGTCATTGCATCACTAGATTGATCTCAAAATGATCTCTTTTATTGAGATTAGACACAGATGATCTTTTGTTGGGCGTTCTCGTACGTCTTGTTATGTTGTGGTTGCTTGAAATCTGGAATGACATTGTGATGATTTGTGATTGTCTGAATTCACTTGTTTGGAACTGACCCCTAGTTGTGATTCCTTGAGCCATAGGTTTGTAAATTGAGGAAGCACGACTGTGTTCCCTTATATTTTTTGGCTTATTTTTTTAGTAATTTTATTAAGCCTTTTCAGTTCTCGTAATACTGGAACTGTGGGGGGGCAACTTGCTGCGGCATAGGGTTATCGCTGTTATCACTTCAGTTCTATTGGTTCCACAATCATCTTGCTTTCAAGTGATAATTATGTAAATCATTTTTCATTGGAAGATGTTATTACCTTCATCAGAGCTTAGGGCGCTGGACTTTTAGCTTGTGCCATAGCATCTTCGTTGAATTTGCTTTTGTTGATTATTTAGTATTACTGTTCAATTAGGCATTTTCACTATGAAAATAATGAAAAGAAGTGGCATTCTTTTACAAAGATCAGAACCTTTTATGCTGGCTTATCTGATGGTCTTCTCTATTCATCATCTTGTAGATCATGATACAGAACATGACTTGAAGATGGAATCTCTTTACCAAATTTAGGAACATGTCTATCCCTCCCTTTGAAGGCTAAGAATGTTATTTGGAGATATTTAGAAGTTTTGAGATATCAAGGAGAAGGGTTTCCAAAAACCTTACATAGGAAAATAAGACGTAAACATTTCTTATGGGAATTGAGTTAAAATCTAATGCAGATATGAGAGATGACCTACTCTTGAACTCGTCCAGTCTGATAGCTATTTCCTTAAAGGTATAATCACTTCAACTTGAGAGTAGAGAAATCTTTTGGCAAATATTCCTAAGGTTTCATCTAATTTGACAGTCAACTCTTTAAGGGAAGTACAGCTCCAAAGTACATAGGCAATTTATGAAGAACATGTTAATCATGTATTAGAGGAGATGAGTTCTAGCGAAAAGAATACATGAACGGAAGTCCATCGTGAAAATATGAAGAGTTAAAATCTTTAATGGTTCTTTTCTTTATTTAATATGATTGATTTGAGGTTTAATGTGGTTTATATGTCATCTACTATGTTATAATAAATTTGTTTTTACATATTCCATTATTAGTTGATAATAGACGTAGAGCTCGAAAGTACATAGGAAATTTATGAAGAACATGCTAATCATGTTTGTGAGAAGATGAGTAATAGCAAAAAGAATACATGAACAGAAGTCCATCGTGAAAATATGAAGAATTAAAATCTTTAATGGTTCTTTTTCTTGGTTTAATATGATTGATTTGAGGTTTAATGTGGTTTATATGCCATCTACTATGTTATAATAAGTTTGTGTTTACATATTCCATTTTCAGTAGATAACAGCAGGTACAAAATCATTTTGCATAAGTTTCCATTATCAGTTGGACATCCCTTCTTTTTAACAACTTGACATTTGATTGCATATGCTATTGTTTTTTCTACCAACACAAGTCTACAATTGATATGCACTACCATCTTCATTGACCTATCTGCAGGTAATTTATATATCTCCTTAAAAGCACTTATGACTCATGCAGGTCGGTTGTATCTATAATGTGCATTTACCTATCTATGTGCATCAAGTTTTCTTGAGAGTTGAGAAAATACATAAGTCACATTGATTTATCTTATAGTGTGCAGCTAGACTAATATTTTGAAGCCTTTTTTGTATCTGTGTCTTCCAGCCTGGCCAAAGCTAGCTATTCTTCATTTAACCATCTTTTTCACAAAAAAAAGAAACCCGTCTTTTACACTACTACTAACTAATGTCACACTCTAGCATGGGATGGTTGCTAGTTGCTTTCTTATATTGGTAAAGAATCCCATTAAGATAACACTCTTGGGTGGATCAGTGCAATACCAAGATGGTTGGATATACCATGTTTCAGTACACCCATATGTCAACTGGTACAGGTCCATCTGAAGGAGGACAAGGAGGTGGGGGAGGAGGAGGAAGGAGAGTTAGAGAAGGAGGATGTGGTGATGCACATTTCTAGGAAGACATGGTGATGACGTAGGGAAGAGGTTGAGGAGAGAAAGAGAGAGACAAATAAAAAGAGAAAGACAAACTACATGATTATTGTTAGTATTAAAGGGAATATCAGTATCAAGCGGTAGGCTTACCATCCTGTACTGGTTTTTTTTCTATCCGATAAGCTTGGTACCATAAGCTTACCAAGCGATACAGTTCAACTGAACCAAATTGAGCAAAATTGTCCAGTCCATGTCTCTATTGGTTGTCAGATCCATAAATACCGGCTCATCCCAATCAGTATCGGCCAGTATTTTATGCCTTGCTATTTGAGGTCACCATCATATAAGCTTTGCATATTTAAGATAATCTTTATATCCTCAGTAAAAAGCTTTATAAAATTGTTTTTGGATGATATAATCCATGCTTCTAATTTGCATGAAACTTTTGGCATCCACTATTATTACTTGGATAAATTTTGACCCTTGAGAATCTAACACCATAAAGCTTTGCAAGAAACCGTAGTTGCAAAATTAAGTTATTGTTATCACAATTTAGTACATGAAAAAAGTACAGAAGTTCATAAGGAAGAAACATAAGATAGAAGGGAAAGAAAAATATAGACGATGGCTGAAACTGTCATATGATCTCCCAAAAACCTTTGGTCATCAAAGCTAGAGACTATGTGACGGTTGGACATAAACTCAATCAGCATCTCATGAAACTAATAATACCCATCTGTTTAACTTTTAGGTCAATTTGTTAAGTTTAAAGGTTCCTGATTAGAGATTATGTCAACCACCTGTTTGGACCCCAATCACAAAATGGCAGTATAAAGTTTATATTGTAAAAAAAAGTAAAAAATAGTGGAAGGGAAGAACAAGAAAAATTAGACTACTTCTTCTAGAACTTAAATTTGGACTAAGACTATATTAAACTTAAAGCTAACCTGATTTTACTTTGCTTGAGCTCCTAGTCTGCATTGGTTTGCATCGTAACTTTGTAAATAGTTGGCTTGAATCATGGGGAACAATGCCTCCAAATATTATGATTGCAATCTCACATGTGCATATAGCAAAAACTTATTGACCTCATCAAAATTAAACTTATGTTTAATTTGTCTATGGAGTGTGTGAATAAGATAGTTTGTTGTTGGTCTGAGTTAGTGTTGTTTCTACTTGAAAATTTACCATTGATTCTAGCCATGTTTAGAGCTGTCTTGAATGTTCTCTCTGGTATCTTCTTTTTAAAGTTTGCAACCAAGGTTGATAAGATTGGGATCGGTTTTGGTCATATGATTTAAAGCAACACTCGTCCACATTACTTGAATTGAACCATGGACCAGTCCCTTTTTAATTGAAATACAGAGAGGTTTAAGTCTAACTACACCAGTCTTTTAGAAGCAGTAGGCATGTCCTCTGGTCATTTGCAGATTTCTTGTACCAGTGAGATCAGACAAATCTATGTAACTGGCTTGATATCAGTTGGGATTAGTAATAAAAGCAGCTGGAGCTGGCTTGATTAACTGGTTGAACGCTAGGATTGGCCAAGATTAAGCATCATGATGGTTATCTCACTGGTGCCTATGATGAGGGGCTGAGAAATATAACGTACTTGTTGTGTATCCATATCTGATAATATTTTACGTCAATATTCTGATAACACATGAATTGTTTAAGACCTACATGCATTTTGGCTTGTGAGTTAGATTTTCTTTCTTCCATGATCTCTCCGACTACTTATGACTGAGAGCGATGCATTATTTTGCCCAAATAAATATCAGATGACAGGTATTGAAGGCTTCGGCATGAAAATAGGTTTACAATCAGAAGTTCTAATGAGCTCTTGTGACATCTGATAGAACCAAATATATGAAGGCTTCGGCATGAAACTAGGTATACATCAGAAGTCCTAATGAGGTCTTGTGACATCTTATAGCACTAAATATCTGAAAGCTTCAGCATGAAACTAGAGCATTGTTAGGCCTACTATTTGTAGTTACACGACCTCATTTATCAGTGCAATATAATGCTAAAAAATATTACCGTTGAGAGTAACATGACTTTGAAACCTTGTCAAGTTTGTTTGGAACTCTCTTTTATTTTCCATCTCTTCTTTACATGTTGATCTATTAAATTAGATCTCACTGCATTTCTGTACTTTGAGATGTGCACAACTAAATGATCAGATGATCATCCATTTTACAAATTCCCTCCTTTTTCTTTTCTTTTATTTTTTTGTATGTGCTGTATGAGTTTTAGAATCTAATGCTTCTTTTTTATCCTTTTAGGTTATCAGCTACTACAATTATGGTTATTCCTCCTCCAGTTAGGCCACCAAGGATCATCATGTACCTTAAGCCATATGTGCTCAGGATGCATTTCTCTAACAAATATGTCAGCACCCAGGTCGTCCACACCCCTACGGCTACTGTTGCTGCCTCAGCAAGCTCAAAGGAAAAGTTGCTGAGGCCAGTCATGGAGTCCACACGAGATGTTGCAGCAGCTAGCAAGATTGGGAAGATTCTTGGCGAGCGTCTGCTACTTAAGGGTATCCCTGCTGTTTCTGTGTTCTTGAAGAGGGAACAGAAATACCATGGAAAGGTCAAGGCTATCATAGATTCCGTCCGAGATGCTGGTGTGAAGCTGCTTTGATGTCTATTCCTGAGTATATCCCAGGAGCATTTCTGCTTTATGATGCTACTTTCCATCGAGGCATTGCACTGGAACAGTCTGCCATGAGATTTGTCATTAATTGCAATTGCTCTTCTGAAGATGGGGATGAAAATGAACTAGAGCGATTTTATGAACATGAGTAGTTCATTAGCTCACTTGGAAATGATTCTCTTTAGAGCTGGACTGCTAAGAACAATGTGTTCTTTAACTAGTTCCTGAGTTGCATATCAATAATCCGCAGATGTCACTTTTTTGGATCCAGTTGTTGGTGACAGGTATCAGATGTCACTGTAAAATAACAAAGTATTTAAAAGTTATCCTGTCATTTGGTTTTTGATATGATTAAGCCTTTTTAATTTCCGCTATCAACATTTTGGTTTAATGAGTTCTAGAATCATCATATGTTCCTTTTGGCCAATTTTTGGTGGTGTATGACAACAGCCTGGAGGCTGATTTCATGAGAACTTTTACCATGAAGCATATTATAATCTGAATTAATACGAAAGACAATTTGTGCTGCTGCTTTCTTGATGTCTTGGCATCTCACGACACAGCCTAACAAGACGCCATACACCTCTGAAGACAGACTGCGACACCCAATAATTTCAACCCTGGAAACATCTTTCTCACCACATCCCATATATTCTTAGCTGGAAACATCTACGCACTTCGCTTCGGAAGTGCACGTAAACACCCCACAGTAATCAACAAAAGTGATGTATATATCATATCATAATTGGCGTAATAATAATTTGCCCCCATCAAGAGAGTTGGATGGCGTGGGGAAGACGATGGAACCATCACAATCATGCAGTGAAGATGAAGAATTCGGTGCGATGTGTCAGCCACCGTAGGGAATCCATTCCCTTTATTCTCGTGGAAGCCATGCTTATTCCCTGTTTACTAAGGTGTTTTGCTCGCCAAGGACATTGGATTCTTAGCACATACGGACTGTGACTGTGCCCGTGAATCCATTCCATTGTGAGGTGCTCCAACACTGTTCCAATTTAAACCTAGTCGATGAAGGGAATTTGGACGTGAGCACAAAAGTATATTTGGTATTCATACAAAAAGAATTTTTTTTTTTTTTTTATTGTAATGGGTAACAGACAGAAAACTTTTCGAGATTTAAAATTATGATCTTACGATCAACTGTTAAAGTTTTTATATAATGATTTTTTTAAATTAGAACATGATAGTTTAACTTTCCTTTATTTCTTATTTATTTATTTTTTAAAATTTAAATTCAATTATGTCATTTATTTTAACTCATAGAGAAAAGCAAAAAAAGTTTAACACGTGTCAAGATAAACTTGCTGTCTTCTCTTCTGGTGAAGCCGAGCATCAGATCCCATCCCTCTCATCACGTGATGCTACATGCTAACTCGTACGACCGCTGGCCCCCACCTCCCTGCCACATCTCTCCTCTCTCGCCCTTTCCCTCGCGCTCGCCCACGAACTTACCCATTGGTCCTCAACCCGTGCCTAGCTGCCACGTAATCTGCAGATGACGCGTCTTCGTTCCATAAGTTATGCTGTCAATAGCGTGTTTCGTGCAATCCACAGGAACAAACCCACGAACCAGCCGATCTTATCCTGTACGGTGGTCTCTTCCTCACGCCACGTCATTATCCTGATCTAAATCGACGGTGCAGATCGGTCTATCGCCTTGACGCAGTCTCTCTATAAATGCCCCTCTCCTCTTCGA
The DNA here is from genome assembly GCF_036884655.1 of Musa acuminata AAA Group. NCBI lineage: Eukaryota > Viridiplantae > Streptophyta > Magnoliopsida > Zingiberales > Musaceae > Musa > Musa acuminata. The sequence goes on along the minus strand of NC_088348.1, from coordinate 4,293,225 downwards.
CTAGAGATCTATTATCGGCGGGGCTGCTCACCACTGAGCTCTCCTCAGGGGCAGTTCCGTGATTTCGGGGGCGGATTATGGGCCTTCTCGACAAGCTCTGGGACGACACCCTCGCCGGGCCTCGCCCCGAGACCGGCCTCGGCCGCCTCCGGAAGCACTCCTCCTTCGGCTTTCGCTCCAATTCCGGCGGCAAAGGTCTCGCCTCCTCTTTCTTTGGTTCTTCCTACTCTTGGACTTGATCTCAGATCCGAGGCGCCCCTTCATGCGATGCCTTTGGTTCGACGGTTTTGATGGTCATCATGTGGTGCCGCAGCAGAGGGAGCGGCGGCGGGCCGAGGGATCGCCGGATCGGATACCGGCGGCGGCGACGAGGTCGCAGTGCGGGTGACGCGGAGCATCATGATCAAGAGGCCGGCCGGGTGCCCGTCCCCGGGGAATGCCACACCGCCGGCTTCGCCCGCGGGATCTACGCCCCCCATCTCCCCCTTTTCCGGTGAGGGTTTCGTGTCTTCATCAGGGTAATCTGGAGGGCATTTTGGATAATCCGGAATATATTCTCTCGATTTTACTTATTTGTCCCTTGCTTGTGACCCGACGTAGTCATCCTTGCAAGGTTAATTAGGGTATTTAATCATCAAGAAGTAACATATATTACTAACAACCTTGAATCAATCTTAATTTGTCGTGAGGAGCTAATTATAAATTATTTTCTATAATTAGCTACTTTTAGCATCTCAATTTTTGTACTTTTAAAAATTATACTAGGATCAATGGATGTTAAACGATAATTTCACAAAATTAAAAAAAATCAAAAAAAATATTTTATTAAAATTAAATATTTTAATTTTATAAGAATAAATATCTTAATGTAACTTTTGAAAGTATAATGATCGAAATATTAAAGATAATTAATTACAGGGAATAATATGTAATTGATCCATTATAAAGAGTTTGGAGCTTCAGGGTATATGTGGATCATCTCGACCTTCTCATACAAGAATAATAATCCAAAACTAATAAGTGTTGAATTGTTAGGAGCAGATTGATGATAAGATTGCATATGCTTGAATATATCTACCTCTAGTGTACCAATTTTTAACAATGTTCAGTAGCCTCACACTTGAGAGAGTTGTGATGACACATATGTTGCTTGTTTAATGCTCTCTGGACATGATGACGTAGGTTCGTTTTCTTGTCTTGGTGCCATCCGACATGCATTTTAGAATTATTTACTGCTTAATGATGTAACATCTCGTATTGTTATAAGCACGATTAGATTACGTGAAGATATAGTGAATCTAGCTAAATATTATTAGCATATTAGGGTTGACCGAGTACTTTCCTGGTGTTACTAACCAGGAGGCAGGGAGTGGAACAGATTTAAGAGGAAATCACCATTTGATGCTTATGAAAGAGTGGGACGAGGAGAAGGAGGAGGAATGGTGGGTGTCGGAACACAGGATGCTGCTGCTCCTCATGAGGTTTGAGCTGTGCTGAGCTCCCTCTTCTCTCCTGTGTTCTTATTAGATTACTAACCTTCTCCAGGAGAAAGAGAGATGCATGTCAGGGTCAGGGTTTCTTTCTTTGATGTCCTACCTATTTTGTTGATGCTTGTAGAATTCTAGGTGTGTGGAGGGGGTGAGAGTCCATAGAGGAGCTCTCTTTAAGTGTAGGGTTGGGGAGGCTGTTTGCTCCTTTGTTGTTAGTGCCACTTGTTATGTTATGATGTCTTTTGCATGTTAATCACTGGTGAATGCATTTTCTGGATATATATATATATATATATATATATATAGCTTATATGATTTATATTGGATCAGAACATCCATGAAGCATAGTGCCAATTCTCTTTCAATTTCTCATGAGAGAGATCCTAATGATGTAAGGTTCTTCAATTATTTGTAAGTTCCAGGTCTAAAACTGTACAAAGATGAAATGTGGAGATCTTGTCAGTTAGGTGGACTGGGGGGCACCTATTCGAATAAAGACTTAGCACCTGACAGTGAGACTTCTGGTTTAGGGAATCTTAATGTTACTTATAAAGCAGGCATCATGAGAAAAGGGAGGACCAACGCAAGTGCATTTGATTAAGACATTTCTCTACATCTCAATGCAACTTTGTCTGTGTTACTTATTTTCAAAGCATAAATTTTTTTGTTGCTGATTGACTATTCTATTTCCAAGTAGTAATTTGCTACTGATTGACTATTCTATACCAACAAGTGAGCCATTGATTACATAACTACATATACAAATTTTTCCAGCACTCTTTGTTCCATGTGACATTCATTTTAGGTAATGTTTGAAGTCTTGATGAATCTAAATACTAATTTGTTGGACTATGTTAATGCTTGTGCATATACTTGCAAGATGTTAGATAATGTTTACATGTTTGTTTATGTATGAAGACCAAGAAAGATGCTTCTTATCCCATTCTTTCAAGTGAATATAAAAATGAATCAATGGTTGTACTATTTCATCTAATTTAGGTAATGATAGTATTCAGAAGGACGTACATGATATGTAGATTTGTTCTTAAACAAAGACCCACTCGATTGATTTATTTCATTCATTTGATCATTGCAAAATTGTATGACTATTGTATTATAGTATTCCCTCAACTCTAATGTGGTAGTCACTGGTAAGAGGAATTGTGATACAAATCTAATTGGTTCTCAAGGAGAAGTGTCTAGTTTAAGCCATATTCAAATTTTGGTTGGATATATTTAATATATAAATCCTTCATTGTCATGTTGCTTTAAAGTATTTTTTGAGTTAATTATATATTATATTATGTAATTAATTATCTTTAGTATTTCGATATGTATACTTTCAAAAGTTACGATCTCTATACTTACAAAAGTGAAACATTTAATTTTGTTTCTTGTTTCGTCCATTCTACTAATTGAAATATCACATATGCTTAAAAGTAAATCGAAGTGATGCATAGTCAGTGCTTAGCGGTAAATCTTACGATATTTTTATTAACATAATTTGACAAAAAATAGGATTAGATATTTTATTTTTATAAATATAGAAATCTTAACGTGACTTTTGAAATTATAAGGATGGAGATACTAAAATTAACTAATTAGAGGGAGTAATTTATAATTAGCTTGTATTTTTTTATGTCTTTTGTCATGACAAAATGACCATGGTTCATTTGAGGTTTATCATCTTATTGCCTTAATCAATGTCTCAAATGGATGATCAACTTACTGATATCGAAGAATATTGCTATTTCACCCTGTCATGGAATATCCCATTGCAATCAACTGCTACCTTTTGGATAGAATATTACAATCAACCTCTAATGGTTGTCAGTTCTTTAGGTTTTAAACATACTGATAATTCAATGCAGTTACTTGAAAAGGAACGTCACAATTGCCATAATTTCTACCTATTGCACGCACTCCCATGATGCAATTAACAATGAATAAATCACATATATCTATTTGCTAATGAAGTCTTAGATATATACACACTGAAATAGGTTGGTAAAAGGATTATGACATCAACTGTTCATTTCAGAAACCAGTGATTTAGAAAAGCTACTAGCTTTCTGAAATCATGGGTATTTTTCAGATTTTATAAGGATTAGGACTTATATTAGGAATTTATTAAAAGGGTGTATCTTTTTTTTTTTTTTTTTTAATGTCTGATAGACATATAATGATGCATGAAGATGATTCTACTCTCGATATTGATAAGATAATTGATCTGTTAATTTATGTTAAATTATTAACTTAAAATATTTAAATTAAAAATAATAATAATAACACATCTATCAATCTCTTATAATATAATTAAAGTTTTATCTTATTTCCAATGTGAGATTAAGCTAACGTGTTGAGGTCTTGCCACTTAAAAGCTTGAGGTATACATAAAAACTAAGTATATAATTGAATCCTAACATGGTACACGAGGCTTAATACTAGATCGATTCTGATATCATTTATCATGACTCGTGTTGATAAAATAATTAAACTAATTAACTTCTTGAGCTTAAATCATTAACTCAACTAACTTAATAATAATATACTTATCAAATTCTTATAATTAAAATTAAAATTTTAAATTTCAAATAAATTATGATAAAACACCTTATTAGGAGAACATTATTATTCTAAGAAATCATGAAGTACAAAGGGATCAAATATCTAAGGAGAGCTCAACCTTTGGATGTTAGCTTCGTTGTTTGCCACGATAAGCCGTTGTTGTTCCGACTGTAGATATGATTCCCCTGATAGATTGGAGGCTTCAGAATTCATGTAGATCATGTACAAGATTAGCTGAGATGTTCCTAGGATTAATCCAATGCCATTTGGTATCTGCATGTTTAAACAAATTGTCAAATTTCAGCAAAATTCAAAATCCATTTATTTTTTTATTAATGCATCACCACATAGTAATGATACTAATAAACAAAAAACAACAATTTACTATTATTTTCTATCATTAGAATTGCTTATAAAAATAAAAACTAAACATATGAAACATGTATTAATGTATGAATAATTATGAATAATTAGGTATAGTTATTATAAAGAATAGAATAAGATAAAATATTATAATATATTCTATTTAGACAAATTAAGTTGATTAAATTAATGTGTTATGAGAGGTAAGGAAAACTAATATAATTTTATTAAAATAACAAAAAGTTAATTTAAATACTCTTAAGGGACATTGTTCTTTGTGTTGGAAAAAGATTCAGTGGCAACATTGACATATAGGGATCTTGTTTTGTTGCATTATTATTCTTATTTCTCTCACATATAGTGATTTTCTCATGCTTAATTTTATACCAATTTAGATTTGATTCTTTCTACTTCCACTCATGTGGATTAGAGGCATTGCACACATCCTCTATGTACACTTGTACTACCAAAATAAGCTTGTAATAAGAGAATCTATACAAGGATAAGATGATCAAACACAGCAAATAGGAACATACCCCAATAAAGATATCCTCATCAAGTATTGCATAGAGTGTCCAAATTCCACCATTTAGGAAGAGAAAGAATGAAAGAAGGAATGGCATATACTCCACACTCCTCCTTGTGATCACACTTCTCTGTTTGAATTTGGAAAATGCAAGTCCATAGAAAGTTAGTGCTTTAATGTAATCAAGACAAATGCAAGATACCACTGCCAATGTAAGTTTAGTTATTGTGTAATCTAACATCTTAATTAACTATGTCTAAAATAATTGTCAATGAAACATGAAGCTATTTCCATTTTCTTGGTACTGTTATCACTAAAATATATCTATAAGCAAATTAGAGTGCACAATTATATGAAAAACTTGGATTCTAAATTAAAAAAAACCTACATAATAAAAAAGGTTTCCTAATGAAGATTTCAATCAATACACAAATTGTAAAAGCTTAATTTATTAGGAAAATTTTCGATATATTTATGCATATCGAATTAATGATAATGCAAACTAAAAAGATGAAATTATCTTTAGCCTATGAGGATATTTTGCATGGATTAATAAATTCATATTATCCATCATATTTAACTCTATAAATTGATATAAAAATGGGAAAAGAAAAAAGCAAGTGGCCGCGAAAAGGGAGATAAATTAAAAAAGACCCCAATTTAGATGAACTAATTACAAAATTGCAATGACTTCCATGCTCATATTTCACTAATGATGTATGCATTCATCATTTAATCTTAATCTTTGTTGTTCGACTAATCTTTCTCCTCTTTCGCGTGCTCTATGTGATCGGTTGTTTCATGTCAAACTCTACGGCACAACAACAAGACGACACAGACACGCAACATCATGCTGTGCCTTCAAGGAACCAGGCAACGACCTCATAAGCAACCCCCCTCCCCTCTTCCACAGCTTCTATAAAAGCTTAGAAACCATTAAAGAAGGACGACAGCAAACGATGATCACGTAACGTGTCTTGATTCCAGGAAAAGAAGTCATATGCAATGAGTTGGTGCAACTTGTAAGCTACACTCACTAACAAAACAAAAAAGCTGTTTCTACTTGTCACAAGCAAACGACCAATCCATGGTTAAGATGAGCTTTCTCGCCACCTTCGTTTGATTCTATTCACCTTAGCATAAGGGATGCAATCTTGAGCAAGAAGCGACCTTTGAATCTTGATCATCCACATTTAGATTATAGCCAATAATTTACTCTCATTTTAGCATGTGCGACATGTCATGTCGAAAGTCAACTATCCAGCAGATGGGAATCCTATATGCTTATATAAAGATATTCTAATCTTCAACTTGAATCTAATGAATACCTCGGTTGACCTGTCGACCCTCTAATCCAAGTATTCAAGAAGAGTTCAAGGAACATTGGAACAAGTAATCTTACCATTGCACAGAGGGGCGATCCATACATGAGCACATTGAGAAAGGCACACACGAGTCCTATCACCACCACCCTCGAGCTCCCATGGACAGCCAACCTCGTCACCAGAGCCACAGCTCCAAAGAATCCAACGTCCAGCGCGGCAACCAAAACAGCCGTCTTAGCCTTCGATCACACCCAAGAGTTCATGATCATAAGGCTACAAAAGCTAGCATGTCGATCTGAGCAACCACAAGCACTTGCGTACCTTCAGCGGTGGAGCAGCATACAGCAGAAAAAGGGCGACGTAAACTGCTTCCATGACGACGCCGACGCCGTTGACGGTGACGATGAGGAGTCCCCCGGGCTTGGTGATGCCGTAGTAGACCCATAAGGAGGAGTTGAGGAGGGTGATGACGTAGGGAGACGGCTCGAAGTCTTCGGTTGATCGATTCCTCACTATCCTCCGAAATGTATTGCTCTTTGTATGAGAATTCAGCGTACGTTCACGAATGCAATCATATGGAGATATAACATGGAGTTGCATCCAAGCAAAGAGACCAGCATGACTTACATGGGAGAAGCAAAGACCAGAACTGAGATAACATTGCCTACCAACGATACAGACCAGCAGTTAATCACATGAAGAGATCTGAAACGAAAGCGAGAAATAGATCGAACAGCTACAGCTCACCAACTATTCCTACGAACAGCAGCGAGGCCTCCATTGCTGGTGAAGGATATGCGAGGAGAAGGGTGAGAGATAGGAAGAAGATGGAGAGAAGCGTGGACAAATGGAGTACGTATATAAATAAGCGTGGACAAACCCCAAGTTTCGCCACGTTTGAGCCAATAGGCTCTCCACAGTGTGTGAAAGCACTGTTCACGCTATTGTTTCATGTACGATAGCATTAAAAACGATAATCATATTATTATTATATAAAAATTTAATACTAAAATATGAAATAAAAAAGTAATATATGAAAGATTATGACGCTTACCTTTCTATATTATTTAAAAAATATTTTTTGATCTAAATATATATTTTGTAATCCGTAGAACGCAATAATACCGATCTACAAGAGAATTACTCTCCTTCTTTTTTTTAATATTTTATAGGACTACCGTGAGTTATGAAAAAAAAAAAAAAGAGATTAGAAATGATTTGTACTATTGTGTTGTTATTGTATATTTTCGTATTGAGTCGATCGGAGATCTTATCTATCTTATGTAAATATATATATATATATATATATATATATATATAATCGATAACCAAAATCAAATTTCAATTAGATATATAATATGCCTTACATAATTAAGTAGGGTCACATAATCTAATATTCTCTCACCTAGCCCATTAATTAATAAAATATATAAAAAAATTAAAATTAAAATAAATAAAAAATTATTTTAAGATATTTTTACTTAATTGAATCTTAAAAATTTTGAAAAGCATTTTATATATAACCATATATTTTTTAAAATAAGTCAAGAAGTCTAATAAATATAATAATATTTTATTAAACTTAACTATCAATGTGAGTCATAGTGCTTTGTATGTCATTAATATTGTACCTCATTCTATATATCATAATACTATTAATTTTTCTTAATATAGCCCATAATGACCTTTATAGTTTGTATAATCAATTCAACTATAATATGCATGTACATAAATATAAATAATATGATAGAAATAAATAACTTTAATTAAGTAAATAAAAATTAATAATAAGATCAATTTAAACATACATCATTATATGTTTTATGAGTTGCTCATAAGGAACATATTCTTTAAACACTTTAAGTTGTAAAGTTTTAGTAAACAAATTAGCAATCATCAAAGTAGTGTTAGATTCTCAATTGACACTTATTGTTTCTGATTTTTTTTTTTAACCACCAAGTACTTTATCTTGATATATTTGAAACTACTTGAATACTTATTATTTTTAGAGAAGAAAACTATTGTTGTGTTATCATAAAATATCTTCAATGGTTTGATACTTGAGTCGACCACATTAAATTTTGAGATAAAATTTTATAATAATAAAACTTGATTTGTGATATTTCATAAATTTAATTTTTATTGTTGATGATGCAATAGGCTATTGCTTTACACCTTTTCAAGAAATTACCTATCTAGCTAACATAAATAATCATAAAGTCGATTTCCTCGAGGTAATTTACAAGATCAACAGATATAAGAATATAGACTTTTATCTGTTGTAGATATATCATTATTTTTTGTATAGGTTTTCAATATTTCATTCTTAGGTTGTTTTATTGTCTACTCAGTATTTTAATTATAAATTTGATATATAGTATCATAGAACATATAATAGACTTTCAACTATGCCTACATAAGGAATATCATTTATTTAATTTTTTTTTTCCAGACATTCTTACGACATTAGTTTTGATTGAATTTTTCACCGTTGATAATATGTATATTATTAGTTGAATAAAGTTATATACTAAATCTCTCCAAAATTTGATCAATATATTTTTTCTGAGATAGTCCTAGTAATATTTGAGATCTATATCTAAATATCTTAATACCAATAATATAAGCTATCTCATTCATATAATTATTTTAAAATTTTTGATAAGAAATATCTTGATTTTATGTAATAAACTAATATTACTACTAGCAAATAAAATATCATCCACATATCGTACCAATATAATAAACTTAGTCCTACCGAGCTTCATATATATACATTGATCCAAGAATTGCATTATCGACATATACTGCTCGGTACGAGTAGCACATATTAGTCGAGAGGATATCGATATGCAGACTACCCTTTATCGGGGCGATACCAATGTGCTTTTTCCGCTTTGAAGGTTATCTCTAGGTCATTCTCTGTCCTTGAGCGTCTTTTAATGATAACTAAGTATAAGTCTTACAACTCAAGGAGCTATTCCTCCCGAGGCAGGTTCACCAATGATGATATAAATCTGTCTTTTCATCAGACCCTAAGGTAGGAGTGAGAGTTACCAATGCTTTCAGACAAAATGCTTTGGGTGTCCTCGTTATATGAGCTCTTTAATTTGCTTATTCAAATCATGATAATCTTTAATGTTGTTGCTATAATCTTACTGGAACTGACAATAATTGGATCTATCTTTTTGATCTCAACATGTGAAGATCCCTCAAGAGTATCTTTTCCTTTATCTACAGGGAAACTTCAATTCTAGTCATCTTTAGATGAGTTAACTTAGACCTTTCGCAAGGTAACTTAGGTTATTTATTTCTCCTCCAATGCGATGACCTTGAGGTTGAGGCTGATTGTGACTACTTCTGTTTCAGCCTCTTACGTGACTCTTTAAGTTTGCCTAAGACCAATACCTTGATGATGATATATTAATTAACCATTTGAAGTACCTTAGGTACAATCACCGGTAGTCTTTCTATCAAAGACCAAAAAAGATAAAGAGGCTCCGAGCCTCATCATAAAGATTTGTATTATGAGTGATGAATGAGCATCTACAACACATTGGATTTCATTAATAAATCATGTGATGAAGTCTATAGATATTTCTTCCTCCCTCTCCCCCTACCCAAGTCCAAGGAGTGTTATTGCTAAAGGCAAAGGGCATATATTACCGAGAAAGTAAAGTTTAAACTCCTTTGCTAGCTAGGCACAATAGTAGATGAATAATAGCTTCAAGTGAGTATACCATTCTCATGCTGAGTCTTTTAACATAGTAAAAAATGTGCAACATTAGAAAATTTGAAGTGTCATATAATAATATTTGAGCACAAAAAATTATAATGTACTTCATCAGATTGACACTAATATTGAACGCTTCTAAGGATGAGAGACAAAAGTTTACTAGAGTCGATTCCTCTTGGATTTTTTAGGTGAACGATGATCGACCCGAGGTGGGGTTAAACAACACTTTCCCTTTTGACTGTTAGAGCTCTCACTACATCTCCTCCGAACGATAGTTCATTTGCCAAAGTTGGATTCGTAGAGAATCCTCCGCTAAGTCTACTGACTAGGCCTTAGATTTAGGTAGAATAGACTGAAGGTGGTGCGGTTCACTAAATTCCATGGTTGGGGATTAAAGTACTTCGATGATGGTTTGATAGGCCTTGAGAGCTCTTGGGATGTTATTATCGTATCAAGTTAGAGAATCTTGATAGGTGCCAGTGGTGATGGAGTCGAGACTATGACTAAGTTGGTGGCATCGTCTGTTTGACCAATTAAGACAAAAGCAGAATGACGACGTATATTATGCCTATTAACAGTTGTACTTATTAAGTAAGATTTAAAAACATTTCAAGAGGGATGAGTAAGTGGCTTAGGATCGTCCTTGGGGGTGAGAGACTAGGGTTATTGAAGAAGCACCAGTATCATATCAATGTTTATGGTGGACGTACTGATGTGACAAAAGGGTGGCTATTGGCCTCCTTGGGTGAGAGCACTACAAGTAGGCGGCAAAGTCTCTTTACTCAAGCATTCATCGAGGGGAACAAGTGGGTGTTCCTGCGACATCATACCGTCATAATACAAAAAATTGTTACAATAAGATGTCATTAGCATCTTGACCAGCCCAATGTGGTCCAAACTATGTGCAAGGTTGTCTAAGGTACGATCGAGGTAGAAACACTGAGCCCTTGAGGTGTCACTTGTATGAAGATAGAGATCGGTAAAAAGTTTCAAAACTTGATCTTTTTAATGCTCAAGTTAGTAATATAAGGTAGGTGAGTATAATCACGAGTGATAAGAAAAAAATGATCTCTCTCGTGATATTGAAAGTTAGCTCTTATCTATGATACTGAAGAGCTAAAATATTCTATGAAATATTCTTTGAGGAGAGCAATATTTAACCATCTCTAATAATCTCGATTTGACTTTTTATCCAACTACGTAATAAAGGTGGAGACAACCTATAATTGCTTGGACAGATCGATTGAAAGATAATTTTTGTTTCTTTTTGTTTCTTTCTTTTAGCCTATGTGAAGGATACTTGTTAGATACAGAACGATCGATAATGTCCTCCCTATTAAGTATAATAATAATTTATTATAAATATTTATCTAAATCATAATTATATATGCATATAATTTTAATTAGGAACTTGATAATGTCCCTTCTGTTTGTGACACAAAATAGATAGTGATATTTTTGTTTAAGATCTTTAAGTTTACATGAAAATTATTAAACATCCTAAAACAGAGAAATAATAGAACGTAATAATAGAAATAACAAAAAATATAAAATAAGTCATTATATCAATTATTTAGAGTAGACTATATGAACTTTCTTATATTGATATTTTTTTCTCACACCAACTTGTTTTATGTTTTCCCCTGCATTGTGCAAAAATCAAATCTACACAAATCGTAATGCTTGATATTTCCCTTACCTAAGATCACCTTACGTCCTTTAAGTGATGACACCTTACGTAAGAGTAGGCTCCTCTGCCACGAACACGAGTATTTACCTGTTTCTTCATTGGTCTTCATTGCATTTCATAACGGCCGTTACCGTCCTTGCCGATTTTTATGATTCTTAACGTTACATGTACATTATGACGCCCGTTATCTTCTACATTTCAGCTTTATTATGCTTGCCGTTCCGTCCCGCTTCATCTGCACGCGACACCGCACCGCTGCCCTCTCTCTCTCTCTCTCTGCCCGCTCTCCAACATAGCCTTCCTCGTCTTTCACCGCGTTCCGTTGCTTGTCGTTTATTTTTCTCCCCTTCACACCATGTTCAAAAAGTGAGCTTCCCCATTAAACCCAAAATTTCGTCAATGGTGTCCATAAAATTCTTTTCTCTTCAAGAGTCTGTTGTTTCTTTTTGAGTGGGATCAGGCATCGCTAATCGTGGTGTTACATGTTTCTATCGATCTGCTATGGGTTTTGTTTCTCTTGGTGCCATGAATGCTTGTGATTTTAGGGTTTCCTCCGCCGACTTTTAGGCTCTATTACTTGTCGTGCTGCAGCCGTAGCATTCCTTTTCGAGGCCTCTTTTGCTTGTTGTAAGCCGTTGGGATGTCTGCCAATTTGATTTCTTGGTTGGTATTGGTTGGTAAGCCTTTCATCTTTATATATGGGACGTAGGAGTGTAGGATTTGTTGATGGGAGGAAAATTGTTTGGTTAGTGGCCTATAATCATAATTATTAACGCAGCTGATGAGTTCTGTGAGGTAGGAAAGTAATGCTGTAACAAAGAGTAGGCCAAACCATCTCTGGGGTCAGGGATCTTTTGAAACGCACATAGGAGAAACAAGATTAAGGGGGATTGATTTCTCTGCATCATAACTGTGGTATTACTGGGCCCTTCCTCAAATTTAGAATGCAGAACATCCAAGGAATCTGTGGCTTGGTCGATTGTTTTATTGGATTTGTTAACTGAGAATGCTGAGCATGCATGGAATGTGATGATTGGTCCATGATTTTAGTAGCTCTGATTGTTAAGTGAATTTAGTCTTGGACTTTTATGCATTACTTCTTTGTGGAGACTTTTATTGAGTTGCAAACAATTTTGCTATCTGTGAAAGAACTAAAGAAATGCAGGTTCATGTATCGATATTCATGTAGATCAAGGGAAGGAGAGATTATTAGAGTTATTAAGTGACTGAAAGCTTATAGCTATTAAACAGTTCGATTCAACATCATGAACTTGGACTAGCTTGTCGCTGATTGAGGTATATACTTTAGAGTTAAAAGTAGTTGCTCGATTAAAATTCTATAATAATCTGCAATGTGGAGACAAGCTCTTTGCTCTTCATAATTTGCACAATCATGTATTGGTTCAGGGTCTAACTTGGATGAAATAATAAATAATTTTAGGGCACCTTCAAGAATGTAATGTTGAGAATGTTCCCAAGTTTAGGCCTTTTCTAAAACGGATAGTAGATAAACCTATCATAACAGCAGAGACTGAAGTGAAGTGTTAGCATGAAGTCTTATGGTATTGAAAGCTTGACAATAATCATGGCCAAGATTTGTGATTTCGAATCATACCGCCCTTACGGGTGGTATGTACCGGTCCACCTGTGAATCGGTCCACGTAGTGGGCGGTCCGCTCAATATAGTGGCCTGGCTGCGGCGAGGCTAAGGGAGAATCATCGAAGAAGGAAGAAGAAGAAGAAGGAGAGGGTCTTCGAAGAAGAGGGAGAATTGAGAGAACCTCGGTGCGAACTTGTTTCCATGCCCTTTCTCGATCTCGATCTCGATCTGGCGTCACCCTCCCTCGACGATCCCGATCTAGGAGGTAACAACTAGGAGAGTTGTAAAGAGGAGGATTTGGAGGCATGGGGATCAAGGGAGGTGGTGGCTAGATCAGCGGAAGAGGCGGCCTCCTTCATTGCCTCATCCGCGACTCTGTGGCCTTCTTCTTCGCCGAAGGCTGGAGACGTCTGTGACCTTCGTTATGTTCTTCGCTGAAAGCGAGAGATGCCTGCAGCCTTTGACGTCTTCGTTGCCTTTTTCGCCAAATGCCACAAACGAGGCGACGAGGAGAAGAGGAGGCGACATCGCCTAGGTTGCGTACGCCTTTTTTTTAAAATATTTTTATATTATTTTTTATATTTTTACATATTGATTTTTATATTTTTTATACTATATATATATATATATAGGCATACCGTTCGGTACAATGTACCGAGCAAAGCTCGATACACCGGTATGATACGAAATTTCAAATCTTGATCAAGGTTTTAACAATGCTAGATGATTGCAGATAGAGGGAGACTAAAGCATGGGTTTCTTACTTAAAGTAAAATTGCCATCTGGGAGTAAGTACTATTATTAAGGGAGTCTCACGGCCCATGGGATATGGCTGCTTGTTCCATGGTCCAATGTGTTATCATTTTTGTTATCCTGCTTCCACTGCCCCTTTTTGACTTTATTGGAGGTTAGAATCCACAATATTTGAATTGGGAGTAGAACAAGCCTACTGTAGACCATCTATATTATAGTAGGGGTGTAAATGGACCAGAAATGGATAAGAACAATAGTGATATCCACCTTTAATCAGTGCACACAAATGCAGATACAGATAGTCAGTGGGGTGGATGAAGACCATCTATGGATTATATGATGGTTACTGATGCATGTTGATCATTGCACAAATGCAAACACAAACTATATTTTGGATATGAATTTAAATGTTCCAAAATGGATATTGATTTTGATGGATGCTGAAGGAAATTAGATATAATCAACATGCATATGAAGTCAAGTTACTGGACTATTACTAAAACACATTTCGATTTTCGCATACATATAAAATAAATTTTTAAAAACTGAAAAAACTATGCAATCAAGTGATTGGAATTTTACTAAGTGACATTCTGTGAATTGCATACATATTAAGTAAATTCAAATAAACTGAAAAAAAAGCAACAATCAGCATACAACAAAGAAAAAGATTTGGTAGTTGGATTGGCTTAAAAAGTCAAATGAGGCATGAACAAGAAGGTTGCTTATACACTTTTTATTTTTTCTTATTACTAGGTGTCATATTAGTGTAATAGATTGATTAACATTAGTTCATATATATTTGGACATCCAAATCTGAATCCAAATATTTTCCAGATATATAAATCCTGATCCAAATATAAATCTGAGCCGATAGCTATGTAGTATCCATGTGATCCAGGTATTTTTGGAGTCAATTGAACATTATGTCATCAGTTTTCAAATGAATTGTGCATTGAAGTTTTGTTAAGGCTACAATTCTTTCAAATATAATATTTTTCCTATTTTTTGGTGAGGACTAATGGAGTATTACTGCTATAGGCTTGAACCTATTTAGCACTCTTTGGGCAGTTCTTTTGGTTTAATAGAGGTATAATAGTTGGATAATATTTAGGAGAGATAGTAGAGGATTTAGAAGCTAAATTTGGCTATGGAATCATTTTAATGAATAGATTCTTGATATGCCATGCTCTATATTTCAACCTTCCTTGACCTTTCCTCTGATCTTTAATAAAGGACCCCTGGGAATCTTGCTTGAGATGTACTTTTATATATGGAATACTTAGCCATACATTTTCAGATAGAGCTATCATATTGAATACAATCTATGAGATAATCTTGATGACTTTTTGAGAAAATTAATAACCTATAATGATTAGTGGAGATTATAATACTGCCTTTCTACTTGATGATATCTCTATATCCATACAGGGATTATATTTTTATTAAGTTAAGATGGTCTGGGGTACGATCATTCAGAACACGAACATTCTATGTCATGGTATGGGCTAAGGTACATGGTACACCACTATGATTGATTTTTTTATTTATAAAAAAATTGATTATTTTTTAATTATGAATCACTTTGGTAACTTGCTATATCAGGTAAGATATTTCAATCTTACTAAGTCTCAACTGTGCATTTAATTGGTTCAAAAGCAATGGTGGTTGAACAGCTGAAAGCTATAAACTCATTGTTCTTTTAAGGGTGCTCTTGTTTTTTGCTTTTCTTGAATGGATTTCAGAGTATGTATGCCATTTCATTTTATTTATCTTTTGCTTATAATCTCTATAAAACTAAATTTATGCTTATTTTTAGTTAAGAAATTCATGTTTATTGAATCATATATTGCTGACTGAAATAGCATTGTTACTCCAATCTCCAAATGTTTTGAAGATTCTCCTTTGAGGATATATCTGCACAAAACCAAGTGAAGGCATCCGTACAAAGGAAGATTCGTCAAAGCATTGCTGATGAGGTTTGCAGTTTTCTGTTGTGTTGAAGCTTCTCCAATATGTTTCCTTTTTCTGCAGTGCAACTATTATCTACCATGTTCTTTGGTGGTATTATATATCTCCTTGTTCTTTGTTATAATTTTATCTGATATTCTTACTCCATTAACAGTACCCTGGTTTTGAACCTTTATTAGATGACATACTACCAAAAAAGGCACCACTGATTGTTGCAAAATGGTTAGTATAATATTTTTGCTTATACATTATTTTAATGCTTGATGATGTCAAGAGAAAGGATCATGTATAGTTCTACTTGTTGCTATACTATTGCATCTATATCATGTCTTGCTACTTAAGCTGACTTAGATAATTATACTTATCATACAAGGTCTGCCATACCGGACCGTACCGCCCGGTACGGGCGGTACGTACCGGTCCGATATGCCAGCGGTACGCGGACCGCCCTGTACCGTACCGAGCACTGTAGCACTGTAACAGTGTACTATAGCACTGTAGCAGTGTACCGCTCTGTCACGGACAAACTTTGAAACAAGATGTTTGATGTAATGCTTATGTATGTCCGTGTCTTTCGGCATGTTCATGCCTTGTACAACATGTAGAGGGGCGGCCAAAGGCTTAATAGTCCCATTTTAGTTGGGTTGGTGGCCTCTTTAGGCTTGTAAATAAAGGTTGTGTCATGTGGACACGTGCGAGAGATTTTCGGTCTATAATGGACCATTTTACCCTTTGTTGTGCAACTGTTCAGAGCTTGTAAAGTCTGTTTGTAATTTGCATTGTCTATAAAGTGTTTTTCGGAGATGATTGCTTGTGGATCCCGAGTGAGGCCTTTTCTCTGTCCTGTTCTCTCTTTTGTGGGACCTAAGGGACCATGGGAGGCTTCGGGGAGGCTGACCTTTGCTGACGGACACGCAAGGGTGCCGCACGACTTAGGCAAAACCAGCTAAGTCCGTGACAGATGGTATCAGAGCGGGACAAGCACTCATAGAAACACTTGACATGCAAACGTGGGGGACCTAGCGGGGCTGCGTTGAGGGCAGTCAGCAACGCGCGACCGTTTGAGGGAAAACGGGCATGGAGATGTAGGGAAAAGAGTCGCTCAGAGGAGCGGGCATCTAACATTGACATTCAAAGGAATGGCCAACCCTTCGCGCAAGAGGCACCACGAGAACAGACAAGCTTGGAAGAATACGGAGCGCACAAAGGTTGGGATGGCTGAGTTTGAGCTGCGGCTCAACGTTGACAACTATACTTGATGGTGCTCAAGGCAAGCGAGGCGCTTGGCAAAGGATGAGACCATGCAAAGTGGAATGAGTTGCTCAACGACCAAAAGAGTTATGCAAAGCTCACAGAGGTGAGGGGAATTGCTAGCTCGAAGATTTTGGTACTCATACATGGGCTTGTATGCGAACGACGGAATGTTCATGGCCATCCCAAGGCGACCGAAACTCGGCGCCATGGAGCATTGAAACTTTCTCTTCGGCATGTGAAGGATACGTCCGTAGGAGGCTGAAGGGTGCAACTAGTTCAGCATGTTGCTAGGCCTTGAGGGGTGCAGCGGGGGCTGTATTGACGTGGAGTCGCAATCTAGCAAGTGTGTTTGCAGGAGGCAGAACAATGCACAGTTTGTTCAGCAGATCGGAGTAGTCCAAGGGGATGGTGGTCTCCGAAACGAAGAGAGATGTTGCTCCAATGGGACAGTTATCCAGGAGGGATAAGTCCTGGCTCTCCAGAGGGAGAATCATGTGGGACGAACCTCACAAGTTGAGGAGGAGTACCTCAACAAACAACAACTCCACGAAGCTCAATGGACTGAGCAAGCGGCGAGGAGTCGTCGCATGATCTCGCTTGAGAGAATGCATTGGTGGATGCATTGCGAGATCAAGTGGGGGAGCGAACCAAAGCAACACAGATGAAGGCACACTTGGAGTCGATATGGAGATCAGACTCAAGGGAGGGCTGACCCGTGGAATGGTGGGCGCGAGGGCCACCATCAACTCAATCCAAAAACGAGGAGCGGAACAACTTGGGTGTAACTTGGCGAAGTACCCAAGCCACATGAAGGGAGCCAACATAGAAGATGGAACATGGAGCAGAGGCATTGTGCTTTCCTTGGACAGAGGTCAAGGACATGAACTCTTGCAGAGGCAAGAGCAAGATCATGTTGTTCCATGGGTCATTCATTCTGACGGAGTGGACT